>NC_047539.1:2836483-3136483 GCF_012275295.1 Melopsittacus undulatus
TTTCTTTGTGGAAAACCCATTAAACACAGAAAGGTCACATTCTCCAAAGCTCATGGTGAGCATGCTGCACATCAAACGTGTGGCTCTGAGCTTCCCATTGGAGGCTGGTGGATGTTGGAAACACTGAGGTTTCTTTTGGTGTCTGGCTGGGAGATGAGTTCTCCGGGAATCCCGTCCATATGTTCCCACTGCCACCTTCACCATACTGAGAGTCAATGTGTCTATAGCCCTTTACAGCATCTCTCTGTGTCCTTGTGTGCAGGCTGCAGATCCTGAGAGATCCAAGCTGTTGCAGAAATGACCTGCTCCTCTGGGAAACTAATGCAGCTGAGCCCATAACCTGCCCAAACCTGTGTTTCAATGTGCAGACAGCAGCAGCAACAGAGCCACCAAGGAAAGACCTACCTAGAGGTCAGAAGGTCCTGAAACTGGAGTCCTCTGCCTTGCTGTTTGACCGGCCAACATGGAAGGGCTGAAATGATAACCTCATGTTGACCTGTCTCTCAGTATCATACCAGTAAGCTTAGAAAAGCCTTGCTCATAACTTCACACTGTCAAGTTCCCTGAAATCCAACCAACAAAACCAAGGAAGAGAGGAAAAGCTCTGATAAGGTTAAAAAGAAATATATGGTAGCGAAGGGAGGAACTATCTTCCCAGCAAAGGAGCTGCTGGAAACATCTTATGCAGAACAGCTGGGCCTCCATGGTACCACATGAGGATGCATTTCTGAAGTTGAAAGGGGCTGCTTGATGTTAACTTCATCTCCTACCAGACACGATCCTCCTTATGCATCAGAAAGAACACTTACACAAAAGCTAATGTGAGTGTTTCCTGCTTTGAAAGAGGTACTTTACGCCATGCTTGAACTCAGCTAGGGAGACAACTTGTTTTGCTGTGAACTCAGCAGTCTCAACCTGCTGTGATTAAAACACAGCTTGCCTTTTCCTGGTATAACCAAGTGGGATTGCTGTGCCTGCTCCTCACGAGGTCCAGGGGAGATCCTAAAGCGCAGGACTAAGCCCTTTCAGTCTCATGTAGAGGGATGTAAAGAAGCTGGGAAGAACAAAACCAGGCCACTGACAGTCTCTCACCTCCTTGCAAGTGCTCTTTGCATGGTAGCTCATTATCTTCCACCAACGCCACTAAGGGCAGCGGATGCGGAGGGGGTGACATCCATCATTAATGCCCTCAGGAGAAGGTGTCCAACATCTGCATCTATTTCTGATCTCTTTGAGGCAGTTGTAAAACCCATGAGTGTAACTCTGACACACAGAGTGCTGTGATTGCTGCTGCTTGGAAACAGGAGGAGAGCAAATCCCCCAGGAGAACAAGAAATTGCTCTGCATGATCCTTAAAATACCATGAGGTGCTCTTGTCCCATCATTTGAAGTGCCATACAATTACTAGTAAAGGCATTAGTGGGAATGGCAGTAATTCTTCACTGTGAAGAGAAAATTGTGCTTTTCTCCACGTGGGTCCCCAACAGCTCTTGGCCAACACTTCATTAACTCTCCTTTTTTTATCATCTTGCTCTATAGACTCATTGCATCCGTAATCACTGCAAACTTTGTGCTGCAGGCATCAGGTGTTAAGCTCTTTAGTCTTTCATCTCTGCTGTGGATATTCCTCCTTTCCTGAGCTGCTGGGACCTTTTGTTGAGCAAGCTTGTGGTCAGTCTGGGGTCTGCTGAGGCCATGTGCTTTAGCTGGAATGAAAAGCTGGAGCAAGGTAAGGTGCTGTGGTGACCCTTCTGTGAATATGTTGGTGTCACCACTGCTTGGGTTGGTATTGCAAAGCCTGAAGCAGGTTTTCAACATCTGCTCATGGCACAGGGATGTCCACTAGAGCAGGTTACTCCAAGCCCCTGTGTCCAACCTGGCCTTGAGCACTGCCAGGGATGGGGCAGCCACAGCTTCTCTGGGCACCCTGTGCCAGCGCCTCAGCACCCTCACAGGGAACAGCTTCTGCCTAAGAGCTCAGCTCAGTCTAAATAATATCTGATCTAAATTCCTTGTTCTCCTTGTTGTAGCCGGGAACCCAGTGGGAACCTTGGATTTGGGGGAGGGTGGAGGAGCACATTTGCATTGCTCTTGGCTCTGCACTGTGGCTGAGTGAGTCAGTCTGCATCTGTCTCTATGTATCCCAGGCCCAGAGATGAAGTTTCCTCACCTGTGATCTCCTAGTGTTGGCATTTCCTTCCCTGCTTTCCCTCAAAATCAATGGTGCAGGCAGAACTGCTTTCTTATGCCTGCTTTAAAGCTCACAGAAACACTTCTGGAGGTTCTCTTAAATGGGTGCTCCTTGGTTTTTTTCTTATGGAAGCCTTCCAGTTTTACAGCACCGAAAGTCACTGTTGGATGACAGGATTTTCTTGTGCATTATGTGTTTTCACTTATTATTTCAATTATTTTGCCTTTCTCTGCAGTTTACTTTGTATTTTATTCTGTAATGGTCTTGCTGTGCCTAAGGATCTTTGGAGCTCTAATAATAATTGTAGGAGCAATAATGTAAATCATCTTGGTGCTACCTGCATGCATCTGGTAACTTTCTTTGCAATGCTAATAACAGAGATAGACTGGATCAAATGGGGTGTTTTGACATTTTCCTTTTACCTCTCAAAGGAGAATTGCCAGATATATCTGTCATTCCCACACATGTGGCAACCCAAGCAATTCAGCATGTCACCCATGGCTACCAGGTGCTACTGTCCTGTTTACAAGTTGTTAAAGGCTGCTGCTGAGGCTTTTTTATACGGTATATTAAATCCAAAAGCTTTGATATAGGAGATGACTGCTCAAGGATTCCAAACTGTAGCATTCATTCACTTAAGGCACAGTTCCTGATGTTGTGAGGTATCCACACAGACTTTGTATAAAGAAAAAGCCTAGAGATGTATGATTGTCTGAATCATCTCTGGCCATGGCAGTTTACAGTTTGAGTATAAAAGATATCAAAGACTTGGAAGAAATTGGTTATTAACTGTTCTGCTTTTGGACAGGGGGTTTTAGAGCGTTTTAGACTTGTCCAGCTTCACACCAGAAGTTGTGGCTGAGTCATGAGCACCATTTCCAGAGCAACAGTTTGGGGCTGCAGCCACATCATCCTGCCTCTGATGGGAATTACGTATGTGTGATATAATATCTTCCTGCCTTCAGGTAAGGATAGAACATTCTGTAGAGAAGAGGGAAGGGAGGCTGGTGGGTTGTCTGATGAGCTCGGTGCCTGTGGGACTGAGCTTTGCTCATCATGTCTCTGGAAGTCTTGGCTCTGTAAGCACAGGCTGGGAGCTGCTCAGATGAAGGTGGTTATTCCTCATGTGTGTGTTGAAGATCCATACCTCACCTCAGGCCCCCAGGATCACCATGGATTTCCCAACAGAACACCAGCAGAAGTGTGAAGATCAAATCACAGAATCATAGAATGGTTTGTGTTGGAAAGGACCTTAAGATCCTCTAGATCCAGCCCCCCTGCCATGGGCAGGGACACCTCACACTAGGGTGTCAAGTTCAAGCTGTTTGGCTGTATCACAGCCATGAACATCCGCTTAGGAGGTTGGTGTGGAGCTTTTGGGGATACTGGTGCTGGGTTGAGCTGACTGCAAGTGGCTTTGGAAGAGCTGAGTGATGATTTCTGCCACTGATGGACATTGCTGTACAAAATGCCCCACTGGTACTTTTGTGTTTGAGAACTGATGGGCCAGTGGATCATTTGGAGGAGAAAATGGACAGATGGAAATGCAAATTTGAGTGAAGTATAGAGCCTGCAGTTCTAGAGCTGCCTATGTCCTGAGCTGGACAAGTAAGAGGAGATCAAATGGATCAAAATAAGCTTTTCTGAGAGCAGAAACACTAATTGGAGGGGGGAGAAAGGCAGCAGCCCTGGAGGGGTTTATCTGTACCTCCTTATCGGGAATTAGGTAGCATTATCAGACAGCCTCTCCTATGAGGCTGATTTACTGATGAAGATATAACAGATGGGTCTTGAAGCAAGGAGCTGCACTTGGATCACACCCTGGGCACCCATTTTGTGAATCACAGTAGCAAAGTGTCTGTCTCCAGCCATCCCTCCCTTTTGTGCTCACTAAACATCTCTGCTGTTACTAATGTGCTGGTCAGCAATGAACTGGCATTGCGCCATAGCACACATCCATGTCCCTGATAAATGCCGTACCCACACATCCTCTAGGCAGGAGCTGGATCCTCATTGTCATTGCTTTGTTCTCTTCCATGTTATACGAGTCCATGTCTGCAGCCTCCTGTCTTTAATTCCTTTCTGGGTCTCTGTTCGTTGTTCCTGGGCTCTATTTACAAGCTGTAAGTGCAGTCACTGCCCAGACTGTGCTGGGCTTTAGTCAGTGGCTCAGAGCCACTTGAAGTGGTTTTCAAAGTGATGCTTGAGCCAAATCCTCAGGGATGTTTGCTTGTAGAAATGGGATTTTGGACATTTTTTTCAGGCTGTCCTAAATCCCATTTCTGGAACAGCTGAGGCTGCTGGGACAGAGGTGGAATTGATCTGCATGAGTCTGGCCAGAGGCTTTTAAAGATGCTTGTCACAAGAGGGACTTCTTCATAGTGAGTGACTTCCAGCCCCTGAGCTCCGGGCTCTGTTTGACCTGTGTAAATATTCTTCAGGTCCTATAGCTCAGACCTCATTGGCAGCCCTTGGAAATTAAAGTCCTCCATAAAATGAAATTCAGGTTTCCTAAACCACTTTTGAAAATGTTGCTTAATGTGCTTCTTGCACCTTTATTTGTGTTTACCTGGACTCTCCATGGCAAGTTTTCTAACTCTCCTGGCACCTTCAGATGCTGGTTCCTTTTCATTTTAGGTGCTAATTATTTCCTCACAGCATTAAGTGCTTCAGCAAGCTGAGCAGGCTGGTTCCTCACTCTTCTTTTATACCTCCATCCCATCAAATAGTCATGATCACTTTGGCTCATTACACTTTATATCCTGGACTCTAACTGACAGCGCGCTGCCAAGCCCAAGCATCCCTGGAACTTCTTGCTGCTAACTCCAGATATCAGACAAGATTTCTAGAGTCAGGCAAGAAATGCTGTGGGCTCTTCCCCCACTACCCTGAGACTTCTCCAGAGGAGGTTTTTCAGCCAGATGTGGGTGTTGAGGAGGTTTTGGGGGTGCCAGGAAAGAGCCCAGGTAGCAACAGGGCACAGGTTCTTGCCAATGGGTACTCCTGGAGGGATGCTCTCAGCTGAATGACAGCCCCAGCTGATAAAGGTCTTGCCATTGCTGTTAGCACTCGATCATTTCAGTCTGGGTTTTGACACTGTGTCCCTCTCCAGTCCTAAGATAATGGAAAAGGAAATTATATATATATATATATTTGAAAAGAAATTGCATCACTTCGATGAAGTCAAGAGCAATTGTACCAAGGCAGGGTTTGTTTCCTTGTCTTGTATCGCTGAATGATCCGGCAGGACTTTGATTTGAACTTGACTTTGTCGCTTTAATAGAAATGTGTTACATCATGTCTAATGCTTTATCAGCACCTGTAACGCCATCAGTCATATGAGGAGTATAATGACATAGATTTTTTTATGGTGAATAGCTGCTGTTGTTTTGGAGCTGATCCCATCTTAAATGGATTGAGCTTCCAAAACACTCCCAACCCTTTGGATTATTATTATTAAATTTAAGTGCATCCTTGAATGAATTGGCTTTGGAATTATGTTTGAAGAGAGAAACTTTGTTGTGAACCTGAAACCTCTCTCACTTGATCGTGCACCAGAGGGCACTGCATGATCCACCAGGAAACATGGATAAACCTCAGCCAGGATTTGGGGGGGTTTGCATGTAGGAAGCATTTGTGCTCACATTTGGAGGACTTCCCTGGCTGGTGCCAGCAAGACCACAAGGTTGGAGAGTCAGACAAGCCTTTTCTGACACGTAATTGTATCATGGAAGTTGTGCAGGTAACACAGAGTCCCTCAATGCTGTCAGAGTGTGCCCCAAGTAGCAGTTCCCATGTTACAGTGATACCAGGAAGGGATTAATACAGAGTGTGGCTATAATAATAATAATAATAATAATAATAATAATAATAATGTGATCACTACTATTGGTAATAGTTTTATGGGAAACTGGAATGGGACTAATGCCCAGAAACTTCCACTGTCAGTTTAATCTGGGAAATAAACTTCCTGTATTTCAAGGGGTTACCGTGTAAGTTCGCATCTCTGCAGTGCAGTATGGCACTGGTGTGATGGCCCCATGGCAGGTACCCTGGCACTGCTTGTGCTGCCTCATTTCCTTTAAACTTGAAGGTTCCTGCAATCCAAATAAGCCCCCTAGGACAGAGGTTTCATTTTTAGCACATCGCAGTCCTGCACTGTGCAAGCCAGGCTGCTTCTGGAGCTGCCAGGAGCTGTAAAGGAGTAATTGAGCTGGAACCCACTCCTGCACCTGCTTTGTATTAATTGTGGGCAAAATCCTGAGGCTTTTAGTCACTCACTGAACAACCACGGATGGAAAAATGCTTCTAGGGGAGGAGGTGTTTGCAAGGGCTGTCTACAGACGTCTCCTTAGATAGTACTTATTGGAGGGGAGTGTAGTGGAACCCACCCCTAGTCTTTGCTTGTGTAAAGGCCAGGGCATTATACCCAAGCTGGGGATTTCCTGCTTTCAAGCTGGGGATTTCCTGCATGGAAAGATGTGCTCATGCACTGGGGATACTCTTACATGGGCCTGTAAATCTATGGGGAAAACAGTTCCCAGGCCATCTGCCAGCTCCTGCGTGATGGCCCCGAGGATGTGGTTCAGATGAGCCAGTCTTGAGTATTTTGGCTAAGCCTGTGCCATGGGAGCAGGCTGGAAAGGAAGACCTTTGGCTGACCACATATCCAGGAACAAGTCATCATCTGGGTTCCCCCCCCAACACCTTATTGCTACCATACTGACCCTGTGCCCTGTCACCCCCAATGCTTCCAGCATCCCTTTTTCTTTAGCATCCTTTCGCATGTTATTTTCAGGGTTCCACTCCCAGCTATGGATGGTTGCTTTGGCAGTATAGGACCAGGATGGGAAGGGCTTCATCATGAAGGTCCCTTCTGTGAGGCCCTCTGCCTAGCCAACCTGCCTGGCTCCATAGCAAGATCTATCTCTCCTTGGATGGTCTCTTCTGACCACCCACCTCCTCTACCAAAACCATGAGACAAAATACGTCCAAAGGCAACTCTCCTGTAGAACAGGTCCTCTTACATCCTCTGTCCCCAAGAAGATCCTGGGTGGCTGCAGCATGGCCAGAAGGTTGTGGATGGATGTCTGTATATGCCCAGAGGAGCTGTGGCTGCCCCATCAAGGCCAGGTTGGATGAGGCTTGGAGCAACCTGCTCTAGTGGAAGGTGTCCCTTCCCATGGTGGAACCAGGGATTGGAACTGGATGAGCTTTAAGGTCCCTTTCAGCCCAAATCATTCTGTGATTTTAAGGTAAGCAGCTAAGCACTGGGGCCCCATGTCATCTGCATGTTCTTTCCAGGTCATTCAAGCTTTTTTCCATCCTATCACTTCATCTGCTCACATTCAGGACCCACCAGCATAGTTCAATTCCTTCTTCACCCCAAAAAAGAGTGCTGGGGTGTCCACAATCTGCTCTCTTTGTGCCTTTCCTCCAGCACAGGTGATAGCTGGTGAGGGGCAGACAGAAGAGAGGAGCCTGATGAGGGGGTAAAAGGCACATGAAAGGTTAATCTTTGCACTCCAGGGCAGAATTAAGTTACTGCAATCCCACGTACACTAATAGGAAGCTCTATATACTGATACTTGTTGTTGTCTTGTCCTAGTCCTTCAATTATTTGATTCATTCACATTTAGCATAAATACAGGATTAACCCAAAATGAGGATTTAGGAAGGAGAATCTCTTACTCTTTATTTTTAATCTGAAATGCATTCAGAAGATTCTCTCTGGTGATTGAGGGGACGTGATTTCGGTAAAGACACAGGCATGGGGCAGCAGAAGCAGCCCAGGGGTGGATGGGGCAGCCAGAACAGTCACTAATACCTGCTTCAAATAAACCCAACACATTTCTCTTTCTCAAGACTCCTCAATAAACTCTTCCAGCCTTGTTGGTTTAACTTCCTCTTTTGTCTTTCTTTCTTTCCCAAGCAGACACTCAGGACATCTCCTCTCCACTGAGGACTGCATTAATAGATGAATCAAGGCAGAGGAACATGAATGCCACATCTGCCTGCATGCCAGGTCAAAAATGAGGGTGCACCATCCCATCTCTGCTGCCTCACACTTTCTGAGCCCTCTGCATCTCCTGGTAGATGCTAGAGCTGGAGAGACTCAGCCCTGTCCTGAGCAGCCCCACGCAGAGCCCTGGGGATGAGGCTTCATGGGTGCCCAGAGGTTATTGCCTCTGAGCTTTCTTTGGTGTGTAAGTCAGGCAGGACCCCTTGTTTTTCCTTTGAGGTTTATTTTTGTGTGCCAGAGGAAGCACCAGTGGGAACTGGTGTTTCTGATGAGCTGTCCGCTTTCTAGGGTTCAGATCTGCACCAAAAGCCACCTGAAACTATGGGGGTCAAGGCACACGGTGACAAAACTCTGCTTGGCTCACCCACTGTGCTGTGGGGTAAAGGTAAATGAATCTGGAGGTGACTTTGCAGCCCCTCCACTGGGCCCTGCAGACCACCTTGAGCAGCAGGGCTGGTCTATCCCTGCTGTCTATGAGTGTTGAATCTGGACAGGCAGTTCAGCACCGTGCATTTGACGTGATGGCCATCCTGGTGGGACAGCACCTTCCACCCAGCACGCAACAGTGAGGATAACTTGCTGCACTGGTTTCTACCCTGGGATCCCAAAATGAGGACAAATTTAGCATAGGTTGAGATTGCTGTGCTAAAAGGATGACGCAGAACCATTGCCATGGAGACAGAAAGCCAAGGTAAGCAGCCACGCTGCTCCTGGCAGCAGAGACTTCACTCCTGGTCCTTCAGCTTTTGCTTGGAGCAAGGGGGGAAGATTAATTCCCCCCACTGCAAACACACAGTTTGGCATCGTTTGCTGGTGCTTTTGTTTTAAGCAGATGCCTCTGCTCTGTATGGGATGTCAATATTCAAGCATGGGCTGCAACGTTCCCTCCTCCTTCTCCTTTTTCTCCTTCACACACTTGTGTGCCAGCTTCACACTGAGCAAACACAGGTTGTGCAGTGTGCGGCCGGATGCACTTACACAATTTGGTAGTGTTAAGTTTTGCTTAGCATGGTCGTAATAATAGCACCACTTCAAAGGACTGCTTAATGAGTCTTGTGCTGAGTGCTCAGGGTTGCTCACATGAGAGCAGAGCAGGAGCTCATAAAAATCCAGTTAGTGGCTGCAAGCATGCTGTGGATCTTGGAACCCCAGGCAGGGTTTTGTGGGGCAGGCAGCAGCCCAGGGGTACAGCATCCTTTGCTGTAATGTCCACCACACCAATATCCACCCAAAATCACAGCAGAGAGTGAGCATGGAGAGGCTGGAAAGTGCTTGAAGGATTCTCTCCTTGCCAGGATGTGTTTTCTTTTCTTAGAAAGAAGGGGGTCAAACTTCCTTACCCTTTCTGAGGATGCTTTCACATAGCCCGTGTGGGATGCTGAGGCTGGGTTCTGGTGCTGGCAGGGGATCCTAATTCCTGAACAGGTGCTGCAGTCAGGTGCAAATAGCTGAGCACCCTTTTATTCCAGAAGCTGGTCTCCCAACAGCTAGGCTTGATGCCCATTGCTGAAGGTTCACAGTGCCTGTGCCAGGCTGGGTCTGCACTGGCATCCCCAGGGCCACCCAGCAGGACTTGTGGCCCCAGGACAGGGTTCCTGGTGCTGGGTGTGAACTGCTCAAGAACTGGGTTTGGCCACACTGAATGTAATGCTGGTAAAACAGCACATGGTAAAACCATGTGGATGGGGAGGTAGCTGTTAAGGTCTTGTAATCAAACCAGAGTCTTGGCTTGCATCATAGTACATGTGGGTGAGCTCTGTGTCCTCCTAAGAGAGCAAAAGAGAACAAAATGACCTGACCATAAATGTATGAAACATGCATGAGGGGTAAAATATTGTGTGCTCTTTGCAGAGATTCTCTTTGGCTTTCCCCTCCTATGGGAGCCTGGCTTTGAGTGATAAAGGGATGGTGATCACATTACAGCCACAGCACAGGTTGGCAGGTGGGAATTGCCGTGATGGATGAGCCCTGCAAATCCATCCAGTCCTGAAGGTGTTGTGCAGAGAGGTCATGCTCAGGAGCAGAACAGATTGCACAGACCAAGCCTTTATTTGAACATTTTACTGATTTAAGAGAACTTGAAATTCTCCAACTGTGTCTCTAACTCAGTTGAAGGCAAAAAAAGCAGACAAATAACTCTGAGGACAGCAGAATTGTCAAGACCTGCTTTCCTATGGAATTATAGCCTTAAACTCTTTACCTAGTAATCCCAGCTCATTCCCTTGTCCCCACTAGTTAGGCAGGGCAGGTGGCACCATGTACTGCCGCTGGTTCACAGCTCTGTTTGCTGATGGGTTGGACAGGAGATGTCTTGCATATGACAGGGTTGAATTTGCCTCTTCCTCTTAGGGATGTTATTTTGGTTTTTCTTGCTTATCCAGCCACTTGTCATGAAACTTGCTGGAAGTGCAGATCATTGAGATCTCTTCTGTGGTGTGAAATTGAGTTTGAGTTGGCTGATATATGCAAAATTATTTCAGTGAAAAAGGACAGGCAGTTAACTGGGTGGATGCACTGGCTCTGGGATCTTGGCTTTTCCTTAGGCTCAAGCTAGGAATAGCCATAAAATGAGAAGCAATTATTAAACCTGTCAGCAAACAGCTTCCAGTTTTTTCTTTTACATTTTGAAAACTTAAACCAGCCTATCAATAAGATTTCTTCTCTTCTGCTGTTAGAAGGTGATTTATGTCCTGAAGCAGGAGGATTTAAGTCTCTTTCACATTTTCCGTTCAAACTGTTTGCCAGTGGAATTAGTGATTCCCATCATTTACACACGTGCAGTCTTTACATGGGTTCTGCTTATACCTTGCTGTCAGTGTCTTGCACAAACCATCACCCACTAATTGTGGAAATGAAGAATCCCTTTCTTTTGTGTTCAGTTGTGAACAGCCATTAGCTGGAGCACAGATACTGGGGGTTTATGGATCTTCACCCTATCCCCTTGCTCTAGTCCTATAAAGCTTAAAGCTGATTTCTGTCTTGCAAGACAAGATGAAGGTTTTTTGCCAGATTTGCAGCTTTTGAAAGGCTCTCTCCTTGGACAGGGACAGGCTAAACCCTTTCCTTGGCTGGGCACAATCCCACTGCTAACTTGCTTTCAGGAATGCCGAAGCCATTGAGACAGATGGACACATGCACATCCACATGGCATGAATCCAGTTTCATTTGCTAATCTGGGTAAAAAGAATCATGATTAAATTAGTTAAGTACCCCTTTATTCTGTGAGACAGGTGAGAACTTTCTCCATGGTCTGGTCTTGAGCATCAATGTCCAAGTAGGATTTAGAAAGTCAGCAAAAGGAGACTTTGGGGCAGATACAGCAAAGTGGATTAATCATCTGTGTTTCACCAGCTTTTTTGTTTGTTTCCAAATTCCTTTTGAAGTTCTAAATAATCCCTTGTGACACTTGGTGAAAGCAAAGGAGGTTTTCAAAGCTTTGCATTTGAATTCAGGAGACCAAAACTCTGCCTCCAGGTTTCCAGCATGTTTTATTCTCTTTGCTTTTCATCTTTATTAAAGGGCTGTAATTTGTGTGATTAATTGCAAATGCATATGGGTATATTCTTGGCCTTACACAGTATTGCACTTTGAGAGTCCATTGTCTGCCCAGAGCAGATATACTGAAACCTGCTTCCATGTCAGCAGAAAAAGGATTTTCATATAGAAGTCTCCTTGGATTATGAATTAATTAAATCAGAGTTAAGGGCTCCAGCCAGCATGGCTGTTCTGTAGCAATTTGTTACATCAATGAAACTCTTTAGTCTGTGCTGTGAGAAACACTGACTGATGAGAGAAGCAGCAATGGGGTCTTCTAGCCTCAAAACCTACACAAGTGAGAAGATGGTTTCCCCTCCTGAAAACATGATGTAAAGAAACAAGATGTATCGTCATGCATCGAAACCACACTCTAATGGCAAAAGTTAACACATTGGGTTGAGAGCAGAAGAGTCAGCTCCTCTGTGTGTTCAGCCATCCCTGGCCTTCCTCACCATTTAGGTTTGAGAAGGAATTTACCAGCAATGTGATGTGGATTTTGGACAAGATCCTGCACAACTCTGTACCTGACTGATAGGCTTTCTGCCACCCCACTGTTTAGACTGCATATGATCTCCCAGCCTTGGTGCCCTTTGCACCCTACCCAGCTGCAATCAGACCCAAGAATCTGGGGAAGGATGGTTGAGATGGTGTAAATAACAGAGATGCCTTGTGAAAGGACAAGTGATGTCCCTGCTTGCTGCAGAGTCTGGGTGCTCTGTCAGAGTAAATGGAACAAAGGTCTGATCCAGCCTAGCAGCTTCTCTCACCTGAAGTGCCTTTGCCTTGGTGCTTTTTACGTGTTGCTGTAATGCCCAGCTCTATCTGTTCATCTCACCTTCAGAACCCCACTGTTCTCCCCAGTGTCACGAGAAGCTATCCTTGAACATCCTGGTTGGAAACAGAATCAAAGTGACACCACTTCCACAAAGAAAACAGCGACTGACCAGAAGTAAAATGGGCTGCTGACCAAGCAGTGCTGCAACCTCACAAGCTCAGCTGGGTCTAGCATTGCCAGCACTTGGTAATGCAAATACCTGCCAACACCGAATTCTGCCCCAGATTACATACCTCCCTTGCTGCAAGCCTTTCAGGAGACTTGTTGCCCTCCAGAAACAGGACCAAATGCAAGACTTAGGTTTTTGTAGAAAAGAAGACATGAGAACAATGAATCAAACCACGACTAATGGCATGCAATAAACCCAACACTGAAATCATGGCACATGAAGGGTTTTGAGCTCATTGTGGAAGGCAGACCTCCTGTGTCATGGCCATGGCTCAGCTCACTATAAAGGAAAGAGATTAATATCTGACAGTCAAAAGCCAAAAGATGCAAGAATCCAGGGTGGAATCACACAGAGGTTTATTTGTCCTTTACCATAGACTTAAAGGTGACTGAAATGAATAAAGTCTATGCAAAGTTCATTTCAGAAACACGATTCTGTGGCTGAAAATACAAACAAGGCCAAGGATCTTCCAAACACTGCACAGCCAGGAGATGCTGCTCAAGCCTGGCCAAGCCTGTGCCTGACCGCCAAGGCACTTGATCTGGAAATCAGACATAGCACACATCATCACTATGAAAAATATCACACGTGGTCTATACTTCAGGCTACTTTCCAGTATCTCAAGGAAGAGATCTTTTAATTGGAAGCCTTAATGTTTCTCGTCATATTTAAAATTAGAGCAGAACAGCAATAAAATTGGTCATGGGATTGAGACAAGTTCTAAGGGAGAGAAGGAAATTTATTCCTCATTTTTACATTGGAGCATCCTTTAGGAGCCCGTGAACATCAAATAGGACATTACAAGGATTAATAATTAAAGGAACAACAGCTACGTGTCTCTGAGATACACACAGGAAAGCAACAGCTCAGGTCGGAGGCTGGAGTCTCTGTGGACACGTTTTTTCTGCTGGCATTTCACCTCTGCCTGGTACACCTCATTATTTAGAAACCAGGCTCTGCCAAGGAATGTCTTGCCTAGCAATTTGCAGCTGATAGCTAACATCAGCATTAGCCTGGGAAGTTGTATCCATGCTTGTTATCAGATTGATTCTGAAGGAGGATGCAGAGGTGTTCACATAGATTGCAAGTGGTTTGAATAGACGTGTTTTGGGGGGAAACCCTCCATCCACCAGAAGAAGCCCTTGTGGAGTGGTGATAATGCTCCAGCAAACCCAGTCACCACAGGTCAATGGGACTCACAGCTCTACTTGCCCAAGACCTGGGAAAAAGCAGGCTCCAAACCTGCCTCCTCCCTGCTTCCAGGAGCCAGATGGATGTCAACAGGCTATGGCGACGAGACGGAGCCGCTTCGCTCCCCGGTGTGGCCTCCAGCCAAGCAGACTCCTCGTCACGCTGCTCTGCAGAGCCGGCGGCAGCCCCTTAGCCAGCAGTGTCTCGCCGGGTGCTGACGATGGTTCTCAATGTTGTCTTGGAGAAAGGAGTCTCCAACTTGACTGTGGTTTTCCTAACCAGGCCCAATTGTGCTTCCCATCCCTCCTCATCCTTCCTCCCTCCGTTGCTGGTAGTCTTCTTGTTCATTAAAAACCTGCTAATTATCTCAGCAGCCTGGAACTGGGTTGCAGCATGGAATTAAAACCAGCTTTTTGTTTTGGCATCCACCACCTCATGTAATTAATAAGACAACAGAAAGCCAGAGCATGTGGGTCAGCCCTGTGTGCAAGGAAGGGATTGATTGGGCATGGACAGCACCAGAGTTGATGGTTGGGATGCTCTGAAGCTGGCCTCAGCAAGGATTGGTTGCATTTTGTCCCAGAGATTAGGCTTTCTGTCCTGGTTGTTTCCCTTGTTTTTCCTCATTTAACTCATAATCTGGACAAAGTAGTGCTCAGTTAAAACCTTGCACTCAATATTCAGCTCCTCTGTTGGGTAAGGAATAGGGAAGTAGTCCAGCAAGACTTGACAGAGTGTTTTGGCTGTCTATGCTTAGCAGATCGGGATGGTCTGAGAGCCTGGACCATTGCAGATGGGCATTTTGATGGAGATCTGGAAAATGGCTGAAGGAACCTGAACCCAAAGGAGGGATCAATGCCGCCAGCCTGCCCGCCAGCACGAGGTCCTCTGCGTGCTGCCTTTGGCACGAGCAAGCAGCCATCTAATCCAAATGGAAATGCCTCCCTGCTTGCTGGCTGCAGGCAGGAGAAGGCTGAGGACCCTGTCTTGCAGAGCTGAGCTGGGGTGACGCAACCCTTCCCCACAGCCCCCCTCCACTCTGGGCTGGTGATGGAGTGGCAATGCCTTTGGGCACTGTCGCAGAGCAGTGGCAGCACCAGGACGGAGAGGACATGACTCTGAACTCACCAGAGCATTGGTAGAGCTCAAACTTTGCATCTATAGAAGCCCAGTCTCCCCTCGCCCACCTCTCGGCCGGGAGCATCCCTGCTTGCCACCCACTGTGCCTGCCCTCCAGAGCGCTGAACTACTATTTGTTGCTACTGCTGCTGAGTAGCTACTGTTGCTGCTTTCTACGGACTTGCTCAGCTGCCAGGATGCCCCTGATGGGCTGCAAGCTGCTGCCGGAACTGTCAGGCCAAGGTGGGAGAGCATCGCTCCTGGGGGAGCAGCAAAACCGAATTGGGGTTCTAGCCCTTTAAATCCAATCTGGTACTGCAAAAAAACGGGCGAGCAGCAGGAGAGAGCCTTCAGACTCTTTTAATTAAAGCTTGTACCATATTCCATCTTCCCAAGTCACAGCAGTCACTTCTTCAGGACACCTCAGGGCTCGCCGGCACCGCGGCATGGATGGGGGGAGTCGCTCACCTGGGACCGGCGGCAGTAGGTACGCACAGGCTGCTTGCATGGCTTCTCCCCCTCTCCTCGCTGTCAGCTGGAAGCATCCCCCTTTTTTTTCCCCCATGCCTTTTCCTTTGCCGAAGAGAAAGTCTAACGCGTTGCTTCTGGCTCATGGGGACGGAGGCAGGAGGCATCCTCCTGCAGCACACCTTGGGGCAAGGGGCTCCCCATCCTGCCACCGCTGCTCTCCTCCCTCCCTTTTAAATAGTGCATGACATAGAGTTGGGTTTTTTTCCCCTTGCTCCTTAAATCAAAATGCTGCTATTCAGCAGAACATAACTTGGGATGCCTGTTTCATAAATCACTGCAGAAGTTGGTCCCTGTCACGCTTTCACCGACGATTGCCCCCACTGGCTCTGCTCCCGTCTCCTCTCCCCTTTGCCTCCGCTTGTAAGTGCACCAGGTTAAGAGAGTTTTCCCATATCCTTTCATGCGCATTGCACTCTCAATGCAGAGCATTTCTTAGGAGTGAAGGACCGAATACTGGGGTTATTAGGAAAGACAGCATTATATTCACTCTGGAGTCTCCTCTCTTCAGCAGTATAACTCGTAGAAGCTTTAGCTGGCCTTATAAATTGCCCTTCAGCAGGAACACTGTGCACAGGGACATTTAGCTGCTAACTATCTCAATCACTGATCGATTTTTCTCTCCCTCCTCCTCCTAACCGAGTGATCTTTTAATTTGTATTTCCACGTAAAACAGCTATCTCTTTAAATTCTGTATTGCTGTTCCTTCGTCACTGTCTCAGGTTGATGCACCAGGAGGGTGCCCTGACCTTAATAAGAGCCTGTTTTCCTGTTTGCAGCCAGGTCCCAGGTGAGTGTGGGTCCCAAGGAGCCTGTCTCCTACATGGATTCCTGGAGGGAAACAGATGCTGTGCCAGGAAAACATTTATCCTGGTGCCTATCTGAGTTTAATAACACTTTTGACAAACAACAGACGTCCTCGAGGTTTGAAATAGGGTTGAAAAAGCATCCACTAATCTCCCTGCGAAGTGCTAGATGGTGGCCACCACTCTCAGTAAATCAGGAGATGAGCTGTTTATGTATAGCATGTTGAAATCTTAGCACAGGAGAAAAAAGATCCTTCTGCTAATCCACCAGCAAAAAACTCTGCCTTGCTGTCATTTCACAGGCTTGTGTGGGGGATATTGCGAACTCAGCACGGCTCGAAGCACACAGGGTTTTGGGAACTGTCAGGGGAAAGGGACTTTTTTCTCACTGTTGGTATCTGATGTAAATGAGAGAGTGATGGGACAGGGAACTTGCAAGTGAGAAAGGCAAGTGGAGCTGTGTGTCAGTGTATGAGCTGCTGAGCAGGAGCACCTGGTGATGAGGTGGTTGTTTGGGAGCAGGATGTTTTGACTTGAGCAGTCAAAGGAATGAGACTTAGAGAGGAGGAGGCACAGTGGAGGTGTCAGGACAGGGTGGAACCTGCGGCACAGCCCTTAACTTATAGGGGTGCAGGGGAAAAGAAACATCTTGTACCCTGGGGTTTTGCTTTGATCAGTTTTCCTGTTTGAGGTTCCTTCTGTCACTGGCTCCCATCTCTTTGGTAGCAATTTAACCATTTGTGACTTTTGATGACATGAGGAAGGATCTTTCCCCTTGCGACCGAGAATTAGGATAATAGCTCCCTTGTTCCCAAATGCAGCAGGAGAGCAAATGACTTGGCAAGGAAACCTGAAAGTGCCTGAAAGTAAAAAAACCTGTTCCTGTGGTCTGAGTGGGGCTGCAGACAGACTCTTGGTGGGTGAAGCCCCTGAAGCCTGTTCCATTCACCTTGAGGAGCTGGAAACCCCAGAGTTGGATTTGAAAACCACCGACAGATACAAGTGGAGTGAGGAAAGATGAACAAAATGTACATCTCCCTTCAGCAAAGTGACTCAAGCCTCTCAAGCATCCGGAGGGTGGGGAGCAATTATTTATAGTGCCATCAGCAGGGATTTTAGAACGAGATGAAGGGCTGAAAAGTTTGCTGACTGTTAGGGAATGAGTCCTGGCATGGATTGATATTTCCTGGGCCCATCCATCTCCAGCGCTACCAAGTGTGCAGCCTGGAGACCCTGCAAAGCTTCACTGGGGTGGGACTGCACTGAGCACGATGGCAGCGATAAGGACCTGAACCTGTCTGCAGGATGGAGTTTAAATGTCACCTACAACTTCCACTCTGAGCCACCTCTGCTGCCCAAGCCTGGATTTATCTCTTGGTGGATATCTGGACTTTGAGGGGAGCAGCACTCAGCAGGGGAGGGCTGGGTGGCCAGGTTTGGCTTTTTCATTCTGATCCTATGAACACTAAGGTTAAAGCTGGGGGGTGGTGGGGGGGTGGGTTATTTTCAATATCAGCAGTTAGTGTAACTTAGTGATTTGTGCTTCATAATTAAGGTCTGTGTTGTGTGTTTCAGAACCACTCTTGACCCATGATGAGAAAAGAAATTAGAGGGATTGGCAGGCAGAGAATCGCTCACCTGGCATCACTCAAATGAAAGATGACCTGCATAAGATTTGCTCTTTTAAATTAGGAAAATTGAGTCTGAACTCCTCTTTGCAGCTTTGTGGTGATGAAAGGGCCTCTTTTGTCTGGATTGGTTTTTTTATTCCCTTTCTTCACAAGGAATGATGAGTTGTATCAAGCTTGTTTCTCCCTATCTGGGCAGATGTGCTGGAGGGCTGAGATGGCCATTGAGACTGTTGCAGGTGGAGAGGGTGAATTGGAACCTCACAATCCTTCAACAAGTTTCACAGTCACCAGCATCTTGCACAGATTAACTGTGCAATGAGTTCTCTGTAGTCCCAGAGCTCTTTCCTCTCCCCAAGCTACTTGATAATGCTATGAGAGACCAGTCCCCAAGTGGCCTCAAAGATCAGAGCTTCATAAAAGTCCCACAAGGCAATTTGCTCCATCCTGCCCTACCTGTCAGTCTCCAACCATCTGAGATCTTCCTAGTACAAACAAGACCTGAATTTCTGAGGAACAAGCAAAAATTATTGTAGGCAATAACCTTTCCTGCTTCCTTCACCCCGTACACTGACAAGAGCACAAATACCAAAAGCATAGCTCTCATTTTTGCTGCTTCTTTGCTAGCCACCTTTAAACAAAAGAGAAATAGCAGTATATCTGGAGCAGGAAGGGACCAAAACGGATCTGACTGAGATAAAACCTAAATTTACTCTTTCTAGCTGCTGGAGTTTAATATATTCTTCTATTCAGAGCAAAGGATGTGTGTCAAACTCATTCTACATCTCTGGCAGGGTATTACAGCTTGAATTAGTATGATAAATTAAAAACAGTCATAAAATTCTAGAGGTCTTAAATCATAAAAATGTATCATGTGAATGAATTTGCACAGTTATTAAGCATAATGTTGGAGATATAAACATTAGCTTTGTGTGTCAGTGTAGCAGGATGGGAGCAGTCAAATCCAGGGGACTCGGCATGATCCAGATGTGGCTCATGCTGATTGTCTGGTCATCTTTGCTGATTATCTGGATGGTTTAGCTGGCTTCAGGTCACCTTCCAGGCTAATCCGCTATCTGATGTGGTCTTTTCTTCTTTAAATTGCTATCTTTTTTAAGTTCCTTCATGATATGTTTTTCCCCTTTAAACATCAGCAACTTTCAGTGTATTATTTGGAACCTACATTTTAATGGAAGGAGAGGTGAGATGCTGCACAATGTAAACCTTGTTTTCCACGGCCACCCAGAGACTGCCAAAAATCAATTATCTGCTAGAGGCTGATCTTTAGAAAAATGTGAAGCCAAATTGTATTAAAAGCCCTAGGGATCATTGAAAGTAGGTTTTCAAGAAAGCCATGTACAGGTATTGCCCAGACTGATACAGGTTTCACCCTTCAGATCCTTTTGTGCAGTGACCTAGTGTGCTCAAGAACTGAATTACTCTGAGTTAGTTCTGGCTCTGGCCAAAGCATTGACTCCAGTTTAACTGAGTGCTTTGGGAGCGTAAGGCTCTGTTTCAGAATGGATTAGAAAGCCCTTAGGAGCTGCAAATGCTTTACTGGAAGCTGGTGGGATGCCCCCAGGTGATTTTGCAAAGGATTCTCCTGGTAACTCTATTGCAAGAGTAAAGACAGGGATGGTCCAGCACACACAGACCTGTAAGTGAAAGGTTGTAGGGTTTAAGAACAAGAAAGCTGTTGTGCTACAGGACAGGTGCTGTTATGGAGGAGATACAGAGCCTGGTGGCCTGCGGATGCTTGCTGTTCATAATGATGTTAACACCATTAACAACACCACTGAATGATTCCAGATCTGCAGCCATGCCCAGGGGTTGGTGGCTGGTGGCTCCTGGGAAGTGCAGAAGTTCTGCTGTGGCCGATGGGCTGGTGATGGAAATGATATTGTTATGTGTTATACATGTTAACATGCTGCAACATGTGAGCTGTGGCAGTGCCAAGCAGCTTCTGTTAGGGTTGCATTGCCCCTTGGCACTACACATGCTGTCCATGCCAAGCTGTGTTATTTTTATAAGTCCCTTTCAGTGAGCTTTCCTGCAAAACCCTGTGGTTTGGAACTGAAACTGTAGATCCAAGTTCTATTGTAATGCTAATAACACCAGTAGGTTTAACCCTAACTGATACTGGCCTCAGAGAAAAGTCCAGAGCAAAACCTGATGGGACAGGACCTGGTGCAGCTCTGGGGGACACATGCACCCTCAGCACAGCACCCTGGGCCATGGGGAGGTAGCTGGGGTGTAAGACAGGCAGGAGATCCACTGCTCCCACCTGATGGAGCTCAGCCCCATGCCTCTGTGCTTTCTAAGTCTCTGATGAGTGTACAGAGTGAGAAAGAAGGTTCAGGCAGTTTAGATAATTCTCAGCCATGAAAAACAAGCCAAAAGAATAGATGGGTTCTTTCCTGCATCGGATTGGTCCATGGACTGAAGGTGCAATTTTGCTGATCAAATAAATGAAAATGTACAGTGCAGGGTTTCTCTATAAAAATGATGACAGGGTGTGTGAGAGGATGCTGTGAAGCAAGTATAAAGCTGGAGGCACATGCTGGTCCTGAGATATGTCCCCAAACAGAGGTGGAGAGCAGTCAACCATAGCAAGCATCCTTTGCATCAGTGTTTGTACTGCACAGCAGGCTCTTGATCTAATAGCAGGACACCAGGTCTTCTGGGACCTGAAGAAACCAGAGTCTGTCACAGTGGCTCCCTCTTCCCCCCCCCATCACCTCCTCCAGCCACTATCACCCAGGTGCAATAGACGTGTCTGCAAACAGGAGGGACTCAGGAGCAACCAGGGCTTGGTGAGAACAGCTGATGGGAAAAGGTTATGGTCCATGTCCTTGAGGCCCTCTGCTATTTCTGGGGCCTGCCAGAGGCACCTGATTATATTGGGAACAAGGATTAAAAAGGCCAGTGCTATGAAGGTATGTGACAAGGCAGAACATCCAGCCTTGCTGTGCAGTTTCTTCAAGACAAGCCTATGAAAGTCCCTGAAAAAACGTATTTATTTTATTGTGATAATGTGCTTAAGTCAGATTCACCAGAGAGGATTTAAAAGAACAGATTAGCTGAGTCTAATAGTGTGAATTATGAAAAGAACCTGCTCTGTGCAGAGCACAGGGTCACATTTGATGACTCACTAGGCTTTTTCTTGACCATTAGTTGAAGACTTTATGTCAAAAATGTGATCCACATAAAATAGTTGCAGTCTGATGGAGAACATCTTCCAGCTCTCAGTGTCCAGTAGCTACAGCAGGAAATGTTTTATTCTCTGTCAGCAGAAAAAAGCCACATAGACTCAGAGCAATGGTACAGGAGCTCTATGCCTTGACATAGCCTCTATAAATAGGGACAACAAATTCCCCTCTCACTTAATATCCTGGGGAGGGCAGGAGCACACATGTGTTGTCTTCCCAACTTTATCACCCATGGAAAGAAACTTCCTGGGCTTAAATCTGTGTCAGTTTCAATTTTTCCTTGAACCTCTCTCTGCTTTTGGTGATTATGCCCCTTCTTTATAACCATAATTGATAAAACTCTTGGTGCTTCTGAGCATTATCATGTCTTGCAAGAAAAAAATCAGCAACGTAATTGTGCACTATTTGCAAAGATACTTCCTTGGGCTTTGTTTAAGTCTTCTCTTGGTAATTTTATTGGATACCTCATAGAACAGCACGTGTTTAGAACAGCACGTGTTTGTTCTCTATTCACTCTAATAGGTTTCTCCTACACCCCTTTCAATCACCTTTTTGCCACACTGAGGGGTCCTGATGTGTTAGCCTCTTTTCATGCAGAAGCTTCTCTTTCCAAGCTCACTTCCTTCCTCTCACCCTTCCTCATTCTATTGTCTCCTATCTTGAAGGCATTGACTAGAAGTTAATTCATCATGAAGGTGCACAATGGATTCACATAACAGCATAGTTTGTTTTGTTCTCTATTTCTTTGCCAGAAATCTCTCACCCTCCATTTACTCATGGCTGTGCTGAACTTGGAGCAGATGTTTCCAAAGCAGTGTCCATATTCCACCACTGAAATTCAGCTCCTTTTCATTCTCCAGACATTGGATTTTGTCAGATTTTTTTTGAAAGCAAATCAGATTTTGTTTATAATGATTAATTTTGTGTCATTAATAAATGTTGTTTCACTCCTCACACACCTCCAATCCCCAGATGATTTCTTAATATATGAGCAGATCTATTTTACAGGTCACTCTGTGATTGCAATTGGAAGTTGCTTTCATTATGAAACCAGACTTTTTATCTTTTTTTCCTGTCTTCTTTTCTTGTCTCCTTCATAATGAAAAACAACACAAACAATTCACTTAACCCTTCTGCTATGACCTGTCTCTCTCAAGCATCCTTTTTGTTCGGTCATCACTATCAGCCACACCATCTCCATGGCAAGTGTCCTTCCTGTAATGTTTCTGAAGATGTTTTATTATTACCTCTTATGTCTTTAGAAAGATGTTGTTCAAAACCCTTTTGGCCTGCTCTATTGTTCTTCTCCATGCAGTTTGTCATGTTCAGAGATCTATTACCTCCTTTAATGAGATCTGTGCTTTTTGAGACATGCATTTTAACTCTGCCTCTGCTGTGGAGCTGCACAAAATATTTTCCTTTTTAGTGGCATATAATTATACCAGGATTGCACTACAGAGATTTAGAACATTTTACTCTTAATTCCTTATTTATTTCAAGCACCTTCTTAATTTTTTAAATACTTTATGTATAGTGTATATACACGTACCTATATATATGTGTGTATATATATATAGCTGAAAGAGGATAGACTGAGGTGAGCTCTTAGGCAGAAGCTCTTCCCTGTGAGGGTGCTGAGGCGCTGGCACAGGGTGCCCAGAGAAGCTGTGGCTGCCCCATCCCTACCAGGGTTCAAGGCCAGTTTGGACACAGGGGCTTGGAGCACCCTGGTCTGGTGGAAGGTGTCCCTGCCAGTGGCAGGGTTTGGAACTGGATGAGCTTTAAGGCCCCTTCCAGCCCAAAGGAGTCTGGTATTCTATGATTCTATGGTACATACTATATATATAACATAGTGTGTGTGTATTTTAGAGAGCATGCCTCAACTGAGGCATACTAGATGTAGTCTACCCTGTGTGTGCCTTGGCATCACGTATCCTGACCAATCAGCCTCCTCCCACCAAAATCTGCATGATGATTGTATTGGTATCCCCACCCAAATGAGTAGCCCCATGCTTTGGCTTATAGCAGCGATTAAATCATTGAAGGCAACTGCTCTGAACTCTGCTCTACACTCCTGCCTGCTTTGGATAGTACTGATCAATCAGCAACAAGTCTCAGAAGGCAGCAACACCAGCTGGAGGTGCTTATAGTTCCTCTTCAGCCACTGGCCTACAGAAGATGGGACCTTGGAGGGGGACCTGGGTTCCAGCCCTTTGCACCATTTCTGTGTCCCATTTTGACCCAAGGCAAGCCCTATTATTTTCACATCTCCAGAAAGCAATAGCTCTATTTAGAGGTAGAATCCTCCATACTGAATGAAGTCATAGTATTAACATCAGTGCTTGTATGGGCAATTTAAAAGCCCTTTTATTTTCAAGACGTTGCTGCAGGACTATTCAAGTGGGACTAAATTAAGTAATAATTGAAATGTTTGAAGAAAAATGAGTATTGGTGTCAGGGTCAGCATTAAATATGTTTTGCTAACATCTTGCAGGAAAAATCAGATGAAAATTGCAGTGCCCTATGAGATGAGTACATTTATTTCAGAGTAAATAAGTAGAACTGGAGCAAGACACACAAAAGCACAGCTAATAATACGTATAATCAAATAAAAACTTGTGTACAGTGATATTGCATGAGGTAAAACTTTGGAGTTTAAAACCAGAACATGTTTTGTTTACCAAACCCCCAAGAATGTTTGAAAGCGTGTATGACTATAATATACATCCCATGCTTTATGGAGTACTTACTTAACATATATAAGCTGGAGAAATGAAGAACCTTTTGACAAATAATGTCTCAAAGCGCTGCTGAGAAACAACATAAGCACAGGAAGAGTTGTTTTACTAAACTCACATGAGCACACACTGAGGTTAAGCAAGTTCACTGGTGTTTTTAAACACCCCCACAATTGCTTTCTGGAGCCAGGGCAAAGCTGCATGCATGGATCTAGAACAACAGGACAGTTCTGTGCTTTGCAATTGATTGCAACAGGAGCATCTATTGCTTCATACTTTAACACGCATCAGCTTGTTCTTACAATGGCATAGAGCAGCTGTCAGAGGAGCACTATTTAAGACGCCAGGACAGGTGACAAGGTTTTTGGTATTCAACACCGTGTTTCTGAATGCTGGGATCGAGCCTTAATGCTATCAGAGCCCTGAAGGCAGTAACTACCCTAAGCATCCTCACCTGGGGCTCAGCCATAGCTCTGTCAGGAGCCCATTTAAGCTCAGCCCTGGGCCTTTACATTTAGTTTGTGTTGTGTTCCAACTGTGTCAGTGCTCAGCTGGTCTTTGCTTTCTGGAAGGCTCTTAGACCTATACTGCAGGTAACTTTTCTTCTACTTTGTCTCCTGGATGGATACTGTAGCTTTATTTTCAGACCCATTTGCTCCTGGCTGAACTTTTGGGTTAATCTTGGACCTAATTCCTCACCTTCTCTGGGTGCTCTCAGCACTCAGCTTTGCTCACCAGGTTCAGATCCTGTAGGATCTCTAATAGTGAGGGCACTGCTGGTACTAGGGCCACCCTTGACTCTTGGTTCTTTTTTTCCTACCATGAAGCAGATCCATCTTTGCTGCTCCCTGACAAATACACTTGGTCAGGCATTTAATCTCTGGATCTATCCTCCTGCTAGTATAGGTAGTAGTGGTGTGGATTAGGGTTGGGTTTTGCTTTGTAGCTGGCTTTACTGGGAGCTAATGCTATGGAGGTCAGGACGAGGATGTGAGAATGGGGTCAAAGGGGCTGTCTTAGCTGGATAGATGAGCACATCTGTGTTCTCAAATAACTACTGAACACTCTCTGATTAAGTCTGGGCATCTCTTAGATTTCTGGGTCTTGATTTGTGCAGCCCTTAGTCGACAGGGGCTGAAGCTCAGAATAGCTATTCTACACTTATTCCATTGGCTTTCCAAGTAGCCACCCTTATAAATACCTGCTTAAGCTTAGCTTAGATCCAGGCCTGCCAGATTTTGACCTAGACCCTATTCCTGTTTGGTGCTCTCCCTGTTGACCACACTTGGCTCTTTGAGGATGGTAGCCTCTTGATCTGGACAAGGTGTCAAACGGGTGGTTTCACCTCTGCAGCAGAAGCATCTCTGATGAATGAGCTGCAGCACAGCAATTACACTCTGGAAGTTGGGTGAAAGGGAATAGGAATAATTTGCAAGTTCTGCCAACAGAATCCTTCTCATCTTTGTTGTTGTTTTTTCTCCCCATACCTTGGCAAGGCTCCTTCCTGTTTTTCTTTCATTACATGGCAAATTCACAATAGGAACAGGAGGTCATTTATTTCAAATCCTCCATTTATAATTGTGCTGATGCTGCCAGTTGCTTTTTCTGAAGCCTGTGAACAATGTGCAGTTGGTTAACAGTCATAATTAGAAGTTTTCTGCATTTCCAGGAGCTCTTGAGCACTCAGCACACTCGTTCCCTAACATCCTGCGGATCCAGAGTTATGCTACTAAACTGGGTTATGTCCAGTGAGCCCCAGAACTGCTGCCCTTCAGGTTTAGAGAATAGTATATGAAGGCAAAAAAGGAACAGTTGGAATGGAAGATCCCTTACAAGAATCAAATGATGTCTGGATTTATAGAGAAATACTGTTTTTGACAGAGTTTTCCCAGAAATCTTACAGGATCAGCTGAGGTGCAAAGAAAGGAATAAGAAATGATTCTTGCAGATCCATGTAGTCAGATAAGCATTGCTTTGTGGACAGAGAAAAATACGAACTGCTGCCTAGGAAGGTACAAATGAATGAATTTCAGCTGGGTAGGGATGAAAAAGTCAGCTGCAGGGAGGAAAAAATATGATCTCAGTCACATTATGATGCTGACAGTTCTTTTCTTCTGCCAGAATGGTACCTTCTGGTTTTGATCTTAAAGCACAGTTTGAAGTGTTGTTTGAAACTGGTGAATTCAGATTTAGAATAATGGTTTACTTAATTTTTGCAGCAGATCATTCTGGTTTGTATGGTAAGTTCTCCAGGGGGTGGAGTGGAGAGCTGAGTAACCCGCATCTCTGGGCTGGGAGCAAACAAGCCAGAAAGGACTGCTGGAGATAGATGAATTGGGTACAAACCCAACCCAGCTTCAGGCTGTGGTGTGGGTCCTGTCTATGACCCTCTTCCCCTGGGTTGCCTGGGGCATAGTAAATGTCTTTTGCAGTTCTTGACCACATGAAGACTGTGATTTGCAGTCTCTAGGGTCAGTGAAGCACATCAGTCTTTGATCCAACAGTGAGTCAGAAGGGGGGATGTGTTAGCTGAAGGCATCTCTCTGTTTAAAGAAAGATCTTAGGTCAAGGACTCTTGCCTCCTAGTTGAGTTCCCTCCAGGATTGTATCATGCCTTTGGGTGGATTTCTTTTATGTTCTCCTTTTGTTTTGCTAATAAATAATTAGATATTCACTGGACATGAAGAAACAACGATTTACTGCCTAGTTTTTCCTAGTAGGATGAGATACGGGTATTTAAGCATTTCTTGTAACTGAAACCAAACCAGCTTCTGATTTTGGATAGCCTGAAATTGAAGCATTCACTTTTGCTCTTCTGAATCTGACTGATGGATCCAATGCTCCCAGGCATGGATCACTTGCCTCTCATTTGTATGTCTGAAGCCAGGGGGGCTCAGAGCTCCATCATAGCCACATCGGCTCTGCAGCAACCAGTGGTGTCTGGTGAATTTAGTCTTTCTTGTCAAATGTTCTTGGCCTTTATTAAGTGCCTGAATATGAAGTGTTTTGCATTAGTCATCATCTTCTGTCAGGTTTGCTTTTTCTTCATGGCTTAAAGCCATGCATGAATTTGGGATTGGATCAAACAGAAATTCAGGTTCTGCTTGAGAAAACCAAGCGAATGAGAAGATGATTGATGCTTAGATGGACTGGAGATGACAAAGGCAGGGGATCTTTGCCTTTACCATTGCACAATATGACTTATGAGCTGCAGGTTTTGCATTTTGGTAACAGCTGTGTACACACGTGTCTGCTTCAGCTGCAGCCTCACCATTACCAAAGCTATTGTCCAGCCTGAATCCTACTAAGAATATTGTCAAAGAGAATTTAAGGCATTTATTTAACGTGGTAAGGCACTGAAACAAGCTGCCCAAAGAAGTGGTAAATGTTCCATCCCTGGAAGTGTTCAAGGCCAGGTTGGACAGAGCCCTGGCTGACATGGTCTAGTGTGAGGGGGGTTGGAATTAAGTGGTCTCAAGTCCTTTCCAACCCAAACCATTCTATGGTTACTGAGTGGAGGGATATGCCTGTGGTGGTGTGCTTCCATCCTCACCAGGAGCAGAGCAGCCCAAGCTACAACCAAACTTTCCAATACTCCAGGTGCCAAGTGCATTTCTTGAGCCTGTTCTCCAACTTAAAAGGCAATATATGCACTAAGAAGAAAATCCTTACATCAAAGCGCCTGTAAGCTGTGTTAGTCATCTTGGATGTTACTGAGCACCCTATGAATGAAAGTGCTTTGTGTATGTAGGTGATGATGATACGCTATGTCCCTTCCCACCTTCCAGCTATCTCTTGTATCTGTGATCCTTTCTTCTGCCTCCGCTGGAAAGAAAAATGAGATGTGAAAGGAAAAAAGTGTTCAGGGAAATCTGGAAATCCAGATGTTTCAGCTTCAGTCCAAGCTATGTCCTTTATGGCTTGTAATGAGGAGCACTGGAGTGACTGAAAACCCTGACCTGCAGCCAGCCATTGTACCTGCTCTCATCTAAATCTCTGAGAGGTGAAGTCTGGAGCAACTGCTGATTTTCATTTGAAGTCTTAGGGTTTGAGCTATTAATAAGCCTGGAAAATAACCACATGTTCTCTGAATTATGTAACAGATGTTAAATTCCCCAAGATGAAGAGGTGTCAGCCCGATGGAATAAGTGATGTGAGGACCATTCTTTCTCCTTTGAGCTGACTTTCTCCTCTTATTAGCAAAATTGGTTATCTGCTGGTGGAAGTAAAAAGGTAAATGAGTATAACCCCAGAAGCTTTGACCCAATCCCACTGTTCCCTCCCCTCTTTTCTTTGCCTCCTGTGTGCGTTACCTGCCTTTCCCCAGCATCAGGTTTTGAAGACAAGTGCCATCCAAAGCGAAGCCCCATTGAAAGAATGTGTTATGATGAAGAGCTGTTGAATGAGTCACTGCACTCATGCTGGCAAAGTGGGCTGAGGAGCAGGCCAGATCCTTACGTTTGGCAGCGAGAGCGAGGAGCAAAAGAGGAAAGTAAATCTGAGGCCAGGAGCACTGCAGCATTTGGCCAGCCGAGGGGGCTGGGTTGCAAATGCTTTCCCACTTAACCATTTCAATGATACGGCTGCCACCAAGGCAGAAATGTGTTCAGAGTATCACTGGCATAGGGGGAGATGGGCTGAAGGTGGATACAGATGATGAGCCCTAGACAGGGGATTAAAAAGCATTTTGCTTCTGTCTTCCTTTTGACAACCAGTTTTTTTAAGGTGCCTGTCTTCCTGATGCTCCTCTGGCTCCATGTGGGGATGGGTCCTCAGCAGCTCAAGATGGCATTTAACCAGGATTCCTCTCTTCCTAGTATCCCTGCTTTATGCCTCTTGGTACCTTGCATAAATACGGAGGGAAGCTGTCATCTTCTGTGTGTAACACAACTGAGCAGTCCTTTGGGAGAGACATTTATAAATGTGGATTGAAGACAGTGAGCCCCAAGGGTACCACGTTTTCTGTAGGTGTAGATACACAGCAAGACTGATAAATCGGTCTCTGTGCTGATAGAGGTGCCTGTGCTCTTGACTGTGACCCTGCTGGCTGCTCTCTCTGAAGGTTGACTTTGCTCAGGCATTTATGTGAGATCTGCTTTAGCATCTCCTGTTACACACCCACTGGCATGACAACCACCAGTGCTTGTTCTGACCAACGAACCCTTTCCTCCTGGGGATGCTTCTGGAGAATGTAGCTCAGGTCAGAACAAGCTCACAGGGCAAAGTCCTGCTGGAGGTGTCAGGTGTGTTCTACCACCACCACCATTAATGGGGTTGTAGAGAAGGACCCTCATGGATTCCTTCCTCTTTTTCATGCCCTGCTACCAAGGAGTGGAAGAAGTTGCAGAAAGTGAGTTTCTCCTATATGTGAAATTCAGCAGGATTGTGAATGTAATGGGGATCTCCCAAGTACCAGGGTTTAATCTGGGCAGCAGACTACCCAGCACAAGTCTGGGTCCCCTATGCAAAGAACTGATTGTCAGCCATTTTAAAGTATTAAAAGATAAAGATGTAGAAAGCCAGGTTTTGAGTGGTTTCACCATTTCCCCACAGTTCTCCTTAGCTTGCCCTTCTGGACCAGTCGACAGTCCTGCATTCTGTTATTCACTTCTCGCTACTGATTAATGGGCTTCTAATGCCATTACTTATTATGAAACAATCTGGAAGATCAGCTATTATCTAGGAAGGAAAATAGACAACTTCTTCCTGGCATTAAGTGGTTGGCTTTGCAGGGCAAGGTACAAGGGTCACATTTATAAGAGCAAGACACTATTGGCCAGAAAATTTGCAATGAAAGTCATCTGTAAATTTGCAACCTCCAGACAAAAAGTGAAGTTCAACTGTAAGAGAAGGAGTTGTGAAGCATGGAAACAAGTGGGGTAGCTGGTCCAGAAAATTGAAGGACCAAGTGGAGCCTCAGAGAGGCAGTAATTACAGTGGTAGTAGTAATAATAATAATAATACACCTTGGAAGCCTGGTCTTGTGTCAGGTGCTGAGCAATTGCAGATGAAATGACAGGTAAGTTCTTTCTTCAAAGCCAAGTGGCAGGAAAACAAGGCCAAACAGCTTGTGATAGATAGGAAAGGGAGACGAGGCTGGCAGCTGGCATAGGGAGGGTTTGTCTCAGGGCACCAGCAGGCTTGTGGCTGTTATACAGGTGGTTTTAGGAAAGATAACAAGGTGCATGTGTGGATCATTGGGGCATTTGGCCATGTGTGAGCACCAGCACAAGGGAAGGAAAAAAATGCTTCTTCAAAGTGTAAGAAAAGCCTGATAGTAGCTGACATTGTGAGGTGGCTGAAGGCATGGGCCAATCCCCAACAAGTAGGGATGATGGGGCAGCCAGGTACAAGCCATGAAGGGTCCTAGTAGTGGGTACCCTAGCTTGTCTTGGATGCAGAAAAGAAGGAGTAGTGTGAAGAAGTATGTCCATGGTTGTGGGGAATGATGTTTGCAGGTGTCTTGAATGGCAGTGTTGCAGCAGGTGGTGGTTGGTGATGTCTAGGAGCTTAGTGGCATGGTGCAGAAGGTATTGGTCAGACTTGGAGGTCTTGTGTATTGGGACTGGAGAGGAGATGCTTGTGAAGGGGATACTCTGCCTTGGGCTTCGGAGGATGGGGAAATTGTGGTGGGTGCCTTGCAGATATACCTGCATTTCACTTGGCAAATACATGGGCGGCCCTGGCTCCTCCTCCTGTGCAAGAGTGCTTGTACCCGCATACTTGTAACGTAGGAACACTGGCTGGACTCAGCTTATTCCTTAGTACAGCAGCAATATCTCCATGGGAGGGAGGTGAAAATGCTCTTGACTGTGTGCAAGGACCCTGTGCTCGAGGCTGGTGCTGGTCAGAGTGTTCATGGAGTCCATCTTACTGTCAGGAGGACTCATGGCATCGTATATTCATGCTCAGAGGCACAGTGCCAGCATCTGCCCAGTTCTTCTGAGGAGATGCCTGCAGATGCTGCAGGTCTGCTCTCTCATGACTCCTGGGCTGCACTTGAAGCCAGCCCTGGCTCTTTCATTTGCCTTGTGCCAACTCTGTGCTGCAAAACATATGAGCAAATCACTGTTGCCCCCTGGAAGGAGCAGGGCTGTGTCCCACAGCACACTATTCCCATGGCATTTAACATTCTCTGCAAACCCAGCTTTTTATTTAGAACTGAACATCTGTTCCAGATGTGGTTATTCACTGCCTGCATTGCTGCGCTCCTGCCATTGTTGTCCTGCTACACAGGGGAAGGCTGGCATGAATTATTGAAAGATTGAGTTTAAATAAATGATAAACGGGTACAGTGCACGCAGTTGAGTTTCTGTCTGCTCCTTACAGAGTCACACTCCTGGCTTTAATGTCTCCATGATGAACTCACACATCCCTCAGAACCTGCCGTCTCATCTGCCTGATGGGGCTGATCGAAGAGCATGGAGAGGGGCAGCCCAAGCATGAAGGTGGCCGAGGGGACGAGTCTCCTGGGGAGAAGGAGGAGCCACAGCAGAGGAGCAGGCAACCAGAGTTTCCCTCCTGGCAAGTGCCTTTCTCATCTCAAACCATTGAGAGCTGCTGTGGGGGGATGCTTGCTGGGGACAGTTGGTGTGGTGGGAGGGATGCTGCCAAGGGTGGGCAGTGGGTGCGTGAACTGGGAGTCTGTTACTGTAAAGGACCCTTTAGTTAAAATCCTTTAGTCAAACCTCATCCTGGTGAAACATCTCACGGGACTGTGCTGAACACAAACCTATCCAGACCAGCTACGTGCACATGATGTGAGGGCAAGGGGCGCACTGAGTTTGATCCCACTGTGGGTCTTAACTAACCAAACCCTCCCTTCTCGCTGGCTTTTGGCTTGGAAGCCTGAAGAGATGTTTTTGGAGGCCTGAAGGGATTTTTGGAAGCCTGGTAGCCTTGGAAATGGGTTTTGTCATTATTTTTCTTTTCCTCACCATTTTGAAGAGTGGCTTGACTCACAGTTGCATGAGGCTGTGGGGATTCGCAGCAGACCATCTGTTTCAGCTGTTAGCAGTCATTAATTTTTTTCATGTTTTTTGCTACTTTTGAAACACTTTGGGGGGGGGAAATATGTTCTGATGGCACCAGAGGACTTCAGAGTTATGAATCCTCCAACGTTCTGTTTTTTTTCCCAGGCAAACAATATACATTGGATGCGGTTGTTGTATTTTTATTGGGCTTTCTACATGGGGAATTGGTTTCCTGTGGGCAGGCAGGAGGGCACAGTGTGTTGTTTATCTCCCCTCCACCATGCGTTTGGCTAATACCAGCCTTGCTGCTACACTGCAGCATGTCTACTAAGGAGGTTTTTTGTGGTTAACTCTAATACAGAAGAGCTTTCATTAAATTTATATATATATGTATGTATATAGTGAGATTTTCTTTAAAGCCTTCTTCTGTTTCTGGAGCTCAGCACTAGTTAAATCAACCTTATTGTCTCCAGTTGTTCTTCTTGGAAACTGGAAAACTACTCAAATCTTGACAGGTGTCCACAGCTGATGGCTCAGGTTTGTGGATCAAGTGCCGGGGCATATGGCATGACAAATAATAGAGCAAATTGATCCTATTGACATTGTTCACCCTCCAACCTGCACACATTTATCCTTGTGCCTTGCTCTTGCTGTGTGACATCCTATTCCCCGAGCCAGCTCCTCTCAGTGTCGCTGCTCCCCAGCCAACGAGTTTGGCTCATCAGTGTTTGTGCAAGGGGTTGTAGCACTGGTTTTGCAAGACCCTTGGCTTGGTGTGATGGGCAGGTGTCCACTGTGGGTTTGCTCCCTGTGTGCTTCATTGGTTTGTTCGGCTGGTGCTCGTGATGGAACATCATTCTGGGCTTTGATCAGGAGCCTCACTGGTCCTTTCCTTGTTGCTTGCATGGGGTTTTTGATGCAGCAAAACTCTTGAGTTTAAGGGGTGCTGAGAAATGGCAAAAGTTGGCAGTACGAGGGAGTGTGCAGTATCTTTCTTGAACAGGGGAAGTTCAGGCTAGATATAAGGAAGAAGTTCTTTACTGTGAGGGTGGTGAGGCCCTACCAGAAGTGGTAAATGCTTCATCCCTGGCAGTGTTCAAGGCCAGATTGCACAAAGCCTTGGATGACATGGTCTGGTGTGAAGTGTCCCTGCTGCTGGCAGGGGATTGAAACTGGATGAACTTTGAGGTCCCTTCCAATCCAAACCATTCTATGGTCTTGCATAGTAACATGTGGTGGGGAGATGGTGGCAGCTCCTCGGAGAGGATGTTGAGTCCTGGCTTCATGCAAACATTAAGCTGTGCCCTGGTAATGGGCAGAGCAGAGACCTCTGCGCTGAGTTTATGGCTGTTCTAGTTTGGATCATACATCACTGAAAGGAAGAGTTGTAGGATGTAAATCATTAAACATGAGCCACGAACCTCAAACGTACCCTTGAGTCTTGTGATGGTGGGAGACTGCAGAACAGAAATGGAGCGTCTTTGACCTGCCTGTGACACCTGAGTGAAGTGACAGCCAATGAGCCATGGAGTGTTTCCAGCCATCCATTAGGACTGAGGCTTTCAGCAAGATTACAAATGTGTCCTTTGAGCTGGCCAAAGAACAGTTACTGTTTCTGGTGTGGGAGCTGGTTCTGTGCACTCCACAGCCAGCACAGGGCCATGCTGAGAACAAACCCAGTGTGTGCCAATGCAGAGTGAGTTGGCACCGAGGGACACCATGGGGAGGGTGTCCTGCTGCCTGCTTCAGGGTGGCATGTGCTGCCACCTAACCCCGTAAACCCCAGATATCTCCATAGTGCAAAGCAAAGAGTCCATAGGATGTGCCCTGAGAGCTAGGCATGACAATACTCTTGCATGGATGTTTTTGGCTATGGCTTGGGTCCACCTCTTGTCTTTTGCATGCAGAGGAGCAGGGCATGTCACATCCCTGCCTCTCTTGCTCTCAGTTCTGAGCTGGGAGCATGCCCGGGTGATATGGGGCAGCCAGCGCACCGTGGTGCCTGCTTCAAGCTTGCCAGTGGAAGGTGGAGGAATGCACATCTGGAGGCTTGGAGACATTCGGTGCCTGTGTGGTTTTCATTTGGAGGCCTTTCCGTTGCTGATTGACTTAATTAAAACTGGGGAAAAAGAAAGGAGAACAGGCAGAATTGGACTTTGTTTTTGGGGTTTTTGTTCTGTTTTAAGTAAATCCTGGCCTCGAGGGGCTGCTGAGCCAGTTTTCATCTTGAAATTTTCCTTTTTAATAACAATTTCATTTTTCAAGTTCCCTTAAAGAATTCTGAGCTGTAAACTCAGAGGAGGTGTTAGATGCTGTAAACCAAGCCCTGGGTCTCTTAACTTGCTCAAGAAGCATCTTCTGGTTTGCAAAGTCAAATTTCTGGAGAGAGAAAAAAAAATCATTTATTTTCCAAAATCCTATTGCCATTTTTGTGATTTAACTGAATTCACCAAGATACCTAAAATAACTCTCCTATTTTTTTTGCCACAGCGTGGGGAAATGAGTGCTGGTGCTTGGCTGTGGGATGTTTTCCCCCTTCACCCTACCTGCTGAAACCCTGCTCCATGCTATGGAGGCTTTCTAGAACATAGCTGGAGATTTGCAGATGTGACGAAAAGGGAGGAAGATGATCAGCAGTCCTGGAGCCCCCATTTGTTGTTCATGCCCCATCATGTGTCTGCTTGTGCTTGCAGCCATCCTCTTCCCTCCATCAGGTCAGACCTCAGTGCCTATGAGTGACCCTACTTGCAGCAAAGGGCTGCTTGAAAATCACTGCCCAGATGCTGAGCAAGACATAAAAGTAAGAAAAAGTGAAGAAACTCTCTCCCCATCAGGAAATTTGCCCATTAACACCCCAGACACAATAATCTCAATGGAGGTTTTCCCCTCTGAAACAGCTAAAATGTCTCTCACTGATGCAAAGTCTAAAAATAAGCGTGTTCTCCACAAACAGCTTAAAGATGTTGAAAATGAAAAGCAACAAAGGATGTAGAATGTCTGAGTCACTAAATTACAGGGCTATCTTTCTAAGAGCAAAACAAAACAACCCCCCCTGCTCCTGCTCCCCAGCCCTCCCTGTTGAAATTCATTGTGAGGTTTCCCAGTTATGTTTGGGGCTGTTTGCCCTGTGGTGCCTGTGCAGAGAGTCAGCTTATTTTTGTGGGCTAGTGAAGGGCTTGAAACCTTATCCGTTTTCATTACAGAGTGTGCCAGAGCTGCTCTGTATAAATAAAAGGATTGAAGCCAGTCTGCTAGAAGCATGAACAGGAGGTGCTTTTCTCTCCCACATGGGCATTTCTGTTGGTTTTTATGGGAGGGGGACACATCCCCCTTGCATGAGCTTTCTGGACGTCAAGTAGGGAAAAGTGTAAGTGCACATCCATCTCAACGACGTGTTCTGGCCCTGGTTAAGCCACAAGTATTTGGATTCTTGGTTGGGAGCAAGCAGGTTTTTGTGGGTGTAATCGCATTTGTCTATAGCTTTAGTTTGTTTGAGATAATGTGATTAAAGAGAGTTCTTGGGTTGTTTTGGTTTTAACTCCTTGAAAGTCTCCTTTCATGATGAGCTCCATTAGAGTGGACTGTGTTGCAAAACTGAACCTTTTTTAGCATTTGCAGATAAGCTGGAATCAAAATCTTGGTGTTTGAGGCAGCAGGAAAGGAGATGGACTGATGCCAAACCTATGCCTACATCTGATGTTTGCAGCCAGCCCCAATCTCTCTAATAGGCTGAAATGAAACCTTGGATTCAAGCAGATGGTAGGGCTGGAGATGTGAATCTGCCAGTGCTGTTGCATTCCAGACCTGCTTTCAGGGTGAGCAATACCCACACACTGGGGTTTGAAAGAGGTGGAGGCTGCCCCTTTACCCGTCATCATCACCTTCATCCATCTCTTCCTTGCTGTGTCAGGGAAAAGACGAGTAGCAGCATCAGGCCAGGCTGCAGTACCTGCCTGGGTCACTCCTTTCCCAAATAACCCATCGATTGATTACTCAGTTGCCTGCATTGGCAGGTACACTACAGGCTGTGCACAGTGATCATAAATTCTGGAGCAGAGCTTGCTCAGCAGTGATTTAATCTGGATCTTTAGTTCTGAAATGCGCTAATTAAACTTCAGGATAAAGCATCCAGTGCAAAAGCAAGATGAATAAAAAGTGAAAATGAAAGTTTCTCCTGGCATAATTAACCATCATTAAAACATGAACATCCAGGCTAGGGAGCAATTGCACGTCTTCCACTAAGTGTTTCATCAGAAAGAATGGGAGGAAATCAAACAGTATAAAAAAGTAGGCTGGAAGTTGAAAACCTTATCCCACTCGTGAGACCTATTAGACTGTGAAGTGTTACTGAACCCCCCCTGGAGTGAGTGAACGTGTATTTCTCAGGACGTTTAAAATTGGACTGGTTAGAAACCCCCTCCCTGACACTGTGGGAGATAATTGCAGACCCTCCTCTCTTCTGTGGCCTTACAGATCCATCTGTTTTAATTACAGTGGGTCACCCCTAACTGAGCAAAACTGTTTAATTTCAATAGAAGACTCTTTTTTATCTCTAAATGTGACCCTACAGGCCTTACATCTAGTTATTATGAGGGATATTTTTAAGACACTAGCCTCTTCTAAATCACACACTGGGTCACCCTGCCTCCCCTTGGATGATGTGCTTATTGCTGCTATATTTACCATGTGCTCACCTGATGCTTTGGCCACTGCTTTCCTTAGTCTCCAAAAAGGCACCTGAAATGAAACTGAGACCCACACAGCTGTGGGCTTGCTGAGCATCTTCATGTGAGCTGGGTGGTACCCGCATGTAGTCAGTGTGACTGGTGTACAACAGCTTGGTAGCCTATTACATCAAGTGATAAAACACTTGTTATTAGAGTGACAGCTCAGTGCTGACAGTGACAACTCGCACTGGTCCCCAACAGGCAGCCAGGCAGGTCTCTGACAACAACCTGCCCTGCCTGGCATAATTTCTCAGTGCATTACTTTGTCACCTTAGTATTATATTGTCTCTCACTGTATCATTTTCAGGAGCCTGATGCAGCAGTCTGTGTGCTGATTACTGAGGTGGTCTCACAGAAAGCACACCCTCCATCACCACCCCCTGGCCACTCCACCAAGGATGTCTTATAACAGGGTTTGCTGTGATCAGCTCTGTATTTTAACACTGAAGAAGAGGAAAGGGCCACTGGCTGGTTGTATTTATGCAGACACAGGCTTGGAGGTATTCTGGATATATTTAGGAATCAGTAAGAAATGAGAATCACAGGCTGGTTTGTGTTGGAAGGGACCTTAAAGCTCCTCTAGTTTTAACCCCTATGAGGCTGAAAGGAAGGAAAGGGGAAGGATTTTACATCAGAAAAGTACAACACAGGCAGGATGTGAATTAAACACCTTTGAGCCATAAAACTGATGCTTACTCTGAAGGCTTTGTTCAGTCCTTACGTGATTGTGGGAGTGTTGCTGTAGATGCTGGGTGCCTATCCAGGCTGTCTTCCAGATTCAACCAAGGCAATTTTAGTCATGTTTGGTTTCCATTAGAGACTCTTCTATAGTCAACTGTTTTCACTGTGAGAACATCCCTCCTGGGTTTAACCTAAGCTGTCTTTGTCCAAATTTCACCCCACTGTAGCACCCAGTCCAGCTTCCCTCAGGTATGACTGTTTCAGTGGATTTGCCCATGCTGGGCAGTGCTTTTGGTGCCTTCATAGAGGCAGCTGGAAACACAGGCCAGCTCCACCAAGCTCCGGTGATAACTATGGTCAGGAAAGGTATCTCCCAAGTGCTCTGTGGTGGTAGTTTTAGTTCAGCTGAGAAGCCTAAGAAAATGCCCATCAAGCTGGGAGGAGTGCACTCCTTCAAGTACTTGCTCTTTGACTATGGAGAAGTCAGGACTGTCCTAGAGCTGCCAGCATCTGTGACCTGGAGCTGCTTGTCCTGCTCCTCTGCCCTCCTCAGCATCAAGGAGCAGGTCAGGCAGGCTGGCTGAACTGGGACACCAGGTTCAGAGGCGCACACCTCTGTGTGCACAGGAGAGATGTGCAGACATGGTTTCTTCATCTCTAAAAAACTCCAGAAACAAAACAACTTACACACACACGTGCTTAAAAGAGACCTGGAGAGTATTCAGGCATCCAGACTTCTAAGGGGCTCAGCCCCAGATGGGTGATTCTGTGAACATGGACTATTTGTAGTTGGTGGAGTAATTGGGGTTGTAGACTAAAAGGGTTGGTGGAGTAATAGGGATTGTGGAGTAACACGGGTTGTGGAATAATAGCGGTTGTGGGTTTTCCTGCCAGCTCTGGGAGGGAGGAAAGGTGGGAGGTGGTGGAAGCCCGAAGGCAGAGCGGCTGGAGGGATGGACGGGGCAGCCGCTCCCTCCGCATCCCTCGTGTAGGGGTGTCAGTGAGCGAAGCACGGAGGTGCCGGCCAGGAAGGGGTTAGCGGGGGCCTGCCGCAAGGTGGGCCGCGGCGGAGGGGGGTGTTCCCCGGGCGGGCGCTGCGCCGCCGCCCTGGCCGGGGCTGCCGGGGGGGAGCGCGGGGCGGCGCGGAGGGGCTCGGCGGGGCCATGGGGGGGCTGAGCCGCAGCGCGCCGCCCCGCGCTCGGCATTAGCCTTCAGCATTACCTATTTCCATCCCATTTTTACTTTAATTTTAGTGTATTTATTTCATTTAATCCCCCCCTCCCCCCCCCCCCCCCCCCCGAATATCTCTTTCTCTGCCTCCTTCCTCCATCCTCCTCTGAATAACTCGGTCAGGAGCGATCTGGAGGAAGGGGGGTGGGGGGTTGGGGGGGGAAGAGGAGCCGAGCAAACCTGTGGCGGAGGAGCCGGCTGGTGGAGAGGTGAGTGGAGGAGGCGGGGAGAGCCCACAGCGAAGCATGGGGAGCATCAGTTGCTCCACGCGGTCCCCGGGTGGGGGTAACCGGTGCTCCACGGGTGACCGACCTGTTGGCCACAACGTGGGCTCCCCCAGCCCCACCGTCTGGCTCAGACGGGGCGGTCCCCAGCGGGGTGCAGCGCGGTTCGGGGATGGCGTTTGGGGTGAGGGGGGGGTCTGCGGGTGTGGATGCGCTTCCCCTCCAGCCATCCCTTGGTACCCCATCCCTCCGTGTGTATGGTTTGTTCACGGGTGGTTTTCTCCCACCTCCCCTTCCCCTCCCTCTTTTTGGTGTTTGGTCCCCACGCATGTTTGTGAAGAGGGGAAGGCAAGTTGCCATGGAGCAGTGTAACATCACTTTTTATTGCCAAAAAAATCCCTCTTTTTCTTAATTTCTGGGCCTCTTGCCTTGTCCATACCGTGGGTGATGTAATGAGTGCTCGGTATCTATGCGGTGTCCTGCTCTTGTGGAGTTAGATAAGAGTGAAGATCCCAGAGCAGAGGCAGCATCCGCCATCTGTTTGAATAAATGGGTCTTAATGAATCTGTTAAAATTGTACCCGACAGAGGAATCTGGCCCCAAACACCTCCTGATGCCGCTGTCAGCAACCAAAAGGCTCCCAAAGAGAGCCCTGCCTGTCACCTAGATGCCTGCTAATAGCTTTAATGTATTCAACCCAGCCTCGTTTTATTTCTGATATAATTTCAATCACCAGATTTAATACATGATTTGCAGTGATTGCCTCCTGATTTTCCCCACTTGAGCAGCAAAAGGAATGCATTAAGAAGGCTGAGCTGCCATGCTTTGCTGGTGTCCTGAGTGTGAGCTGCTTCTCCTGTTACTCACCAGCAGCTCAGACCTTTTCCACCCACCAAGTTTGACTGTTTTCCATGTAGCAGCTGCATCCCCCTTAGTCCACGCTGCTCTGTGTCGCGCTGTTCTTGCGAGCTTGTCACGCTGTGCTTGCCAGCTTGCTCTCGGTGGCTTTCGGAGTGTGTTGAAAGTCATCAGGATACAGACGGGCTCCGTCGGGAAATGATAGCAGGACGAGATCAGCTGAGGGAGCTGCTTGCTGAGGTCTGCCCGGGCTGGGGTTGCCTGTAACTCCACTGGAGGAGAGGTGTGCGATCCTGTCTCACTCAATGTGCTTGCTGGACTACAAGAGGATCTCCTCATTCCCTGGGAAATCACATTTCCCCATTGTTCAGCTGTAAGATAGCTGCACAAGGCCGTGATTGGCAAAGGACTGGATCACCCAGGTGGCTTACATCACGTAGGCAGCTGCCACCGAAATGACACTCTTGATTGAAGGCCAAAGGAACCATATACGTAACTGCTTGTGATTAAGCTCCATATGATGCCTCAGAGCAAGTAAAAAACCCCTCCTTCATCTCATCTTGTTTGTAACGAGACAACCATTGCAGGGATATCATTTGGGTCATGTTGTGGCTTTTGGGGGATTTTTTGGTTTGTTTTGTGTTTGGTTTTTGGTTTTTCTTTGCTTCTGGCTGTAAACTTCCATGATCTGCACCAATCCGCTGTTGCACCCTTGCGTGATGCCCCATGAGAGCCTGGTGCTGTAGGTGTGCTGGTAGCTGGGAACACAGATTTTACCAGGTAAGAGCTCCCAATGCCATTGTTTTGTTTAAACAAGGAATATTCCAGCTGGCTTCTTTTGTGGATGGAAAAGGTCTTTGCATGCGTCCTTTCCCCACTGGCATGCATGTTTGTGCCTGGGAAGGGTTTGATAGGGGAAGCTCAGTCTTTTCAGTTTTGGAGTCTTTGTGGATGCTTAACTGTTTCCTCAGAGTCTGCACTGTACCTGTAGATAAATGCTTTGCCCTGGCTCTGGAGAGGCAGTTTGTGTATCTCCAGGCAGAATCCCAGCTGGCCAGTGAGGGATGGGGAACGTGGTGGAGGGCTCATTCTGCAGGAGCTGGCTTCTGGTGCTGTACTCTCCGGTGATGTGTAGACCTTGCCTGGTTCTCACAACACCTTCCCTTAACTTTTCAGTGGGGCAGGATCAGGCCCTGGCCTGATCCTACAGACTGATGGAGTTCATCAGTGAGCAAACCCACTGTGCAAGCATCTCCCTGCTAGTGAATCCTAGTGAGAAACTTAGCTTGCAGAGAGAAAGAATAGCATTTAAAGTGAAATAGTTTGCCCAGGTGCTAATTTAACCAAAATCCCCATCCTTTCCTGTCTCAGCTATGCGGGGAGCAGGGCCGTGTCTACTCTCTCCGTACTCACACTCTCCCTGACTTCATTATCATGCAGTTTTTATCCAGTCATAATGTGCTTGAGGATTATGCTGATGCAGCGTGTTCCTGTAATATCATAATATATGGGTATATATAAATACAGATGGATATATAAACAACATTTTTGTGGCCGCCTGTCCAGGCTTCCCTTCAACAGACTAAATCCCAGTCCAGGCTTGGTACCTGTAAATGGCTGGTCCCATGCATCTCCCACAGCCTTCAGAAAACCTTCCCCTGTAAGTTACAATGCAATGCAAATCCTCTCATTTTATTTCTCTTGAAATGGCCTAATTTCCAAGCAAAAATCATTCCTTGACCAGTAGCAAGGTGGTAGTACTCTGCATGTCTTGTCTTCCACAGTTACTGTAAACTGAATAAAATACCCATTGAGAAGCTACTTATATTAGCAATACCAACTGACATAATTCTGGTCAATTTGTGCACATATAGCTTCATTGATTCAGCATGAAATATGCCAGGCAATCTATTAAGCAATGTAAAATGAAACAGGCAGAGGCTTTTCAGAATATGCTGGGAATACTGAATGGATCTGGGAGCATTTATTTTAGCCAGGTGGCTTGCTAAGGTAAAGTGAAATGGTTTTTGAGTCCTGTAGCCAATACCAAGTCAGTTTTATACACTCCACATTTAAAGATATATTAGTTAGCTCAGGTGTTAACTGGGGAACTGGCATGAAGAAGCTTTGCAAGACTGGGTAGCCTTTAACTGTATTTTTAACCCATGAGTGTTAAAAGTGTAAGCAAGAAACTAATAGTGGGTATTACGCAATAGTACTTGGGCTATCATAAGAAAAGGACAATAGAAACAAACTGCTTTATAGGTCTGCTTCTAATTAAACACAGTCTACTTTGATAAAAGCATGAAAATGTGAAAATGTTTCTCAGAATAAATACATTAAGCAAGTGGTAATTAAAGCCACAGTGTGGATTTAGTCTGTTGAACCTAAAGTCCATGGGCAGGACACAAAATGTATAGAAATTCAGTGGGTGGTTATAAAGATGCCCTCTCATTCCTTGAACTTAATGTCTGCTTTGTGGAGGCTTACTGGGCATAATTGTATATACATTTTTACAGCATGATAAAAGAAAACCTTAAGCATCTGCACTACATGCTGTCATTAGGTCTATTCATAGATGAAGCTTTCAGGCAGCATATACCTCCCTTTTTCCTGCATTATCGGGCCATTTAACCTGGGTGGAGGTCTTGGATCCACACTGTTTGCTGCCTGTGGCCATACCCTGCTGTGCTGGCATCTCAGCCAACCTCCTGGGGTGTAGGCATTGCAAAGTGGGGTGTCGAGGCATGGGTGCTGCTGTGCTTGCATCTGAACCACCAGCACTGCACTGGGACCCAGCAGCACTTGGAGAGACATTGCTGGAGGTGCTGTTTTGGGCTAAGAGATCCATTTTCCTCACCCTTCTGTATTTCCTTCATCATCGTGTGTGTTTATTGAGGTTCTTCCCTGTGGTGTCTGCAGGAGGGTTTTGGCTATTTGTAAATGCAGCAGGGGTCAAAATGTGGCTGCTTTGCCTGCAGTCACCCTGTGTCCTGGGGTGGCACAGGTGACATTGTGGTGGGCATGTGTGCTTGCAGGGAGCTGCTGTGTGCAAATAGTTTCCTCAGGATCTTTTTATCCTTGTTGCTGGCACGTTAAACAGTAATGTGAGCAACCCGAGAAGCTGGAAGCTTGCTCAGTTGAGGGAACAGCATCCACTGATACTCTGCACAAATTCCAGTTTGGCTTTATTCCTTCCTAACCTAAATTCTCATTGCATTTTATACTCGTTCCTGCCAGGGGCTTGATTCTGCAAAGAGGTCAGTAAGGCAGAGCCTGGCTGAAGTTAATGAGTTGCAGTGAGCTTGTTGCCTGCAGCAGGACTGACTCTGTTTGCAGGACCACAGCTGTTTGCATAGATACGGCCATCAGTTTGAAGGGTTACCCAATCCTGCAAAGCCTTAGGCAAACAGCTAAGCAAACAGCCCATTGGCTTGGATGAGCACTGCTGGTGCTTGCAACCTGTCCCAGTGAAGGTAACTGGAATTTTGCCATTGCCTCCCATGATTGCTGTGGCTCCCCCCCCAAGGGAAGTGTGTCCCATAAGCATGTGTTTGAAGACCCAGATGTGTTTGTGCTACTAATTGTCAGGCTTTTCAAAGGGTTTGAGGGCATATCCAGGGGCTACCAGAGATGTTACAGTAATGTGTTCTTTGAGATATATTTGTCTTCATCCTTGATCTTAAGTACTCTGCTGTGACCCCTTTTAAAAGCTGCACTTTAAGAAAAATATCCTCTCTACCCTTTTTTCCTGCAAATTGTTGACCTCTGCCAGGGCAGTGATTTCCCCATGGAAAGCTGTCGGCATATCAACTATAATGCAAATGAGATTCCAAATAGTTGATCATCCCTGCCAGGTATTAAAGTTGGGAGTAGCCAGCCCAAGAGCAAACCCCAGGAAAAACAAGAAAATGAAGTCTCCATAACTGTTTTCAATTACTCAGTCTCGCTGCTTCTCCTTATGTTTCAAGAAGAAACATGCAAATCTCTCTGGGTCTAACTTGTTTACAGAGTGCTCGTGGGTTTAAAATACAGCCAGCATCAGATTTCTGTTGTACATTCCCTTCAAATAAATACTGAAATAAAAATAAGGATGCTGTAATTTGTGCCACCCCAAGAGCTAAATACTGCGCTCCAGCAGGAAATGATCATTTTGGTTTCTTGGAACAGCTTTACTATAATCTCCCAAAGACCAGTAGCTCACAAAGGAAGGAGTGCAGGCTTTCTCAAGGCAGCTCAGCTCTCTCTGATAGTACCTGGTTTATTGTGAATTAAGGTCTTGGATGATGAGGTGATCAGATCCTGTTGAGCCCAGGGTGTGCTTCAGAGCTTTGCAGCATTGGATCTCCAGGGCTTACCTTTTTGAAGATGTTCCATTCCTGCTGACTTCTGTGCATGCATAGATGTCAATGCAGGTTTGGGATCTACCTATATAGCTCCCGTAAGCATCAATATAGGGTAGTGGTTGGTGTTAAACAGCTGGTCTGCCTGGGCAATGCACCATTTGATGGATGCCCTTGTCACCTCTGGCAGCAGTGTTACAAGCCCTGTGCATCCTGCAGCTGACTCCAGTTATCTGCATGAAGTGGTGCCATGAACACAACAGTCTCTGAACCACTTTCTCACCATAGCCCGTTCCTGGCTTAATAGCAGTTAACAGTAACCAGCCTGGTGGTTCTGGAAACTTCTTGCTGGGGCAGGTCTTCATTTGGGTCAGTTGACCCTCTCCAGGCAAGTAAAGTGTGATTCTGGTTTTAGATTTGGATCCTCTTTTAAAGCTGGGCCATGGTTTGTTTATGAAGACACTTTCTCAAGGAAACTAATAGCCCCGAATGTTGGCAGTGGGAAAACGCTTGTTGTGTATCTTGGTTTGCATCTTGCACTATGATCCACCTTAATATATATGATTATTCCAGTGTTCGGGTTACCCTTGCCTCTTTACTTTCCTTCTTGCTCATTTATGTGTGTTGATGGCTCCAGTCCTCATAGCTCCTGGGAACCTTCTGTAGGAACCATCAGCTATGGCTTTTAAAAAATACCCCTCACCAGATGTCCAAAAGCCTCCTTTAAAGAAGAGACCTGGCATAAGTCATATTTATTGGGAGTAATTAACCGTCCTGTTAAAAACCTTAAATATTTTAGCATTTCATTAATAATACATAATCAACCAACAGGATATTTGCAGTGTGTTACTTTGCTGTAAAAAAAAATGCCATTATTGATACATTTCATGTTTATAATTACTCATTTGTGACGCACTAGGTCTGTTATGAATAATCCATTGTATATTGTTTTCTTAAATAGGATGCTTGCTCAGTGTGCTGGGGGTGCCAGGAATCTCTGCTAATAACGTCTTCATGTCTGATTTATGCCTGTGAATTGAAGGCAACTAGACATGATTAGATGAACAGAAGCATGCTCAGAAAACTGTCCTCAAGATACTCTCAATAAGCAAACCCTCAACAGTTGTGAGTGGAGGAGGAAATGGTTGAACAGAGCAGGGAAATGTGTTGAAAATGCTTTATAGGGACACAGGGGACACTTCCTCACTGTGCTGACATTCTCTTCATCTCAGCTAACGTGCCTGTGTTTCTTACTGCCAACAAGGACCTTGTTACTCTGTGCTCTATCAGTTAGATCTCTATTATCTTCTTGTGTTCATCTACTTGGAAAAAAAACAAGCTGGGTGTTTCAGAAGAAATCTGATGGTTTTATTGGTGTAATTATCTGAGCAGATGCGGGTGATGGTACAAATCCTTTCTGGCATCACTGATTTGCCATGTGTGCTCCACTAAAAGTGCTTCATGTTGACTTTGTCCGTACCTCCATCTCCTGAGTGATGGGGAAACCGACTGCACGGGTGAGGGCAGAAGTCCCTGCTGCATCCTAGCAAGGCACCCCTGGGGTAGGCACAGGTTGGTCATTTCTCCCCTTGGCAGTATTAACTAGTCAGTTTTGGAAAGGGAATAATGAACTGAAGGTGAGGTGGAAGGTGCCTGGGACAGTGCTGAGGAGCTGGCAGGTCTACCAGCTGCAGGTGGCATCATCTTGGCATTGATGCTGCTCAGCCCCTTGGGCTGCCTTCACAGACTCCTGGATTTTAGGGCCCTGGAGGAGTGTTGGAGCATCTAATCTGGAAACCAACGTATCACAAGCCATTAAATTTCACCCTGTTAACTCCAGTACCGAGCTTGGTAGCTTGCACTTGCTAAAGCGTGTCTTCCAGTAAGGCATCTGGTCTTGTCTGGGAAACAGCAAGGTAGTAATTCTGGTAGTTTGTTCCAATGGTTGATCACTTTTGCCATTAAAAATTCTTGCTTAATTTCTAATCTGTATGTTTCTAGCCTTCAGCTTCCAGCCACAGAAGCCCTTTGCCTGGAGATTTTAGAGCTTTTTAGTAGTCTGCATTGTTTTTCTCTCATAAACTTTGGCCATGTCATCAGTCTTTTCTTGGAAGCCCCTGGATGACGCACACTATGGGTCCTGTTGTCTTATAGAGGAGCTGAACCCATAGGAGGGAACAGGAAGCTGGTGCATGCATTCTGCAGCTTCCCTAGGGATAAAAGCTCCATTTCCAAACTGATCTTTTCATCTTTCCAGATGAATTATTGAAGGGGGAAGAGAGGAAAATTCAGTGATTTTTGGTTTGTTGCTGACTTTTCTTTTAGCTGTTAATATCAGCTCAGAAGCTTTCAAACCAACTGTGGTTTAGGTGAAGATGGGAAGGTTTTACTAACCCTGGCTAAACTTAACCCCTGGGGCAGCAGAGGCTGGGGGCAGCAGTAGCAGAAAGTGGTTCAGTGGCAGAAAGTGGGAGAGGGCAGCAAAAAAGCTAAGGATTGCTGGCTGCAAAAGGCAAAGATGAGTCTGGGGGCTAAGAGGAGCTTGGGTGAATGGATGAAATGCTGATGAGTCCTTATGAATGACTGGTCTTTAGTTATGCAGGTTTAAACCCGTTTGGGAATGGAAAGAGGTCTTTATCCCTTTAGAGTGTGATGTGCTTGCCCTGGAGATACAGAGCTATCAAGTCCTTGCAGTTGTCTCCTCCAGGCAGTTTAAGGTGAGGATCAGCTTGGGCCATAGTAAAAAAATAACAAACAACAACTATGGTTTTAAACACGTGTTCTCACATGTTCAGCTTTCAGAGAAAAACGTGTATATGTTGTACTTGACCTGGTATCCGCAGCTCTTCCTTTCTGCCATGCAGAATTCAAAGGCAGCCGTGAAGCATCAGTTGTTTAGTGATGTGATGTCTTTTCAAGTGACCTTCCTCTTTTTAATTTCAAGTTTTCTGGAGAAGGTGGGGAAAAAAGAAAGCACAAAACCATCTGAAGCTCCTATTGCTTTGTAGTCCTTGAACTAGGAAGTCTGTCTCTCATGAAGTGCCTCTGTGGCACTATATCCATTAGACTTGTCACTCAGATCTTGGTTTCTGTATTTCAGAGGACTTTTTTCTGTCTTGTATCCTTAAATGCTGAAAATGGTCTAAGGGTTTTAAAACCCTTTCCTCCACAGATTGCCATGGGGAACGTTATTGCTAGTATTCCAACCCAGTATTTACCAGCAAGGAGATCTCCTTTTTCTTAGTCATTGTCTGAAACAAGGGATATTTTCTTAGGTTTATACCAATAAATCATCACATACAGCAGGAATGCTGTGTACAGCGTGATAAGGATGAGGGTAGATGTGAGTTTGGAGGGTCAGGGTTGAAAGTATTCCCAGTGTCCAGTTTTAGTCTCTACCTGTATCAGCACCAGCAAATACATAGTGAATCCCACATGTGTGTTTGTGCACTGTGCATTGTTGCAGACCAGACATCTTTGTAAAAGATACTAAATTAATCTGGATGGATTAATGTCCTGAAAAGTCATGTGTGTTAATGCCCTATGATAACCAGCCCTGCTCCCAGAGAGTGAGAGCACTCCTGTTTTCCAGAAGTAAAACTCTTTCAGAGGAAGGTTTAGGGCTCACTTGCACTCACAGCCCAATGACTTTGCATTACAGTTGGAGGAAATTTGGCTTCCAAAAATGGTCCTGTGTGTTTACTGCTCTGCGCAGGCTGCTGAGGCGGGCTGGGAGCAGGGAGGCTCTTGCTTTTCTCTTCCTGCAATAGATATGTTTATATATAGCCCAAATGTGCCTTTCCATGTGTTTTGGGGAATTTGGATTTATTGGTATCAATAGTTGGAAAATACAAATTTCCTCAAAGATTTTCCTCCCTGGGAGGATCTATTTTAGGGCTTTCTTTTAAGGCTCCCTATGCACCAGATCTTATTTTTCTCAATCTCAAGGCACCCTTCCAGGACCCACTTATATTGGTTTTGTAGCTACAGCAAAAGCCATCTGCCTGAGCACACTTTAATTCCTGTGTCTCTCTACACACCAGAATTGAGACCGATTAAACAAAGACTTCTGCATTTTATTGCAGCAGCTTAAATCTTTACACCTTATTACAGAGCTCTCGATGCTCTCCTTCTTTGCATCCTCCCCATGCCAAAATGAAACTCTCTGGGCTATCCAGACTTCGCTTTGGGAGCTTGGGCTCATATTTCATTGGAGGTGCCAAGTTTTTGCACAAAGTAAATTAAAAAAAATTAATCTTTAAAGCTATTTTTAGCAACAGTGAAGGCAGGTGATAAGGGACAAAGTGACTTAGTGCATTGCCTAGATGAAGGACTTTGCCAAACCTACATGTCTGCAGCAAAACTCTTGATCTGTAGTCCCTTAACTATATTGGCTACAAACATGGACATGTTTGTTCATATTGCTCCCATGCTAGAGAGCATGGGCTAACCATGACTCAAGCTGTTACTGTCTCCTTGGGAGAGAGGGAAGGGGCTAATGCATGGACAGCGATGAAAGGAAGATGTACAAGAATAGCAGGGAAGACTCTTTGGGAAGTCGGTTGTGTTCCCTGACTGATGCATTGTGCCCAGAGAATGCAGATCCAATGGCCCAGGAATTTCCCAGGTGATATTTAGGTCGTTATTTGCTCTTCCCTTTGGATCCAGCTAGATATTACACAGCCTACCTGTAAAGATCATGGCAATCCTTCAGCTCGGGGGAAAAGGAGATAAGTTTTTCAGAAGCCACTGCTCTTATTTGTTTTGGATGTTATAACATTTCTCTGCCCAGGGAGAAGCATCTTTAACACCATTACTTCATTTGATGAATTTTTAAAGGGTTTTAGAGCAAGCTGGGGGACTTTACAGCTCCTGTTCCAGTTTCCCTACCATCTGGTTGCTTCCTGGATTTTCTATGTATTCCTGTTGGGTTTTTTAGCCCAGTTTCCTAAGAAAATGAAGCTTCTGCTGTTGCATTGCACATGTGTGCTTGTCCACCCATGTATTATGTATTTTTCCCATGTTTTTCCATGCCATCAGCTTGAACCTTCTGTTGAACCTCAGCCAGATTTGTGGAGAGATCTCAATTGTCCTGACATATTTTCCTACCAGCATCGTTTCTGCCTGTGCTGTTTGATGCTCATGGGGCAGTAGCTGTAGGGCCAGTCAGGGGTGAGGACCAGTTAGACCAGATCACAACCTGCTGGGCAGCAGCCAGAATCTACCAATTACACCTGCACAGAGAAAACACAAGACACTGGCTGGGTGTAATACCCAGGCAGTGCCATAGATGTTGTGCGTTATGTGCCTGAGGCTGTAACACCAGGATCAACTCCTGGACATCATTTTGTGCTCCACACAAGAGAAAGATTAGCAAGAAATCTTTTCCAAATTGATAACCACCAAGAGAGATCCAGGATCAATACAAATTGATCCTGATTCCATCTTATTGACTGATATTTAAGCTAAACCTTAGAGTTTAATCGTTGTGTATTGGGTCTGAAAGCCTTTTTTAAAGACATATAACAGGAGCTGGTGATGAACGCAAAGCAGAGCGAGTGTAGACATGTGAGCATCGTGTAACTGCTTTTTTATCCCTGATATTGCTTACAAACCTTCTCTAAATTTCACAAATGTGGTTGTGCTGAAAGGAAGGAGCAGAGCTGGCAGTGCTGCTGCGCCGGGCGTTATGGGGGATGTAACCTGCTGCTGAGCTTGGCACAGAGACTGAAACCTTGGCAAGGTACTATGGTAACATTTCCATACACATGTTTATGGGTTCTTTGAGGGCTTTTTGGTTAAATGTCAATGTTTTCATCGTATTATTCAAAGAGATTTAAGTGCTCCAAAATCCCACTGTGCCTTTGAAAAGTACTTTCAGTTTGTGAGGTGCTCAGAGGAAAATGTGTCTGTCTTGACTGCTCGGTGATGGAGAGCAAAGCTCACTGCTGAGCTGCCTGCATGGGGGCTTGCTGTGCAGCTCTGCAAAGCAGGGCAAGTGCTGGGGCATCTTCCCCATTCCCATCCAGAGGAAGTGAGTGCACATTGCTTCAAGTTTAACATGATGAAGACACAGAAAGCTGTCACGCCCTGCACTCCAGCATCAGTGTCTGCTGCTGACTGAGTACTGGGTGTGGGATGGATCCCATCAGCACCAGTGTGAGTTTACCTAGGGTCTCAGCTGACACTGGAAGGAGCAGCCATAGGCAAGCTTAAGGTTACCATGTTTCTAATATGGATGTTTCAGTTAAATTCAGAATGAGACTGGACTGATCTGACTCTGCTAGGACAGACCTCTTGTTTCCAGACAGGTGTTGGGCACCTACTTCCATTAAGCTTCTTATATGTTTCAACACAGGGTGATTTGCAAAACATGGTGCTTTTCCTTCTGAGATTCCACATCCCACACCCTTCATTACCCTCGCTGGCCATTTTCTGCCTCTGTGCAGGCTTGGTGTTGACAGCAGGCTCCTGTCTACAGGATGCTGAGTGCTCCTGAAGTGCAGCTGCGCATCCTTGTTTGAACATCTGGCGCTGGCGCTGCTGCTGGTCCGTTTTTGAGCATCTCTTGTTAACACTGGAGGCAGGCTGAGAGCTGCTGAATTCCTGAATCTCTGCAGGGTTTCTGTTCAACAATATTCCAATTAAAAATATAATACTCGTAGGTGGTAGAATTTAGGATTTCTCACAGTCAGGTATCATGGGTCATCACCCGCAGTGCTAAAGTGTATTACAGGCTCCCAGGTGGGAACCGATTTGAAGCACTTTAGCCCTCAGGAAGATGCATTGTCATTTTTTTTAGGTGGCTAGAAGGCAGGGGAAGTGGCTTCTGAAATGCTTTAGTGCACCTGAATCCATGGCTTACAGCTATTCCAATGGTGGGAGTGCTCCCTTCACCCAGGGCTGTCCCCAGCCTCATGGGCTCGTCTCACACTGCATTTGCAGTACAAGCTCACCCTGCCTGGGCTGCTGCAGGTGTTAGATTTAAATCTTTTCATTCGATAGGGTTAATCAGTGTAATTGCTTTTACACTGGGCATGTGATTATTGGGTGAAAACATGGATCGATTGTTGCCTGAATACTCTGTGGTGGGACTGGAAGCTAATGAAGATAGTGCAAAGAGCTGGAAGGGTCTCTCCAGCCTGCAGTACCAAAGACGGCATTGCCTATGGGTGTCCCTATGGGTAGGTGAAGTTCCTGTCTTGGTGTAGAGCACTGTCACAGTGAGCAATATATCAGAATGAAATACATTAATCGGCAAGGGCTGGGAAATTACAGCTAGGCTTAATGAAAAAGAAAACCTTGTTTACGGTTTCTAATGTGCTGCTGAAGAAACTGGCTCCCAAATAAAAATACTTAAAATTACGATTAGGATTTATTTACATAATTACTGCAAGAGAAATTCTGGGTACGTGCTAAGCAGCGCAAGAGAAACCTCTTTGCTTCCCTGTGTCTTGAGCTTAGTTTGCTCTTGGTGAGTCTATTAAAGCTTCTACTAACTCAGTGAAGCAAGAAGGCATTTGTTCCAAAATGAATGCATATATATGTGTGTATATATTTTTTTCTATTGACTGTGGTAAGAACATATGGCTGAGTAAAAGCCAGATCATCCTTGTAATTGTAGTGTTGGCTGGAGAATGATTCAGTAGGTGGCACTTATTTCTTTATGGCAAAGCAAGTGTGGCTGTAGTGAGAACGCCTTTGGAGTTTGTTACCAAGGGGCTTTGTCCCCCACTGGTATGAGAGAGATCTGCCAAAGTTGCCATAGAAATTTATCTTAATGGTCTGTTCCCAATGGTACTGCCCAATGTGTCCTGGCCACCTTCCAGCCCCTGCAGAAACCCTGGGCCAGATCTTCGGATGGTGCCTGTGTGCCTCTGTTGACTCTGCTGATTTATATCTGCTGGAAATGTACAGCAGAGATTGCAATAGGCCCATGATGGGGCTGCGCTGATTGAAACCAGCCAGGGGGATGACAAATCTTCCTCTTAATATTTCAATTGACTTTGGCAAACTTGCCTCTTTCTTGTGTATCCTAAATCAATGTGTAAGTGCTGCTGACAGTAATTTCCACTTTTGTCTGTGCAGATGGTTGCCCTTCACCAGGCTGCGGTGTTTATACCTGCTAAGTTTGCAAACACTTTTCTGCTACAGCCTCCCATTGAGCAGTATTTTTCTTTAACTGTCATATTTGTGAGATGAAAATGTTCTTTCTTGGGCCCAGCTTGAATGTGAATTTCCTTCTTTCAGCAAGGGCCACTGAAATCTGGAGTGGAAGTGCAACCTGCAGCTCCATCAGCAGGATGCTCTGGGTGGGGGATTTGAACCATCTTAGGGCTCTAGGTGCTCCAGAGCAGGGTCTGAGAGCTGGTGTCCAGACTCTTTCAAAGTCCTCCTGCTGGATCCTGTGACTTTTTAGTTGCATGTCAATGTAGATTCCTATGCACTACATAATTATTAGCAATCTTTAGGCTGAAAGCTGCAGTATAAGTGTTGGAGTCTCATAGGCCTAAGGCACTGCTATCTCTGCTAATTCTTGTTTGGCATACAGAAGAAGCTGCTGCTTTTGTGTTTGTTTAGCCCCTGTCTTTGAGGCACTAAATAAAATCTGCAATCCATCAATGGTGCACCCAACTTCAGTGTGGGTTCCCTGGGGTAGGATGCTTTGGTCCAGCTACTCTTTCAAGGCAGGCTGTTGTACTTTTAAATAAAATAAAGATTAATTAAAATAATTGAATATAATAAATATTAATAAAATGATTAAATATCATTAATAATTAAAATAAGCCTTTCTCTTTCCATTTCTCTTGTGCACAGGGAGAAGATGCCATTCCACCATGTAACAGCTGGCTTGTTGTACAAAGGCAACTACCTGAACCGCTCACTCTCCGCTGGCAGTGACAGCGAACAGCTAGCGAATATCTCCGTGGAGGAACTAGATGGTGAGCCTTGTGGTTTTCCAAAGGGAGCTGGGAATGGGGAAGGGCTCGTTTTCACCTTCTCTGTAATGTCTTCATGCAATAACCAGAGGTATTCTCCCTGTGAAGCAAGGAGCAAAAGGCAGGTCAGAAGTGAGATAGCTCAGCAGATCAGGGACAAAGAAAAGGTTCTAATCACGATCATGTTGAAAGCTGTGGGCTGATTGTAGCCTCAGATTCTGTCCTTCTGCTTAGCAATAGGGCAGCTTTTTGAAAGAATAAGGCTGCTTTTTATGGGCAAAACTCTGTAAGAGTTTTGCTAATATCTCTTTTATAAAGATGTCTCTCTTTAGCCTTTCCTGAGAACCTGCAGAGCAGAGTGTGTCTTCCTGTCAGGTCTTCTCATCTGCTTTGTGGCCTTTCAAAAGTAAGGTTTCCCTCTGTGCTTCAATATAACAAGATGCACAGGGATGGCTTCTGGCTTAAGAAGCTGGAAAGAGCTGTCAGACTCCCTTTTCAGGGTCAGTGATGAGAGCACAGACCTCAGGCTGGCAAAGGCTATCAGGAAGGTTGTCCACATCTGCTGTCTGTATGATCCCATAGTTTCCTCCCTGGAAGCTAGCTGCTGCTAATCCCTTCTGCCCAGCAGACAGGATGGGAGGCCAGGTAGGCTCCCAGTCTGGTCTGTGGAGGGAAGGTCTCTTTCATAGGCAATTTGTGGCTCACTAGGGGCACTTCTAAGCTAAAGTTAATGCTGTTGACAGCTGGTCTTTGAGAGCTGTGGAACAAATTAAAGCTCTTGGTTTGCTTCCCAGTGGGCATTTGGTACAGGCCACGATCATAATCATACCTACTGAGAGTTTGAGGAGGAAATGAGCAAGGGAATGGTGCAAGGTGGAAACAGACATTCCAGGACATGTTGGAGGCATTTTGGCAAAACAGAAGGCAAACATTTCTGCTCACCCTTCCTCTTTTCACCTGTGCTTTGGTAAAGCAGACCTTGGTTTTCAAGCCTTGTCAACTCAGAGCTTTTGGATTTGTTTTTGTGTTACATTAACTTATCTTTAGTACAAACAGTGCTTTCTGAGTATTTGTAACTGCTTTCCATCTTCCCAATGAGTATATGCTGAGATGCAGTTCAGGTGAGAGATGAAGTGTGAGAAACCACTTTCAGTGCAGCTTAGTTAAGACCCCAGGAACACAAGAACATCAGAGGCATCTTCTGGGCTCTTCTACTGGGTTACAAGTGGTTTGCTTGAAGTTTTATGTTTTTGAGCAGAACTGAACTGGCTTAGCTTCTGTGCATCCTGTAGACTACAAACTACATTGCAAGGTGAAGATTAGTTGTTGTTCCTATTCAGGATGACAGGGGTTGGCTCCGCAGACAGGAGAATGTTGGATGCAGTTTTGCAGTTTATTTCAAATGAGAACAGGGATTTTTCTGCTGTGCCTACCCTGATTAGAGCATGTCTGCTGCAATTACCTATGAGATTTGCAGGCAGCTGTCAAGAGCAGATTCAAGTGGCATCAGGGCTGCAACCCACTGTCAGGGCCATCCCAGCGCATGAGGGAAACTTGTCCTTGATTTGTGCCCCTGCTGTTTGCATGGAAATGGTCTGTGGCTGGACACGGGAAGGAAGCCCAATTTCATTTCCATCCTTCCCACGTCTCCCTGTTGCCAACCACATAGGGCAGTCTGCAAGCTTCACAAGCCCTCTTGGCATCACTTTCCCATCGACACCTCTAGGGTGAGAGCTGTTGGAGAAAGCAGAGCACAGCCCCATAGCCAGACCAGCCTTCCCAAGGAGAAACCAGTACTCGAGAGGCTGTGCATCATTTCCTTCAATTAATAGCAAATGAAATGAACGTAGTGTAGAGGAGTTGCCTTTTGAGAAGGCAGCAGCCGAGTCACTGTTAATGCAAGTGCTGCATTCATTTAATGTGGTCAGTGCCCCATTATAACTGTGCTATTGAACTGGAGAGCAGCAGAGTTCATTCATCTCTGTTCACAGAGTATCCCCCTCGTTCTTCAGGAGCATGGTTAGAGCTCTTTAACTAATCATCCATTTATTCTCTGGCTGTTAAGCACAGGCTTCTTGTTAGAATTTAGTCTTTTTTTTCCTGACAGCCTTTTACTTTACAAAACCCTATTTTTGAGAGCTTTATGTCTTTGCCATGAAGATATGCCCCAGTTCTAAGCCTAGCAGAGAAAAGCTCAACCTCAGACCATGTTTTTTCCACCTGTAAACACAAAAGTAGTACCAAATTGATAAGTGTCTGCTAAAGCCAGAGCAGCAGAAGAAGCTGGAGATGTTTTTCTCTTTGCCAGCTACCAAAGTACAGCCCAGCCACTGGAAATTGTGTGTAATATTAGGTCAGTAGTCACTATTTAGTGTGTTTCATTGCTAATACATGACCACTGCCTAGATGTGCTGGTAATTGGTGACAGTACAACTGTTACCTGCTGAAGAAACCAGAAATGGTCTTTATGCCTTTAAGCATGAAATAGCTCAGAATGAGTAACAAAATGTTCTTTCTTGAGAAGTTAATGTCAGTGTATGGGAGCTTTGTGGCTATATCAAGCTGTAATAGCTCAATGCCAATAACGTACTTGCATTTAATCTTACAGGCTGGGAGAGAGATGCCAAATTCTCCTTGGTTTCTTTTTTGATGAGATTTTTGTCCCAAGGGAGTTCCAGCCTATTGAGAAATTCCAGTCACACACATTAAATTATTAATGGTTAAGTCAGTGGGAATTTTCCATAATGCTCCTCTGCATTCAAGGCTCCAACAGGTGCCTGCATTTGGGAAAGCGGTGCAGGTTTCAGATGCGCACGCCCCATTGAGAGCTCAGGTTGCTGCTCTGCCTCTTCTCCAACCGGTTATTTTCCCTCCTAGAACAACTTTTCTGACTTGCATCAGCCATCTGTCGACTTTAACACCGCTTTAAATACTATGCTGGCAGCAAGGAAAGAGGCTGGAGAGATAGCAGGTCACTCTGCTGATGGCTTGCCTGTTCCTAGCAGCGGTGTTTGCTATTTGCAGTTCTGTAGTAGCGTGAGGCTTTTTAGAAGCTGTCACTGTCACAGAGGGAATTAACTTGCAGAAAGCTATATTAGGTGATACTTAGCTTTGTAACATCAAGTGAATGACGGAGTTGAAAGTGGCAGGCCATCCATAACCTGTCTCTTGGGGACCATAAAGTACAGCGGGTTCTCAGATGGATGTTATTGCCATATGCTTAGTGGTTTCTATGCATGGGATTATAAATTAAGGCTGGGAGGAACTGTTTTACATATAGATTTTCTGGCTATTGTTGGCTGGCATAAAATTGTGGCACAGTTTGTGCATACTCTGTGGTTTCCACATCCCTTTTAAAACCAGCTTCTGTCTTCACATAATGAACAGCTAGGAGTATTTTTAATAAAAAATGGTGGATGGAAATAATCATGTCAAGCTTGAGTCATCCACCTCCATAGGCTCTATCTAAAGGGTATTGTCAGGAGGTAAAAACATCTCCATAGTAGGAATCTGACAAATATCACCTGAAGGGAGGCACATGCATTTTAAGTAGGCTTTTCAGAAAGTGCCTGTGAAATGTGTGCTAGGCAGTGCCTTGCAGAGAAAACCCAAAATGTGAACCACAGCAGCAGCTGTTTGTCCAGAAAGATATCCTGATACATCCTTACCTGACCCAGATTCCTTTGAAATCAGCAGGGCCCATACAGGAGGAAATGTTGCTGCGTGGCAGCAGGACAGCTATTGGCATCTGGTGCCTTAGACCACATAGCCTCTGCTCTAGAAGGGGTCTGTGGTATCTACAAGGCTTTTTCTAGGCTGGGAGTTGGGTTTTTTTGTGGTTGTAGACCTCAACCTAGCCTGCTCAATGCACCCCTTAAGGTTGAGATCCAGAGTGGAAATGCCATTGTTTTGCCTGCCTAAACTGGCGATGTCAGCAGGGCAACACATGAAATGGGGGCAAAACTGCTGCTTGTGGGAGCTTGGGGTGCAGTGAACTTCAAGACAGGAATCTGTGGACTTCCCTCACCAGGGGATCTTTCTATTGTTATAGATTATACACCACGTTGCAGGATGTGTACCTCTTTCCTGCTTATTCCCAGCAACCACCCCCTCTGTCACCTGCAGAAGCCCTTAACTGGGTCACTCTTCACTGGCCTCCTGTGTAACAGTCAACCATGAGCAGCTTCAGCATATACTGGAAAACAGCTCCTGAAGTAATTCAAAGAGCATGGTTAAATGATGCCCATATGGATTTTAAATTAATAACTGTCTCTGGCATACCAGTAATGCAGGAAATGCCAAGTGGCTTAAGGTGTGTTGGGGCTGCAGGCAGTTCTGGAGTGCCAGCAGCATGGTAAGGTGGTCAGTCATAGGGCTGATGACATGCTTGGTCCCTGCTGCAGGGGACAGAAGGTAAGATAGCCCCACATCACAAACACAGCTATGCCATCCCGATCCTTGGATATTGTAAGTCCCGGGAAGGGAGGGACCATGATGCTCTCACCATGCAGTCTCATTTTGGACTTGTTATTCAGCAGAAACCCTGTTAGCCACAAGGATCGTGTCTGATCCAGATCCTAGCTCTCTCTTGTGTTATCAGAGTCCCTTGCTTGCAGCAGTCAGGGCTGCTGTGCAGCTCCTCATATCTCTCTCCAGGTGTTGATTTTTCTCCAGGTCTGTTTGTTTGCTAGCAGAGCTTTTGCTCCTGCTGATGGGCACAGGAGGCAGAGGGGCAGGCAGATTCCCTCCAGCCTCAACAGCCTGAGCCATGTCGGCAGCTCAGGCTGATTATCTTTGGTGTCTCAGGTGAGATCAAACGGTGTTTTGGAGAAGTAATGTGCTCCAGAAGGGAAACCCAGGGGGGAGAGTCATTAGTCACTTGACTGACTCATGTAACAGCAACAGGCTGAGTCTGCTCTGTTTTTGTCCATGGGAAGGAAAAAAACATTTGGGAAAGGGGAAAGACAAACAAGGATGAAAGAGCATCTGCTGGTGAGGAAGGAGTTGCAATGATATTCTCTTAGGAGACATAGCAAGGTTTGATGCATGTGCTGGGGTGGAACCACCCCAGGGTGCTCTGGATTTGCGCATGGGTCTCCAGGTCCACGCAAGCAGCCTGTTAATGAAGTGAATGAAGCTCATTTTCTCTTTTGCAGAGTTCTTTTTAAAGAGAGGTTTATCCACAGTGTCTGTGCCGTGAGTGGTGATGGCTGGAAATGGAGTAATTTCTGTCTTATGTTGGGTTTTATTAGTGTTTCATGCCTCTGAATATAAAACTGTGGCAAATCTGTGGACAAAAGCAGCTGTATCCTCAGTTCTGCTGAGCTCTTACTCATTTTCCAGTTATGTGTTTTAATTACAGTGTGGGTTTCCTTGGGACTCAGTAGTTTCAGTCTCCATTGAAAATGCTAAAAACTGGTGTAGTATTAATGTTCTGTAAAGCATTGTTTTATTGTAAGGTGCACGTTTACCCCAGGCTGTGCATGGCCAGTGGAGGAGTGGAGTTGTTGATGGAGGAAATTGTGGCTACCTGTGCCAGGCTGCATTCTGGCTCAGCTCTCATGATGTTCAAGGGGATTCACTGGGGCAGAGATGTGCAGTTCTAATTCACTATGGTCTGCCCCAGCATCAGCTGTAGCCTCCATTGTTGGCATGGACTAGCACAGCTGGCAGATGGGAGGCTCGTGCTCCACTGCAATGCATTAGGCTGGTCTCAGTTCCCCTGCCCTGGCTTTGGGAAGCTGAATTTAGTAGCTCTTCCTGCCCCAAACAGGCAAAGATACTGTATGGACACCCAAAGAGGCTGAGCACAGGGAGGTCTGGCACCTCTGGGCTTCACCAGAGGGTAAGACCATGTCTTGAGGGTTTTAGCTGCTGCATTGACTTAGGCACCAGTAAACCTTGAAGATGAGAGTGGATTTTCTCCAGCACTAGAGACCCTCAGCAAGAAGGTGGCAGAAAGCTATTGACTGGGGTGAAAACCTCCAGAACATCAAGTATTTCCATCCTCTAAGGCATTGCAGCCCAATCCCTACACAAGACATCAGTACTATGGCAGGTTAATTACCCAGGAAGACAAATGAGGTTTTGGGTGCAGCCTCGGGATGGCTTGCAGAAGCTCTCTTCATCCCCCCTCTGCCAAGGGAGATGTGTCACCTGGACTCAATGCCCCCAAATACGAGAACAGACATCAGCATTGTCTCTGAGGAAAGAGTCCTTACAGTGAGAGAGTATAAATAAAATGAGAATGGCTGCCAACAAATTAGAATTACAGGGACACCATCTGGACAACAATTAAAGAGATTGTTTGAGCTCCAGCTATGCTGACATAGTTATAGGAACTGGCTGGCAAGTGAGTTACTCGTGGTGGATATGCAGATATCCTTGATCTGAAGCTTGAGGGGTTTTGGCTTGTTGTAGTGGAGGAGACTCTATGAGCTGGAAGAAGATAGTTTTGGGGAGACGGATGCAGACTGTGTCTTCATCCAGCTCTTTCTCACTGCAGAGATGCTGCTGAGGCCCTGATGCTCCCTGACATGCCATGAATCCTCCCTGACCAGTGGTCCTCGCAGCCCTTTCATTCGCTTGTGAGCTGGGCTCTTGGGCTCTCAGTGGAGGGAGCTGATAACTCACTGCCTGTGTTGCCTCAGGCCATGGGAACAGAGCAAATTCAGATCAAGAGCTAAACATGCTTTAAAAGGCATTAAATCTTGCTGTGACACGTTTATACAAATTTTAATATGGATTTTTAATTTTTTATGCAAGCTTCTAGACTGGATCATTTATTTTACAAGTCCCTTCAATCCCTTGCCTTAAAACCCAGGCTTTAGCAAGTCACTCTGGTTCTAATGGGTGTTTCTTTGTGGACTCGGGGGTCTCGTCCTTACTTTACTGCTCTGGAAATGTACTTCCTTGGCAGTGGCTTTCAGCTGTGCATGGGGGAAGAGTGGCCAGGGTAGAGTTACTGCAGTCCAGACCCATAAGGATGTGGGACTGGAAACAAAGGAACCTAAATGTTCTGTCTCCCGTATTTTCCAGATGAAGGCACAGGAGAGCTGTGGATACCGCAGGGTGGTTGTATGTTCTACACTGTCTGCACAGCCAGCCAAGTGGCCAGTTCCCAGCACGCCTTTGCGTGTTGATCCAGCTCCCAGTGACCTCGTTTGGGATGTAGTCAGTCTGTCCAGAGCATCTTCCCCTGGCAAAGGGAGACCTTAGACATCCTGTACATGGCACTGAATGGGTCACTACTTATCTCCTTCCCTGAAACCTCTTTACTGATTCTGGTTTATTGGGCTTGGGGCTGATGAGTGGCTTGAAAAAGGCCTGGACAAGCTGCTGTTTGAGTGAGTTGGAAGATGAATGGCTCAGCATGTCAGTGAATCCCAGCTGCACAGACCTGAGTGTGAGGACCCGAGTGCTGGCCTGAATGGTTGCAAAGTGCAGAAGCAGGATTGACCTGAGGGTCTCATGAGCACTGTCAGGTATCTGGTTGCACAGACAGTGTCTTACAGTTAGTCAGAATCAGGCTTTGCAAGTCTCTTCTTTAATTACCATGTTAATACTTCGATAGTTAAGGATTTTGAGGTTATGATGCTGTACATGGGCCCTTTTTGTGGTTGTGATGCTGTGAACTCTCAGACGTCCCTCCAATTTGTGGAGACTGAAATTTCAGCCAGGCTGCATTAGTTCACTCTGTATTTCAACACATCACCTTTAATCAAGTCATAGCAAACCATTAGCAAACCTGAATCAATTCCCTTGCCTGCACTGGAGCAGGTACCTCACCAAAGTTCAGACATCTGCAAAAGGCCTCTGTTCTGCACTGCATCTAGAGGCTCTCTATAGAGGAACATTCAGAAAGAGTTTTGCACCCTAACTAATGAGGCTCAGGGGTTAGATACACAGAAGCAGAAGCTGGAGTCCAGGTACCTATTTGTAGCTCTTCACTGGGATAATCTGGGTACCACTGATCTTTGTGTTCCTCAGTTTACCCAGCAGCAATACTTGTGAAGGGGGAGGAGGGCAATCTGCCTACCACTACTTGGGGTGCTTCAAGACCTCTGGGTCAAGCATCATCTGTGGGTCTTGCTCCCCATGAGCAACAGCTTTGTTTTGGCTCCCCATTCCCCTGCCACTGTGCCTCTGGTTTCAGCCTGTTGGTGATATGGGGGGGAACTGGCCCAGAGGATACTGTCTTGGCACAATGCTGCTGAAGAAATGACAGGGAGAAAACCTCAGTGATGCAGAGAGGGTTTCACCTGGCTTATTTGAACTGATTGTTTTTCCAAATGCCATCCAAAGCAATGCAAAGTCAAGCTCAGTGCTCCTTGCCTTGGTTTGGCTGTTTGGGCACCTGCTCACTGGTACCCAAGAGCATCCTGGGCCTGCTGTGCACCTGGGCAGCAGCAATCATCCCCAGCTGCTCTTCACGAACCTGCTCTGCTGACAGCACTTGTGGTCCCTGTTCTCTTCCCCCTGCTTATGAGGAAAATGAATTTATCTTTCTGAGGGTGAGGCCAGTGGCTCCGGCAAAGCAAGACGCCTCTTTGCAGGATGCCAGTGATGGAGATAGGCAACAGTAATGCAGTGAATTAATCAAACAGACCTAGCCATCTTCTTCCTCTGGCTGGAAATCTCTGTTCTCCAGTTTTCCTTGTCCAGTTGTGGGTCCTGAGACCGTCTCAGCCCTTCGTGAGATGTGAAATGGGTGCAAAAGCCAGTGTTAATGAAGGAGTTGTGTAAGAATGTTCCCTCCCAGGATTTGCTCTGGGTGGTTTCCCAACAAGTCAGAGCAGAGGAAGAAAAGAGGAGAGGAGCAGAGGGCAGCAGGAGAGGCTGCACTGCAGCAGGAGGGGGCAGGATGGGTGCTGGGTGAGAGGGAGTGGAGGGGGCAGAGGACAGGTTTTGGAGCCAGAGAGGAAGTGAGAGGATGAGCAGCATCCCGTGTTGTATTTGCTGTTCCTAAAGCTAAATGTGCTGGCAGCCAGAGCCATGTTCAGCTGTCACAGGACCGTGTGGCCACAGCCAGATGGGTACAGGGGAATGGAGCAGGAGCCCAGCAGGGGAGCACTGCTTTTTTCAGCGTGACCGGCTTTGGTGACATCAAAGAGGATCAGTGCAAACCCTTTGAAGTCAGACTTAGCTCCTGCCTTGTGTGAAAGCAAAGCAGTGCAAATCTCCAAGGGTGACTGTGATGCTCTAAGGAGGTGGGTGCTGTGCAGGTCTGCAGGGAGGACTGTGCAGGTAAAGTGATGCTCCTAAGCTCAACCACCTTTGCTTTCTGCTCTGACATTTGATGTCAAGAACACATCCAGCAGCACAGGGCATGCAGCAAAGCTCATCAGTGCCAGGCAGAGAGAGGCAGTTCATAAAATGCTTTGGGAGCCTTCTGTGCCAGGGCAGCCACTGCAGTGAGGGTGCAAGGACTGAAATCACTGCAGTTACAAAGGCTGGTGCCAATCTGGCTCAGAGTTTTCACTCTCCAAATGAAATGAGTTAAAACTATGCTGGGTTTTTTGCAGACTAAGGTCAGCCCAAGGTCTTACACCTCCCAAGTGGCTGGGTGATACTGCTCCATGCAAGGCTGTGCTCCGGGTGCAGCAGAGAGGGCTCAGCCAAGGACTGTCTGGGCCCCCCTGGTCCTTCCACGTGTGGGTTTGTGGAGGATGAACTGAGTCAGGACCTTGCTGTCTGCCTTGGTCTCCTGTTCATCCCCACACTGAATGACTGTTGCACCCTGGGTCCAGCTGACAGGACAGAAAGAGAGGGATTGTGTGGTGATAGTGGGACCAGTGGCAGGACTCATGCGAGCACCACATGAGGCAGCACTCTTAATGAGTCCTGACATGGGACCACAAGCCTCAGTTTCCTCCAGTACACAAAGTCCAGGCTTTCACATTCAACAGAAGGAAAAATAGATAGGACCAAACATCCCTCTGGAATTTGAATGGATTTGATAAGTGATGGCTTGCTAAATCCTGCCTGTTCCTGGAGCTGGGGTGTAGCAGGCAGCCAGCATTTGGAATTTTCCATCTTCAGTACTGCAGAACAGCACAGTCTCTTGTTTCCTTTATGTTGATAAGAATTCCATTAAAAACACACAAACAAACAAACCAACCAAGAAAAAAACTGAAGTCTTGGTAGTAAAAGATATTTATGTCTGATGTTCCTGAATGCACATCGTTAGCATGTCATTTAGGAAAAGCCCCTCTTTCTAAATAAGCCATTAGCACACAAGTCTATTAGCAACATGTGGGATGAGGCAGTATGTTGTATTTTAGGATTATTCTTTTGGGTAATTTCTATTTAATTTACTAGGAAACACAAATCTCATTACTTTTCTTTCAACTAAATCTAATCCAGGGCATGAGATTTTCTGAATAGGTTTGGATGGGGTGGGGGGAGGAAACATGGCTGTGTAACTGATTGTAATTGCTCTTACTTCCTGGAGGTAAAGAAGATTTGAAGCATCTTTTTTCCTCAGCAGTTCTTCCTCTTTGCACATAAGGAGTAAATTGTGCTTTGCAGGGACACCATAATTTCAGCCTTTGAAATGCGAAACTGTGTTTGCCAATGCGTCTGATGGATGAAATGTCCATCACAAGTACTTAAATGCAGCTTGTCACTGCTTTGTAAATTGGATTTCAGTGTTGCAAAAGGGAAAATGAGGAAATAGAGAGTTGGAGGATACTGCTGAAACCACTTTGGCCCTCGGGGAGGTGAGCGTGCGATGGGTTCAGGTTTCCCTCCCTAAAAGCACCAGGGAGGGACACCTCACACTAAACCATGGCACCCAAGGCTCTGTCCAACCTGGCCTTGAACACTGCCAGGGATGGAGCATTCACAGCCTCCCTGGGCAACCCATTCCAGTGCCTCACCTCCCTAACAGGAAAGAATTTCTTCCTTATATCCAGTCTAAACCTCTGCTGTTTAAGTTTCAACCCGTTACCCCTTGTCCTATCACTACAGTCCCTAATGAACAGTCCCTCCCCAGCATCCCTGTAGGCCCCCTTCAGACACTGGAAGCTGCTATGAGGTCTCCATGCAGCTTCTCTTCTCCAGGCTGAACAGCCCCAACTTTCTCAGCCTGTCTCCATACAGGAGGTGCTCCAGTCCCTGATCATCCTCGTGGCCTCCTTTGGACTTGTTCCAACAGTTCCATGTCCTTTTTATGTTGAGGACACCAGAACTGCACACAATGCTGCAAGTGAGGTCTCATGAGAGCAGAGCAGAGGGGCAGGATCACCTCCTTTGACCTGCTGGTCACACTCCTTTTGATGCAGCCCAGTATACAATAGCCACAAAAGTTCAGAGGCCTAGGGCAGGTATGTAACTTCTGTTCCGAGCTCAGCTGTGCAAATAGGAGATTTTTCAGTTCACCAGCCATTAAAACCAAAAGAAACAAGAAAGAGGATCCACTTAAATTCTAGCCAAATCAGTGCATTTTTGGGTTTGCATTTTTTTTTCCCTCCATGAATCAGAAGCTGGGGAAAAAAAAATCTCATCTGATCCAAAACAAAGTGTTTCATTTAGAGTTTGAGCTTTTTGAGCTTTATTTCTGCTCGGAAGATGTGGCAAAGTTGTAGGTTTTGGCTCGCCAAGTTACGTGCTTCCATTAAAAGAGTGAAAGCAAAACATTTTCTTTCAGTAGGAGCCTGGACACACACCTTGTGCAGCTGCTGAGAGCTGATGAAGTGTTTCAGAGAGGCTGAATCTGTGTTTAAGGTGAAAGCACTTCAAGGGACAAATTGTCTTGTGATGTGTCTTCTCCAGCCAAGTCAATGGCAAAGTGTCGTGGTAGGGTGAGAAGGTTTGAGCAAGGACCTCCAGTGTCCTCAAAACTGGTGGCATCATGACTGGGTCATCTTGAGACTTCCTGTCCTTGGGGTCTTACTCTTTCAATGGAATTGTCATACACGAGGTCTCAGAAGTGAGCCCACTCAGTTGCTTTGCTGATGAGCTCCCATGAACTGAGTCTGGTCAGCTGGGGAGCCCGTGAGGACGGGGTAGCTCAGTACAGTGGTGCTTCTGAACAGTAAAAATGAGACAAAATGAGGTTTGGTTTGGATTGAGATGCAAAAGAAAGGGGGGGGGGGGAAGTTTCCCCACTGCTCACTCCATTTTGGGTCTGTGTAAGGGGTTAAGTACCTAATGACTTCTTCAGAGTTCATTCCAGTTGCCTTCCAGGCTTGTTTCTCAATAGCTTTATTTCATTATATTCCACATCTTCTGGGGTTTTTTTGCTTCTTGCTTTCATTTTTCACAATAAAGGTTGCAATATATGAGCCGAGGAAATGGAAGCAAAGCAAATAAAGAGGCTGGTTAAATACAGGGCTCTGGAGGAAGGTTCTGGCTGGCCTCAGGCTCTCCTGCTGTCCTGCACTGAGGTCCAGCAGTTTCTTTTCTGCCTGCCCTGGTTTTTTTTTTGCTCTCATAATAGCAAAGAGGAGATGTGCTTTGGCTTCTGTAACTGCTACCAATAAGGATAAGGCTTATAGGGGATAAAGATAAGGCTTTTAGGGGGAGAAGGTCACATAATTATCTCTAAACTGGAGAGACATAAATTTGACGGGTGCAGTTCCAGAGGAGGTCACAAAGATGATCGAGGCTGGAACACTTTGCATATGGAGACAGGCTGAGAAAGTTGGGGCTGTTCAGGCTGGAGAAGAGGAGCTGCGTCAAGACCTCAGAGCAGCTTCCAGTGTCTGAAGGGAGCCTACAAGGATGCTGGAGACAGATCTTCATCAGGGACAGTAGTGATAGGACAAGGGGTGATGGGTTTAAACTTAAAGCAGGAAGTTCAGGTTAGATCTAAGGCAGAAGCTGTTCCCTGTGAGGGTGCTGAGGTGCTGGCACAGGGTGTCCAGAGAAGCTGTGGCTGCCCCATCCCTGGCAGTGCTCAAGGCCAGGTTGGACACAGGGGCTTGGAGCAGCTGCTCCAGTGGAAGGGGTCCCTGCCCATGGCAGGGGTTGGAACTGAATGGTTTTAAGGTCCTTTCCAACCAAAACCAGTCTGTGATTCACTTAAAAAGCTGTTTATCATTAGCTTTTCCAGGCTTTTAGAGATTTCATTTGGTTTTGAGCAAGTGATTGGAGGTCCTTTTCTGCAGGTTAATTTTATTGTCTTCTGTGAAACAGTGCAGCGAGTCAAGGCTCTTGGCTGGATTACATGAGCCTGATGCACACCTTGTATGTGTTGCTATGGCATGAAAGGAGTTTTGCTGGGGGAAACTGCTGACTCCACAGTGCACTGGCTGTTGTTTCTGGTGGTGTTTATTTGCAATAACAGAGCCTGAAGCTGCTGTTTTCAGGTATTTTGTGCAGTTATTGTGCTTTCTAAAGCTTTCCAGGCTGCTTTGGAGCATAAGACAAATTCAGGGTTGGAATCACAGTGTTAAGACCCATTAAGGCAAATGGGCCTTGAACACTTAAACTTAAATGTTAAACACTTAAACTTAAAACTTTAGTGTAAAGGCAAATAAAAAGCTCCTCTCTTAACTTTTGGCCTTGGCAGTGTGTGTTTCTTCATCAGAGCAATGTTTAAAGCAGAACAGTGCACATCTGAATTTCCTAATTGCCTGTCTCCATGCCAAAGCCACCCATAAAGTGTTTCTTGGGAGGAAAAAGGGTTGATGGCCTATTCCTAGCTGCATGTGTCCATCTGTGCATATAGGCACAGATAATACTGACATATCTTAGCTGGTAAGGATATGTCAGTTCTTGATGGCAGAAAACCCACCCCATCCCAGTTGTAATGCACCCAAGTCCACTTTCTATGTCTCTATTGTGGCCTCAGCTCTGCTTGGGCTAATGATGGTTTCATCCTCTTATGAGCTTGGTGAGAGCAGGACTGGCTCTGGCCATCCAGAAGGCTAACACAGGCCTTACCCAAAGGCAGGGGAGGAACCCTGGTGTGGTTCATAGCTGTGTGCAATGACCATGATTCATTCCCTCACCTGGAGAGCTGATTGAGACTTCTCTAATGCCTACTAGAGAGATGGGCATTTCTAAAGCATGAGGATGACCCTTGGGAGCTACTGGAGATCAGGTCAGCACGTGTAGCTCATTACAGTAGCTTTTGAGAGGCCCTGAGCTTCAACTTCAGTTTGAAGCTATGTGTGAAAATGCTGGATGGCTGTGACAAGCTTTTATGGGTGTCAGCTCAGGGATGTGTGTAGGAATCAAGACATAAATACTTGGTGAGTGCTGCAGTGACTTTTTAATTTTAGTGGGAAAACCAGAAAGTGGCAGCCAGAAAAAAAGCCAAACCCCAAAATAGTAGTAGTCCTTTTGGGAAAAGGAAGCGATATTCCACTATGAAGAGCAACCCCAATTAAATGGGAGCCTTTAAAGAAGGGAATAGCTAATTACCTAGATAAGGATGAGACAGACTCACACATGGAAAACAGATTTATTGGGGAACTTTTATCTATGTACATATGTCCAAGATGATTTATTTTCTTGCCACAAGCCCAAAATCGTCGGTGCTTTGTAAATATTGTGGTTGATGGCTGTAAAAATTTCCGATGAGATCAAGTTGGAAAGCATCATCTGGTCAACCACACTTACCAGAACCCAAGAGTTTCATTAACAGCTTCAGCAACTGGGGAGGCTCTGGGGGAATGGCCAGGCACATTGCCACCCTTGTTTTAAATAACCACTGGCATGTGAAGGCAAGGGAGACCTCCCCCAGTAAGACCCCTGTGCTTGGTGGCCTCGTGTGACTCTGTTGGAACAAAAGACTGTTAAAAGCAGGTTTGTGTTAAAACTTGACACAATTGTCCAACAGGGACAATATATAAATTTCCTGACTGAGATGTGGTAAATGGCTCATGGCTTTGCTGCAGTCACATGTTGAATATGACTCTGATGTCAGTCTATGCTTGCATTGCATATAGTGGGCACGGGTGTCTCGCACCACTGCAGGGCTCTGTGCCCCCTTCCCTGCTGTCACTTCCAATACGAATTTTCATCACTTTTTCATATTTCCAAGTATTTTTTGATTTTGTTTTGACATAATAAGAAAAAGAAGAGTTCAGAAAAAGTAGTTTTAGTGTCTACTGTATTTAATTTGCGCTAACTTTCATGTGGAGTTTAATTTAGACTGATGAGAGAGGCAGTTTTATGAGTATAAAACTCCATTAATTATGGATCCTGTCTTAATTATAAATGGCTCTATTTTAAAGTGAGTTGTACAACCAAAATTAAGACTTGGAGCAGTTCAATCAATACAAACATCAATTAGACCTTACTTTGTACTCCAATTAATTTATAAAGCTTCCCAATGAAGTGTAAAAAGTACGCCACTTTGTACTCTGCTTTCTGGCATTCCTGGGCATCAGGAGGTCTCTGCAGTTTCATTAGCAGCCTCCTAACGATAAGCATGGATGGAATAACAAACCTCCCAATGGTCTGCTTTTGCCCAAATAAACCAACAGAGTTAAATGCTAAAATAGCCCAATCTGGCACAAGCAAAGGGGAAGACAGAAGCTGTTACAAGCGTTCAAATTACACGTTTTGGTCATTTTACTGGGTCCCTCTGTGGAAATCACTATCCCACCCGATCATGACTGCTCTGGGGAGCTCTGTGACACCCCAGGGTAGGACATGGTCACTTGTCACAAATATGAACCTATTTAAGTTCAGGTTCAGTATTACCACCATGATATAACAAGACAGGCAGAGGCAGGGCACAGTTTGTTTCTCTGCACTGTCATCACCAGCTTTGTCCACTTGCAGTATTTGGTAGTTTAGCTGCTGACTGGGAACATGTCCCCTTTACAAGCTTTGCTGGAAGCTGAGGATCCAGCCCACCCAAGGAGTCAGGATCTGCTCCTGGAGACTTTGCATTGGTCACTTGAATCCCAGCTAGCACCTTCAGTCCGTGCTACAGATGGGGTGAGAATGAGAGAGCATAAAACAAGATTTTCTCATTGCCAGAGGGTGAGATGAAAGGACCTGAGTACTCCCGTTGGGAACCCAGGCATGAACAGATGAAGTATAATATCTTTTTGCTTCTAAACTGAATGTAGGTCATCTATAAGCTGCTGGGAAAGAGCAATGGAGAGCCATTTGGGCATTGAGCAGAAGGATGCCTTTCACCAGAGTATGGATGCCACATGCTGTAAAGTCCTGGGAAGAGCTAAATTGTTAATGCAGGACTTAGGAAGCCATGGAGCTCTCTGTGAGCTGTAGAAGAGCCCCTAAGAATCTTCTCCTCCCACAGCTTCTCAGGGGCAGAGGTTCTGCCTTCCCACCCAGTGGTACAGCAGCTACCCCTTGGTATCCCTTCCCTCTTGGACCTGCAGTAAAACGAACAAGAAACTATAATTTGCCCATGCATAAGGTCATGTAGGAAGTGGGGAAGGGATGGAGCTAGGTGTTAGCATACTTTTCATTTCATTCCTGGTGAAACAGGGTGTTTGAGCAAAGCCAAAGTGTGGGCTGTGTAACTGTTTGAAGTTAGCAACCAAAAAGCAAGCGACAGGCAGGCAAACAAAGCGAAAACCTGCTCTGAATTATCATAAGCTTTTTTTCCCCTCTTTTTTTGATGTTTTAAACCCTTTCAAGCAGAGCCATTTGTACTGGAGCAAATTCTCACAAGATATTTTTAGACGATATGAAGAGAAAAATATTACTCCATAGCAAGCTGTTTACAAATCTGCTAACCTTGTTTAGTGCTAGTAAAACTCGGGGCTTGGTGTGCTGCGGAGCACGCTAATGACTTGACAGGAATTGCGCAATGATGTCTTTCCAAAGTGATATACGTTGGCTCAGCCCTGCAGCTGGGCCCATGCACAACATTCTGCTATAATTAAGTGTGAATGTTTCTGCAGCTTTGCCATTAAAACAGGGAGAGTGAGGCAGGGAAGAGGCAGATCCTGCCAATTACAGGCTACTTTCCCTAATCCCCTTGCTTCTGTAATAGGGCCATTCTGCAAATGGTGACTGAAACCCTTATCAGCTGATTTGAGCAGCATCAGAGGCATCACTGGCCAAACTGCTGCTTCTGCCTCTGCAGGAGGTTAGTTAAAATGGGCTGGTTCTCACTGGAGGTGGCCAAGATGGATGGCTGTTGCTGGCCCATTGTCTAGTTTAGGAGCCCAGGTACTGCCCACTGTCATGCCCTGGGCCTTGGCTGACCATGCTGTGGAAATAACAACCATTACCCATCATATCTTGGATGCATAAATACATGTAGCAGGATGGTATTCAGATGCTTAGGTAATAGGGCATATAAATACATTGAAGACTGATATGGGCTTCTATGGATAGGAGATCCAGTCCCTCCCAGTACACCTTACTGGCCTGTACCTCTCATGGGTGTTGGGTATGAAGATATGACTAGGCTCCTAACCCTGGTGACTTGCTTATATTGGTCTTGGGGAAGCTCCTGTTCCAGTTGCTTCCAGTACTGCTGACGACCACAGTGAGGTAGTGTGGAACTTCCACCTTGAATATTTAGGGGGTTGGTCTGGAAGCCTGAACGTTTATTTATTTCCTCCTACTGAAAATAGCTAACAACAGACAATTGATCTTCTGAAGGCTTTTGTGGAACCTCAGTGCTTCTGATGACCACTGAGTGGTTAGCAATGTTTGAATAGGCCAAGTTGAAAGGAGAGATTAGATGATGCTGGTTGTGTGCTAGCTAGACAAAAGCTTTTCAGTCTGATCGCAGCTGAGGATGTGGTAAATCTAAGTGTGTAAAGTGGGTGAATGGTGTGGAGAATGAGAACAGGGAACAGTTGTTTGATGTCTGTTCCAAATCAAGAGCTAGAAAATGTCAGCTGGAAGTTGGAGGAGGTGTTTCAACTGAGAAGAAAGTGGATCATCATATACTGCGCGATTAAACCGTGGAACTCCTTGCTGCAGGACAAACAAAAGTAAATGTGATCACAAAAAATAACTGGAAAACTTTGTGGAAGTCTTGAAATGGTTTGAATATAAGCCTGTTTTCGCCATTTGTAAGCATGGGCACACTACTGGTGCTGGTAGTTGTCCTTCAGTCAGTTTGAGCATCTCAAGTCTTCGTTAGTACCCTTCCTTAGGAAGATATGAATTCAGCTTGACAAACACTGCCCTGGGTGAGCTTCATCCAGGATTTGGGTAAGCATAGGGGATGCATGATCGCTTGAGAATGCTTACGGTCCCTTTCTGGGATTTGTGTAGTGCTCTGTATATGATGAACAGGATAGGATGGAAAAGAAGAGGAAAAGCAGCTGATGGGCTACAGCAACAAACTAGCTGACTTGCTGGGGATTTTTCCTCCCATTTTACACTAGGAGAGAATTTGAGATGGAGATGAAGAACATGTAGCTGTCTTCATCCTTTCCCACCTCCTCAGTTGCATCGCATGGTTGTGTCCAGGATCCTCCAATGTGCTCGTGCTTGGGCACAGTCCCCCATCCACAGGCAGCCTGCACATGGGATACAGCCTATGTAAGGAACACAGCTGGGATTTCCCTCCTCCTTGTTATCCTTGGCCACTGTGAAATCCCCTGGAGCTATTGGCAACCTGCATAACTTGCAGCAGCTTTCCTAATAGCTCTGGTGATGTTGTTCTAGTGTAGTAATGTCTCCAAGATAACAGGCAGATTTTGTCCAGCGCAGTGGGATCAGCTGGCTGCAGATGCAGGGAGTCTCTTCAAACAGAAGCTGCATCACAGCTTGGGACACAAACCAGCATGTGGCATGTTTTGTTTTGAGAAAGAAGCCACTTTCATGGGAGAGGGAATATAACGAAAAAGAAGTTTTCAAAAGTTGAGAGAAAAAAGCATCTTCTCTGAACTGACTTAGACACATTATTCCCTTGTCACTGCTTTCTTAGCAAGACGCTTCCCTGGTCCTTTCTCTCCCCTAAGGTGTTTCCATAGCAAACTCCTGAATGAAGCTATGCAGGTGTTTGAACAGGGTGCCTGAGCTGTCTCTTCATGGGGAAAAGAGCCCATGTCAGGTAACCAGCAGGGCATGGCCCTGAGCCTGCCCCTTGCTCTGTTAGGGAATTGTGTGGTGGTTGTGTTAGGAAAAGGATTAGTGCTGGAGTGTTTTTCTTTCTGCAGCTGGTTTCTTTGTGCTTGGAATCTAGACTAGGGGCTAGATTTACTTTGAATTTAATTATGTGTTTGATGGCAAAGCTGCCAAGAGCTGTCAGGTGGTTCTGATTTTAGGTTTTTCTTCTTTATTATATTTCTGATGAATCTCAATAAATTAATATTTGTAAGAAATACTTCCAGAGTAATTTTATCGAAAAATTTCGTTATTGCCATGGGAAATTCAATGCAATTTTAATCTGGGACCCGTTCCATTTTGCAGTCTAGCTAGACAGCAAGTTTCAGAGGTAGGCATTGTGGGAGTATCGTGTCCATGGCGTATGTTGTATGTGTATATTGTGATGATCTACTGAGCCTACTGCTGTGACTCTGTGCCTACTACCCAAGTGTCTATGCTGCTGTCTTATGTTTGTGGTTAATTAGATAAGAGTTGATGATAATGAATAAAATCCCCTCTTTGCTGTGTTATACTACTAAAAGTGAGGCAGGCAGCGCATGCAGGTGAGCGACACAATGACAGCAGTTGATGTGGATGAGCTACATGAGACCTGCAGCTATGTGAGCCCCTTCTTTATGAAATGAGCTTTAGTGTTTATTTTAGCAGTGAGTTGCTCCCCACTCAGCAACCTGAGAGAGCAAATGAAGTATGCACATAGTGGGGCCTGCGTGGCAGTCCTAGAAGCCCGCTGTCAGATTGATTACTTAAAGTGCCTTTGAAATCAAGTGCTGTACAGTCAGCTCTAGATCATCTCACAATCATTTTTCATGTGCCAGTAAGTAAAACCATGGTGAATAATAGAGCTGGTTGAAGACATGGAATCTACTTCATCTTGTAAATCTGAATGGACCTCACTGCCTCTTCCCTCTGCCCTGGAGTACAATGCAATCCTCATGGCATAAATAACAACTGCAGTGATATAATGGAATTATACAAAGGCTGCTATTGTGAATTCTGTAGAAATAAGGCCAGTGAAATAGAGTACAGGTTGAGCTGATTTCCTTTTGCTTTTGTCTGTCAGGATAAACATGTCCCGCTATGTTTGTAAAAGCTTCAAGGAGTTGTCTGTGCTGATGGGACAGCAGTGTGAGATCATGGAATCATACAATCGCAGACTGGTTTGGGTTGGAAGGGACCTTAAATCTCATCCAGTTCCAGCCCCCTGCCACAGGCAGGGACACCTTCCACTAGACCAGGTTGCTCCAGAGCAGAGCTGCTCCAGTCTTCGCAGCATCTCCATGGCCTCCTGGATTCACTCCATGTGGCTGCAGGGGGAAGGAACATGCAGAGCTCAGAGAACTCCTTTCATTCCAGAGTTTCATTTCAGTTGGATTTCTGGATGAGGAAATATGCTCCTTGCCCCTCACTCTTTGCTGGTCACCACCAGCCATTGAGGTGAATCTTGTCTGTGGCAAATGCTGGCGGATCAGCCTGTGGGATTTAGCCACTGGTATCCTTGTCTGCCCACAGCAGATGAATGTGCTTAGTGCCTGAACATCCAAACTGGTCCAGTCTCCTTGTCCTCATACATGCAGACCCCATGGCTTTAGTCCTGCTCACACTGTGGACAGGGAGGATGGAGATTTCACACTGTCAAGCCACCTTCAGGCTTAGTCCTGGGGGGACAGAGGGAGAAGGTATAGCTTGGTCTTCAGAGGGGACTGGAGCCCTGCAGGGGTGCAGGGTGATTAGGCTGTCTATGCAAAATTACTGTGGAAGGAGACAGGTTTCAGTTTTGTTTTCTGAAGTTTTCTCTGTTGTTATGAAAGAAAATGCCCAGAATCGATGGATAGGCAGCACAAGGACAGGAGACCCAGGGAAAGGAGTTTCTTTGTGTTATCTGTTCTCCCTTTAACGTTCAAAATGGTTTCACATACTCCTGCAACACCTTATCTTTCTGCAGAGGACCTTGAAGTGTTATTTACCCAAAGAAAGCTTACCAGGAGCGTGAGCTTCTGTGTGTGGCTGGAAGAAGCAGATGTGAATGTGGGAGTCAAAAGCCCTTTCCAGAACTCTTGTAGGCTTGGAGAAAGGAAGGCATCAAATGGCTCTTCCAGCACTGGGCTGAAAGCATAGCAGACAAGAGAAGGGAGGCTTTCTTTTCTCTCACCCCTGCCCACTGCCTAAAGGCCACCACTTGAATCACACCCAGATGGAAGGAAAAGTTCTTTCCATGATTTTGTTTCTTTTCTCCTTGTCTCTTGCTGCACTTTTTTTACATTCAGCTTCTCATTTCTTATCTAGTTCGTTGCATGAATAAGATATGCCACATATTTCCCTGACATGTCTACTGACTATAAATACTCTATCCTTCTGTGGAAAGAGAATATGGATTATACGTGTGTGTATATATTTTGTATGCATCTAGAATCTTATATGCCATTTTCCCAATATTGTGTCTTTAATGGGAATTCACTGATTAGGTGCATAAAAGGCTACAGAAGACGGCAGTTTCACTGAGCTCAGTTTTAATACAAAGAGTACTACGGTTGCTAAGAGACTGATACTTCAAGTTTGGAAATCTTCATCCACACTAGATACATTATCTTGGCAAATTGGACTTTCTGAGTTGGCAGCAAATGGAAAAGAGTAACTTTTAAAAATAGAGATAATTTAGATGACGTCAAAGACATCTGGTGTCCTTTTCTAGAAATGTGAGACTGATCTATTTTGCTTGTGTGTATAAATCACTCTGCCCCCAGTGTGAGGTTCTACTTATGCCTGCATTTGAGTCTCATGTATTAATAAGTTCTCTTTATGTTGAAGATGTCCTAATTAAATAGGCTTTGTTTACCACACACACTACCTTTGTGTACCTTGGAGAACCTCAGCTTCGTGCTTCTGTGCAAAGCAGGATCTTGTAGTGCCCAGAAACACCCACCAGGCTCCATGGTGACTCAGAGAGGACAGTCACTTATTTACCTTCTTAGTAAATTTGCTCCCTCATCCATGTATGGACCCTGAGGGTGCACACTCAGAGCTGTGTAGCTGCAGACTTTGCTACTACCTTGCTAATGGGCCTCTCTCATCCTAATTCCCACCCAGAACTTGTGGGTGCAGAGGAAGGGGGAAGGTGTGCCTGGGCTTGATCATGCCTTATCAACCCTAATGGATTTTGGTCTCTAGAATTCCAGTGTTTCTGAATGCAAGGAGGCTTTGAATGACAGCTGGGAATCAGTTAAGGACTCTCTAATGCTGTACATAAGAGGCAGTGGGGAAGAAATGAGGGAACTGGAGAAAGCTCTGAAATGGGCAGCATGAGGCTGACATGAGAGGAAGGGAATAAATTAGAAATGACTCAAAGATGGATTATGGAAGGAGATGGCACCAGGTCTCTGGGGGAGAAGGATTACACTTGCATAGTGGGTGCAAGGAGAGGAGAGATGCAGCCTGGTGAAGAAAGGGCACCCCAGGAGAGCAGTCAGAGTGCACATGAGGAAAGTGACCTAGGGATGAGGAGCAGGAAGAGGTTCAAACATCTGCTGGAGGATTTTCCAGCCATAACCAGTATTCTGGTTAGCATCATTCCCAGGGGTTCGTTGGAGTGCCAGCTCCTGAAGTCACATAGATGAAGCATAGTTGCCTTTGTCATCTTTGCAATCTAGCTTGCAGTGCTGGGGAAGGCTGTTCCCCCACTTCAGGTGTTCTGCTTCCCAAACAGAGATAGATGGCTGGGTATGAATTATTTTCTCCCAACAAGAGCTTAAGCTGGACTTCTCCATAGTTGAAAGGAACACATTTGAATTTTAATATCAACTCTGAAAGGCGGTTGCAGCCTGTGCACTTGTGTATGTGTTCAGGTGATGAGATTTTATGTTATTTTTGGAAATGTTCATTTGTGCTAAGGACCAGGAGATTCAGAAAGGACCACTGAAATGTGAACATGTGATGTATTTTTTAAGTGTCGAGTGAACATAGAGTGCAATGATGATAAAGGCAGGTTACATGGGTGTTTTTCAAGCATAGACAATGCACAGTAATTGTATGTCAGAAGTCATTCAGGTTTGATATCGTGCCAGCTAATTAAACCATCCTCTCTGAAGAGACTTACTGTACTTTCCGTTTTTGCTGTTTCGTTCTCAAGAACAAAGAACTCTGAAGGCAGCTCTTGTGTTCAGTGCTCACGTTGGCATTCATTTGGATGGAAACCAACACATAGGAAATGGGAGCTATGATCAAATCTTTGTCTTGTTTGACTGGTGTAAACCAGCTTCGTTTCCATCAAAGGTGGTGGAAGGAAGAGAAGGGACGTGTGTTGTCCCATGTACTGTGTGCATCTGCTCTCATTCCTTTTTGGTGGCTTATCTCCATTCACATTTTCTGTGATCCATGACACATGAATCCTGCCATAGTTTTTGGTCTGTCCTGAGTAATATTGTCATTATGTTCCTTCCACATATGTCAGCTTTGGTGAAGGTGAGCAGTGCAAGAAAGAGGCAGTGCAATCTGCTAGTTAGTGATGAGAAGCCACATCATGGCTTGAATGACCTGCATCTTGGACAGTGAGCTCAGCCTGGCAGGTAAGAGAACAGCTCTTGCAGATAAGGGAAGGAAGAGCTTTTCTCTGTCACCAACATCTCGTTCCTCCATTTGGTGATATTCTGCTGGTATTCTATGAAATTCCTGATATATTTAATTCATGGCAGAGCAATGTATTAGTAAAAGCAGGATCATAGAATCAGGTAGGTTGCAAAAGATCTTTAAGATCTTCAAGTCCAACCTTTACCCCAGGACTGTCAAGTCCACCGCTAAACCGTGTCACTAAATGAGAAATGAGAATCCCAACCATAGGATGCCCCCAGTGGGTACAACCTGACACCTGTAGGAAGAGCTGGATTCTCAGTCATGGGTGCCAAAGTCTGACTGCACAACATGCTCTCCAGTGAGCCTTGGCCAGAAAAAATATGGCATGTTTTCATGGATGCAGGGATGGAGAAGGTGTCTAGTGCGAGTCCTTCTAGCCTTTTCTGTAGGTGGGGGAGACTGCCTCCGTTGGATAATCAAAGTGGCTGGCAAAGTTTAGAGCCCTGGCAGGCAGCCCATCCTCCTGTACCAGATGTCAAGCCTGCTCTGCAGTGTAAAGTGGATGTTTTAGTCCTAAAAGATGTTTTTGTTTTGTTGTTTTGTTTTGGGGTTTTTTATAATGTGTTTCATGCATCAGCCAGAGGAGGCAAACACTTACTGGGGCTTTATTGCATGTTTACATTGGCTTCTTGAAAGTGTAAATACCTCCAGGTTTTGAGCAGGCTTTACAGAGGGAACAAACTGTCAGAGGTGGGGTGAGGAGGTGGGTAGACCTGGGTAGGGCCTGGGAGCATTGCCATTGGTTCTGATGAGTGAAATTCATCATTGAATCATCATAGACTGGTTTAGGCTGGAAGAGATCTTAAAGCTCCTTCAGTTCCAACCCCCTGTCCAGGGACACCTTCCACTGGAGCAGCTGCTCCAAGCCCCTGTGTCCAACCTGGCCTTGAGCACTGCCAGGGATGGGGCAGCCACAGCTTCTCTGGGCACCCTGTGCCAGCGCCTCAGCACCCTCACAGGGAAGAGCTTCTGCCTAAGAGCTCAGCTCAGTCTCCCCTCTTTCACATAGGACTTTGTGTGCTTTCCCCAAAGCTCACCCCTGAGAGGGAAGAGCCAACTTTGTCTTGAACCAGAAAACATCAGGTTCCCCTTATCTTACATTTGATGTACTATAGAAGGAATTATCAGGCTGCTCCCAGGAAACAGGACATGGGGAGGATTTAACATTCATCTACCCCACTGTGAATGGCTTCAGGAAGTGTTAAACCTTTGAGAACAAGAGCAAGGTTACTCTGTCAGCTGCTGTCCTCATCCAAATGGATCTGATGATCTGCAAGGAGTAAAATGATTAGGTTGTCTTTTTTGGTGTCCCAATCCAAGCAGTCAGTACAAGCAAAGAGCCTGAATCTCATTTTTCTTCATTTTATTGGGAAGCTGCCAAACTCATTCCTACTTTTGGGACAAAAAACCCCAGAAAATATGTTACTGAAAGGTATAAATGCAAATAAATACATTCTTCAACCTTATTTAAAGTATCTTTAAAGCTTGTGAGTAAAGAAATCCCTTTTGAGGTTGTCTGTGCCTGCCTCCAACATGTGTTTTACAGTTGAATTCTCAAGGACTGCTTTCAGGTACACAGCACAGAAAAAGGACAGAGATTTATTCTTAGGAATGTTTTATTTTTATGTGACTTTGATACATAGAAACCAAACAAGAAAGAAACACAAGTATTTCAATCGCCCTCTTGGAATGGTTGAAAAAGGCAAGGTTTTTAATACAGCATTTTCCTTGTTTACTGCAAAAGATAATCATAGTAAAAAGAAAACCAGAAAAGTTTTTCCTACACCTACTATTAAGCACTTTATAAGTAAAAGCTGTGTCTGGAGTTGCAGGTGAAACCTTTCACATCGCAAAGGTCCTGAGCAGGTCTCTTCATATCTCAGTGACCTGACACACTTTCTGCTTCAGAAATGTAAGTAAAAAGTAGATCACTTGGGTAAATTTGTTCAGATCAATGAGCAGCTTTCAATTACCCACTTACATTTCTAGCAGTGGATGTTTCATATTTGCTTTACAGCATCTCTGCCTGATTTCTTTGGCTGGAAATCAGGCTGGGCATGGCTTGGTTCAGGAAAAACCCAGTGACCAGCGTGGTGACCTTGTCTTTAGCCAGCATATCCTGGGGTGGCTTGTGTGGATGCACACCAAACTTTCTGAGGTTAACTTAGCAATATGCATTCTGAAAATCCCCTTTGTTTTGTCCCAGTTGCAGCCTCTTGGACCATAACCCATCCCAGCAGAGCGTGAGCTAGAGGAGCATCTCTGTGGTTTTGAACAGGATTTAGGGAGCAAATTTGTTTGAGTCTCACTACTCTGACTTTGCACAGGGTTGCAGACCTGCTTGGGAGCAAGTTTTCAGCTGTTTGATGTCAGCCTGAGTAGGCAGAGGTCCCCTTACGGTTTGTTTATAGCCCTGGTCTAGGACAATATCAGATCAGCGAGACAACAGGTTGGGCTCAGAATGTGCAGAATAATAGCACTTGTCCCATATGCCAGGACATGTGGCTGGATGCTGCCCAGAGATAAAGACCACAGCAATTCCATTCTCCTCCAACAGATCTTAATTCAGTGTCATAATAACCTCAGGTGTTACAGATGTATCTTCAGCCACAGAGAATGAAAATCTCAGATAATGTAGCTCAGGGCAAAATTCAGGGGTTTTTTTTAGTGATTTGCAGAGTTTTCTGTTATCTGAATATGGAAATACTTTGGGATTGCTAAAAAAGCCCCATATAAATGCTGAGGCTGTATCAGTTTTGCTGTGGTGCATTTCAATGCTTCCTGTCCCTAAACAAGTATGTACCAATGATGCTTTGCAGGCAGGGTGGGAAAAGCTGTCTCAAATTGCTTTATACTTTACTTTGTAAAGCAATAAGCTGGGACCGAAAAGCATGGATCGAGCTGGGGAGCTCAAGCTGATTGTAATTCTTCCAGTGGAAACATTTTCCATCAGGGAAAAATGCAGATTTGATTACATTCCCTGTTGAAAATGGCCATTTCATCTGAAAATAATAGAAGAGCCTCATTTCAGTAATGCTGCAATATTTCCTTTTGAATTTATGATTTCACTTTTAAAAATACTAAATAACATGGCCATGAAATATTGGGACTTCACTGCAGTGAAGCCTGTTCTGAAAACTATTCCTGGCCAAGGATGATAGATGAGCCTTGGTTTTGTTACACTGCAAAGCCACCGAAAGAAAAGCAAATTGAAGGGCAGATTATTTCTGTATTTTCTTCACCTTTCTTTCTGCTGGAATATTTTATATTAACCCTTTTGATCCATTGAGGCCTGATCACAGCTGCTATAAGGCAGGAGAGGCAGTGCACAACTGAGCTGCCTAAAACCCAACCAAGCACAGGATTGTAATTTACCACCCTGCAGAGCTCAGATTTTGGGCAGTGCTTCCATTGCATCCTTCCTGCCTACAGCCAAGATTGTTCCATCACCCATCTTTCTCCTGCAATGAGCTTTTGCATCTGTCTGCATTACCAAGAGCTTGCAACTTTTGCTCTTTTCTGGTCTTCAAAGCAGTCTTATCTCTCTGATGGCAATCCTGAGTCTGTTTGGGTAACCAAGGCAATTTCTAGTGTAATTAATAGGTGTCACTGAAGGCAGTGGAGCATTGGTGCTGCAGGGTTCAGGTAATGAGGAGAAAGGCTCTACTGCCAGGCTGTTACTGGTTTCTCAGGCATTTGTGGACATATGAAGCTCACTTTGAGGTGAAAGTGCTCAGTGGAGTTTGGAGACTATAGTGATTGTCAGCCAGAGATGTACCCATTTTTACTGTGCAACTGGAAGTGAAAATAGGGGGAAAATAAATGGCTCAAAGAGATGGAAAGAAAAAAGAGTTTAATTCCTTGCATTAGTTTGAGTTTCTTGCATAAATAGCAGAAATCACAGTCTGTCTCTGGCACTCAGACCTACAGTATTTCTGGCATTACTGAGTGCTTCCCAGAAAGTTCAGTTTCAAAATGGAGCTAGCTCTGCATTTTTCCTCCTTTTGAGTGAGGACTGTTGTTTGTAGGCTGAAGCTCATATTCCTGTAAACAGTGAAGAGGGTGAAGTGCAGAGGGTGCATTAAAGTCAGATTTGGTTTGCTGAACTCCTGTTCACAAGATACGCTCTCAGTGAAGCAAATTATGTGTTATAATGGCTTTGGCTTTTAAGGAGAAAAACTGCCTTTTTCTGGGATAGAGCAGATTCTGGAACTTGGGGAACAGAAACTGCAGAGGTGCAGGCAACTTAGAACTGAAAAGCATTAAATCATAGGAATAGTGTGGTCCTTCCAAGGGGCAGCCTCTCACCTCGGGTGGTGATACCATAAAAACAAGTGGTGGGAATAAATCCAAGGGCTGGGTGAAAAATGTGTTGAGTGGAAGGGGATGTAGAGGGATGCAGAAGGGGTGCTGATCCCATCCTACCTGGAGGAGTCTGTGGAAGAGCAATAAGTAATATCTCACATTGGACTTAGAAATATATGGGCTCATTTTGTAAGTCCTGAGCAGCCAGTGCCATGGACAAAGGTGCTTCTCTGGTCCTCAGTATAACTGTAGTAAGAACATACTAATGTGCCACTGGGTAGCCATGTGGAAGCTACTTAGAGGTAGAGGGACTGGGAAAGGAGTCGAACTCCAGCAGAACTTGCTGCAGGTACTGCTTGTCCTGACTCGAGGGTCATTCTGTGGTGGGAAGAAAGATGCCAACTTATCATCCTTGTCAGAGTCAACTCTCCAGGTGTTCGAGACACTTGTAACAAATGGGTCTCTGCAAAGCTGTTTCGAGGACATTATTCTAAATGGCAGGTACCTGTGTTTGAATATTGGGCAGTAAATTTCCAGCAGAGAGTACTCAAAGTGTAATTAAGGCACCTTTGCAAAGCCTAGAGAAAGTGCTACAAATGATGGGAGAGATTATATTGCCTAGGCAGTTATTGCCAGGCAAGACTGCAGGCTGCGACTCTCATTTTAGTAAGAAATGTTTGAAGACTGTTCCAGCAGTAAATCAATACAGGATGAATATTATATATATTATTAACAAAAAAAAAGAAAATGAAAAAGGATGAGCAGCCATTATCTCTTCACCACTAATGTGAGTCGTCCTTAAGCAATCATGAATCAAATCACTCTCATTCTCCAAGATGCCCCAGGGTAGCATCCTAAGCTCATTACCTATTTATGTCCAGCAAACGTTTCACTTCTGTTGATGAATTGAGTATTGATGTCAATAAACCAAACCAGACATTATAGGTTTATGTCTAGGCAGCTTAAAAAATATAGTTGTGAAGTTAAACAATTCCCTACCGTGGCTCAGCTGTTCCCAGGCAAATAAGGACTGTGCATGAGGTGCTTTGAAGTGGTTTAGTGTCATGGGAGGGAAGCCCTGCTTGTTTCCTGGATGGAATTCTGGCCAGAGCACGGGAAGTTATAGGGAAGAGTGGAAGTTGCTGTTTGCCAGACTCTCCTGACAGCAGCCTTCAGCACGGCGCTTCCCTGCTGGCCCCGTGCGATGCTGGAGGGCTCAAGCAGTCCCACGCTGCTCAGCACACGCCACCCGCAGAAGGATGCAGCCACATTTACTCCTCACAGCTTTGTGCAAGGGAGGTTGAGTGCTGCTGTCCACGCCAGCCTGCCCTCGAAGTTAATATCCACAAGTATTCCCGGTCTAGCCCCTGCTGCTTGCACTGAAGGCTTCCATTTTAAAGCGGATCTAATAGCTGCAGATAGCCTTTCTGTTGTACATTTATATGGTAATGGGCTGTTCCCACCGGTTACTTGGCAAGTGTTAAATGTGTTTGGGAACAAAACCACAGGAAATGTCATTTCCACAAATAATTTTTCCTGGGGAAGAAAAAGAAAATCTGCCAAATTATGTATGAAAAAGCTCCTCTCAGGAAACACAAGATGAAACACTTGGTTTTGGGGCAGACCTTTCTGAGCTGAAATACTTGGTCAAGTTCACTAGCATCAGTTTGTTTCACCTGTTCAGTATAACTGTGTGGATTTGAGCTGCTGTATCACTAAGACCAGTATCAAACCTGGGTGTTTATTCCCCATTTCCAGCTGCAGCCTCAGTGCTCACGTTTGTGGTGGTGCTGACAGGACTTGGTGCCAGCACCTTAGCAAGATGCTGCAGCCCTTCATGTAGATGCGGCTCCAGGTTGCAGTGAAAGAGTTTGATCTGGGGATGCTGAACTGTTGTGCTGTGATTGAGAATAACCAAGTGAAATATTTTGACACTTTCAATTGGAATATGTTGGGGGGTTTCCATTAGATGAAAATTGTTGTTATTTTGACACTTTGCTGCAATTTGCAGTGAAAAAAACATGCATAAGAATAGCAGATGGAGGGATGGAAATTTCCACTTTTTTTTTTCTTAAACAGACATAGTAGTTAGAGACTCACTTAACAGTTCACTCAAGGACATGCTATTTGCAGCTTTTAGATCATTCAGTTTGTACTTTGGTGCCCAAACCTGCAATTAAGTGAATGAGATGACTTGCAAGATTTCGGGTGGTGGTATTTCTTCTCTTATCATACTAATGAAAACAACCATATAGGAGTCTGATTGTAATTACTGTGCACTTCGGGTGTGGTAGTTACAGTGTCATTACAAAATATATTGTGGTGGTATTTATACCCAGTGAAATAACCTGAAACCATCTGTAGTGCCTGAGGGGAGTTTGTGGACACCGATGGCTCAGGCTCGATTGATTTCATCGTGATTCATTCTCATTCAGGAAGCAAAACAAAAATCATGATCGTTGCCTCTAGTTACCAGTCAGAGGGAAATCATCTGTAAATAAACCTGCTACTGATCATGGAGAAGGGATGAGCTGGGGAAGGGAGCACAAGGTCAGGGTCCTGGTTGCCTGAAGCATGGAGAGGTGTTTTGTACAGAAGGGCTGGAGTGGGTGTGATGTGAGCTGGTGGCTGAGGATGTGTTTCTGGATGCAGATGGATGCAGAGAGTTAATGACTTGCTAGGCTGGGTGTCAGGTTTCTGACAGCAGTCTTGTTTGCACACTTCAGAAAGGTAAAATATATATATATATATATATATATATATATATATAAAAATCATCTTTTTCCATAGTTCTTCCTTTCTGTCTTCCCAAGGAGTGGAAGTCATTGGATGGCCATGTGCTCTGTAATAAGTAAGCTGGGAGGTGCAGCTGTTAAATGTGAGGAAGGAGGGAGAATGAATTAAAAGCAACACACATATAGCTTTTAAATGCTCAGATAACTACAAGAAGGGATTGCTGTGCTCTCGGCTCCTATGGAATATAAATCCTCACCTCTGGAAAACCAAACTTGCCTGAGGGATGTATTTCACACCCAGCTCACCATACCTGCCTCCATGCAGCTGGCTCTCAGATGAGGGTCTTCTGTTCTGGAATCTTGTCTGATTCACACAGCACTCCTTCCTTTTTGGTCCTGGTCATTCTTTCCAGCCTTGTATCAGTTGGGAATATAACTAATTTTGTGGTCACTGTCCCTTTGAAATTGAAGTTGTTACTTAGGACGGGGCCAGATGCCGATCCCTTTTCTCCCCTTGCTCGCTTGAATAATGCTCAGTGTTAAGCATTGTGTATGGTCCATCTGACAGGGTTTCTTCCTCTGCAGCAGTATTACTTGCTGATACTGTTTGAATTAATTCTGGGAGTGAGATGGTTTAGTGCTGCCAATAGTCACTGGCTGTTGGGTGAGCACTTTGATGTTGAAATCACCTTGCACAGATGAGCAGTATCACTGTTTCCAGGACCTGGAGATATTGAGACATGATGAAGAGCACTCAGGTCCTAGCCTGGGCTCCTTGAGAAGTGATGTTTCCTCAGGCTCAGGTCGGTACCATCACCAGCAAAACAGACTACTTTCTGTTTTCTTAATCTTTCCATATTTTCTCTTCTTTTTTCTCCTTTATCCTCCAATATAGTTTGTTTCAATTGCCAAAATTTGGCACTAAAAGCAGATATTAAATAGCGGAAAGAGAAATAAATATTGGTATTTACTAACTTCCCAGGAGATGTGTAATCTGAGTAGAGGTAAATGGTTAGGTGTAGAGGTTATGCTGCCAGCCAGGATGGGCAAGGGGCAAGATAGCTGCTGGGGCAGTATTGCTTTAAGACCTGTTATCCTGTTATTTTACTGTTCTTTCTAAAGACAAAACAGAGCTCTGCTTTTCTGGATCAGTCTAAAGCATCCCTATGCAGAGCAGCTTCCAATCAAAATGGAAGAGGTCTCAAGGCTTCTCCCAAGCCCTGTCAATGTCTTTGTTGACAGATTTCCTCCATGGACCACATCCGCTCCCAGTTCTCAGCCAGAAGCATCAGTTGCCATGGCGACTTCTTTGGAAAAGCCATATGGGGAAAGTGCTGATGTATTTTTAGCTTTAGGTAATGAAATTGAACAGCTGGAAATAAAGGTGAGGGCCAGCCAGGCTGCTATAGGTTCACGGACCTCTATTTGGGGCCGGCTCTTTGGCAGCACTGGTGGGGAGATCTGGTGGTGCTGTGCTTGGGAAGGATGCTCAGTCCTATGTCTCACACTATGGGTGCTGTGCAGGACAGTACCTGTGAGTATGTGAGAGGAGAAAGAATCACTATAAAGAAAAGCTGATAAGAAAGTGGTGTTACATGTAAAGATAAAGAGGAGGCACTGACTGAGGTCATAGCGACTTCATGTACAGTGTGTTCAACCTATAAATAGCTCTTCAAGTATACCTCTGCACAAGTGGTATTTATAGAGTGATGAGTGAATGCCAGCTCCGTTTGATGTCAGGAGTCGATTTCTGAAAGATGTCTCAGGCTTGGTCAAAAGTCCAGGTTTCTGGAAGCTATGGGACAGAGCTGGACCCCAGATGTGGGGGGTTTTCTCCTCTGATTGAGGCTCAAAGGTTGGAGTGCTGTTAAATGCACCTTCTGAAATCACTGTTTCTGGAGAAGATATTCACTGGCATTCAAATCCTACAGCAGAGCTCCTGTACAGACATAATTTGTTCATGTAATTTGGATCAGTCTCACATGCAAACTTCTCTTAAGATAGCCTATTTTATTTTCTAAAACACTTCCTGCAATATATTTGGTTCTTTCGTCTTCAGCTGTTGAAATTTTATTTTAAAATTAATTGATTTTGGTGTAATATTTACTGCACTTAAGCTTTCAGCACAGCATATGAAAATAGATTTCACTACAGCTGGCAATGTCTAATGGGATTTGTTTCTACTCCAAAGGCTCTTTGCATTATGTGCCCATACTTCCAGCTGAGCTTGCTTTCAACAGCCTCCCCATACCAGCAAGCTTATACCAGCTTCGGCTGGCAGGGAGACAAGGTGAAGTGTTTTAAGCTTAAAGGAGCCACAGTTGATGCATCCCTAAACCCAAAGTGTTGGTATAATAGATCTGGCCCGATACTCATTGAAATTAATAGGATCATCCCCTTTTGCATCAGTGGGCACTTTGGCTGGATTAGAAATTGATCATATCTCATTATGATAACCACATCTGTGATGAAGATTTAGCTGTAGGTTGTGGAGGTGCCCTGGCCCTGGCACATCACCAGGGTATTATACACAGCAGAAAGCAGCGTGTGGAAATTGGAGCAGAATTTGCTAACGCACTGGTGTTGTCAAGGGAGGTGGTGAACTTTGATGTGAGGTGATTTAGAAACAGCTTTTGAATTGTAAAGCTCTAAATAACTTGTTAGAAAGACATCACTGAACCCATTTCTTGGTGGATTATGATGGTCCCTTGTAGCCCCACTGCGGGGGGCTAGTACCTCTGTGGCATGTAGGGAGCAGAGGGAGGTGACATGCTTACAGTCCATGACAAGATTGGGAATATTTTCTTGTCTGAGGCTTAATGCCTGAAGTACCTAGGACTGGTGAAGCTTTTCCCATCCAGTCTGTTTCCTGACACAGAATAGATCTTTTGGGTTTTAATTCCACTCTCCCTCCCAGTTCTTCAATGAAATGTTTTCACATGAAGATTAAACTCCTTTGAGCAAAGCTGTAGTGGGTCCCAGCATGTTGGTTTTTCATATATCCTCATTCCCAAAAGAGATATGATAAAACATACTGTGTTTTCCTCTCCACAGCATGGGACAAAGACTGCTAAACCAAATGTAAGAAATCAGCACCTCTTTCTCTCCCCACCTCCAACTGAATCCCTCAAGCAAACAGGGTTGTAACAAACTGAAATGATAAGGTTCTCAGTCTGGCATTTGCAATAGCCAGGTCTGGGAGGTTTGATGGTGGAGCTTCAAGTTGAGAGGTCTGTGAGGAGCAGAAAATGTGGCTATTACAGGCTGGAGTGGGGAAAAGCCAAGTCAGATGTTGGAAGCTGAGCCAGGCTGAGGAAAAATTATGGGAGTGATTCCTTTGATGCAATCAGCATTTTTATTGATCTGAGGCTGTTTATTGCTGCAAAACTAAAGAAAAGCTGTGAAAAGGAGTGAGAAATGGCAATTGCCTGGGTATTGTTTAAAAGATAAACCTTCGAATTCATTGGACAAGGGAGAACATGTGCATCCAGGCTTCGGCTGCAGGGTTCCAAACCTGTGGAGGAGGCAGTCAGCACACAGCTATCCCTGTGCACGTAGTTTTGTTGGAGGAAGTTAGAGCTTGATCTGCTCATGTGACATAAAGTAAATCTGCCCTGCAGACATGCTGAGGGGCTGGGAGAAGAGAGAAACGCCTGGCACTGGGTTTGCTGCAGAGCCATATGTGGGGAGACTTAACAATGGATGAGGATGGGTTACAGTCCAAGGCAGGTGCTGCAGGGAGGAATGGAGTTCAAAATGTAATGAATAAATAATTTTGCAACAGAAAATAGGTATTGTAAGTGTGGATGATCTTGTATATATCTGTCTTCATACAGAGGTGTGCATGAGTGACTGCACACACACAAGTGTATATGTATCATGATGATGCTGACAATAATAATAATAATAATAATAATAATAATAGGCATCATTAACATTAGAAAAGGCACTATATGCTGCTTCTGTGTCCCATGTGTCCAGATGCACTGACCAGGGAATCCTCTACCTTATCAACTCATCTCTTCTTTGTTCTCCTTTACAGAAATCCGTGAAGCTTTCCGGGTGCTGGACAGGGATGGGAATGGCTTTATATCCAAGCAGGAGCTGGGCATGGCAATGCGTTCCCTGGGATACATGCCCAGTGAGGTGGAGTTGGCGATTATCATGCAGCGCCTTGACATGGATGGTGAGTCCTCACTGTTGGTTCTCTGTTACTGGTGGAGGGCAACCATTCCAGGTGCATTGCAACCTATGGTTTGGGCTCAGATCATTTATTGTCATCAAGAAAGGTCTGAACAGAAAGCTGTGAAGCTTTGCCTTTTACCACAGCAAGGAAAGGGCAGATGACAGTGAGCCACCTCCTGTAGATAAACCTCAGGTGACTCACACAATGGAGATGGAGCTGATACAGTTGGCTGAAGACAGAGCAGCTTTTGCAAGTCTGTTGTAGCTTTTCTCTGCACTCCTGGGCAGCATCTGGCCCAGTGATGCTTCCCTGAGATGATCGGAGCACCCAACAGAGAAGTTCTGCTTTTTCCCGGCCTCACCACTCTTTGCAAGTGAAAAATGCTGTGGATGGGAGGCTGTGCTGTGTTGTAATGAAGTGTTGATGGCTTTTGAAGAAGTTTAGAAGGGTGGAATAATTTTGAGCAAAGTCCTGCTGTGAGAACTCGTCAAACGATTGCTAAGAGGTAATAAAAGAAACAGAACCCACCATTAACTGGAAGAGAAAAATGCAGCATCAGGATGCTGGAGCCAAGGAGGACTTGTTAACTGCTGCAAAGCTACAATCAAAGCTGATCACAATGAATGGGCTGTCTTTAAAATGTCCTTGCTCAGAGCAGGAAGGGAGACTTTCTGAGGCCTGAAGTGTACAGGGAAGCTGGGGTACAGATCCAACCTTCTCCCACCCCTCTGCAAGCAGCTACAACAGGGTGGAAACACTATGCAAAGTTAGATGAAATCAAAGCGGAGTGGTGGATGCAGTCCTGGTCTGAAGGGGGATGCTTGGCAAGTCTATGTGATGCCAGCATCCTTGGGGAGACTGCTGAGAGCAGAGATCATGGGAGATGGTGACAGCAGGAGTGAATCTCTTCTACCTCCCTGGGATATCCAAGTCAAATGCCCTCACGAGATGCACAGTATGACTATATTCATCAGCCCAGGGGGAGCAGAACAGAGGCTGTCACCCTGCTCGAGGGTGCTCAGCATCTCCCCTAGACAGGGAGACAAAGCAAAGCCTGGCAGATGGAGAAGATCAGTGGTTGAAATGATCTCACTCTTAAAAGAAAAGGTTGGGGCAGGACAGAAATCCATCACTTGAAAAAGCACTTTCCCCAAAAACATTATTGTTTGCACCTTGTTACGTTCTGCCTTTCCGAGCAGAGCAGATGATTTCGCTTTAGGTTCGTAAAGGCCAGACTCAGCATGGTGCCAATTCATGGGGTCTTTTACTGAAACACTGTGCTTTTCTGGAAAAAGAGTGCTGTGGAATTGGCTTCCAGTTTTGATTCATCTCCAGTTATTCCCTGACTCTCAGTCTCACAGACTTGAGACTTTGGCACTGTTTCGTATACACTCCTAGTGTGCAGGGACCTGTAATCGGAGAGATGGAGTTAAAATGTAGAGTAATGGGCTGCAGATGGAAGGTGTTAGATTCCTGTTTGAGACTTCAGCAAGCTAGATATGTTTTCTGCAGAGACGGGAGGTGATCCTCCATCTCTTCCAGCTCAGCAGTTCCAACAGTTCCAAAGGTACAGTCTGGTTGCACTGGGTGTTTTTATTGTTCTTATGTCTCAGCTGCCTGTTGCTGCAGTATTTTGAGCAGAGGGTTTGGGGGCATGACACAAGTCTGTGCTATGTGAAGGTCAAATGGGCCATACATCAAAAAGAGACAAGGTAATGGGAAATTCCTTAGGCACTGAGCACATAGGGGAATATTATGTGAAAGATTTACCTTGACTGCAAATTGAATTAATGCTCTATGACTTGAATTATTATTATATGGCTTATGGCTACTTTTCTCTGATGGATTGTCTTCTCTTTCTTTTGTTTTTTTCTTTTTTCCTGGGATTTAACTCGAAATATGTAGTGAGAACCAACAATAGCTTCCTCCTTCTTTTCCTACTGTGCATAAGCATCATTCAGTAGCAGGGCTTAAACCCAGTGAGCTCCCAGGGATGCCAGTCATGAACTGCACCCCCAGGAGCATCCTCACATTCCTTCCCCATACCCCTGCTGAGGGTTGCTGTCTCCAAGGCTTTGGCTCAGCATCAGGTGGACGGGCAGCTTGGCTGGATGAAAGGTCCCGTTCAAGTCGGAGTCTCCTGTGGTCAGGAGAGCCAGGAGGGAGGCAGTAATCCTGTGTGTCTCCCAGCACCTGACATGAATTACGATGTGGCGGCAGGTAGTGCAGCCAGACGTCCGTCCCTCCGCACAAGGCTGCTGCCAGTGTCTGCTAATAATGAGGTAATACAATTGGCAGGGGTTTCTGTTTAATCTGAAGCAGCCTGAGCAGACCTAGTGCAAACATACAGTTTTCATCAGAAATTACCTTGGGAGTGCATTCTCATTGCAGGATGGCAAAGTCTCTGTATCTGCCATGGCTTATTTAACAGATGGGCTTCAAATAATGAGCAACTAGAGCTGGTCTGAATTTGCTTCTCATTGCAAACCTCATTTTCCATGGGGATACATAGGGAGGCTCAACTCTGTCTAGGTCAGGATTAGGTCTTTTGAGCTGTGTGAGCAGGACTGCTAGGCTGGACAAAGCACATTTTAAGAGGAGCATATGCACAGTATGTTGGAGTGGGTTTGTGGCTGAGCATAAGCAGATATGACAGGAGTATTTCGCACCTGTATGTCACCTTCTGCCACAGAGGGTCTCATTGAGCTCAGTGAATAATGCAGCGATCAATTCCAGAGATGCCCAAGGACAGTTGCTTCTGGGGCTGTAGTGTGCAGCTGTTCAGTAACACACAGTGAGCCTCCAAATCAGAGCAGAAATGAAGGTGCATTCCATAATTCATTGCATTTGAATGTAAAACATAGTAGGTTAGAAAATGCTGCTTGAACTTAAGTGAAAATGGCAATTGCACATCCTGGATTTTGCCCAGCAGCTCTTCATGGGTGTCTTACTGCTTTTAATTCCTCCATGTGTTACCACCAGCTTTCCTTCACAGATGACATGCCAGCAGCCCTGGCATTGACAGAGTGGGAATGGGTGCAATGAGGGGATTTGCCCACACAGAATGTAATGGGGTAATGCTGAGGATGTTCAAGAGCCTCCAAATGTCCCCTAGGGCTCAAAATGGCAGGAGGGGACTCCTGCCTGTTGGAAATGCTAGAAGGCAGGTAGTCCTGTGCCATGAAACCCATGGAGAGTTGTGGGTTACTTCTCTGCTGGGCTTTGGTGCTGTGGCACAGCAAAGCTGCTGCAAGGCTGGGGAAGAGATAGAAGTTTAGCTAAGAAACAGTAAAATGGGACCCCAAGATGTCTTGGGGCTGACAAAACAGAGCAAGATGTATTTTCCTGCATACAGACAGATGTAAGCTCACCGCAAATCCTGTTTTGAGACGCATCAAAACCCAGCTTCTCTTACCCAGGGACAGCTGTCCAGTGCTCCCAAGATGCTGACCACAAGTTTGCCCATTGACTTGCTTTTTTTACCCCAAAAGCTGAGGCAAGTTTGGGCCACTGGGACAGGAGATATTTGGTTCCTGTGCTGGGGCAGGGGATGAGTAGTGGGAATTAGTGGTGGCACATGGGAAGCCCTCAGCCTTGGCTGAGGACACTCCACAGCCCTGCAAGGGACCACACTCCAAGGTACATTCTGCCCTGGTCAGCTTCTCTGAATGCACTTATTTCCAGTGAATATCTAACTCTTGCCAGTCCTCACTGAAGAAAGGAGAGCACCAGAGGCTGAACTATCCACTGCACTTCCTACAAATGCCTTCTCCACCTTTTCTTCTTTGCTGTTCTGTAAGGTCTGCTTCACCCAAGTGAAAAGGAAAGCAGCAGCTGCAGGGGATATATTATAGTTGGCATAAAAAATGTACCAGGGAGAAAAATGAGAATCTACTTGGAATATTTCAAAGTCTCAAGATGAGTCTTATAAATCATCAAAACCATCGTTTTATGAACTACTGGAAGGTGTTACAGCCTTGCTGTGATGGGAGAGGTGAAAGTACCCAAACAGAAGGGAGATTTGATTTTCTGTGCAAAAATGCCTCTTTTGGGGAAGGGAGGTGAGGAATTGTGGCTTCATCATATGTTGAAGCATGAAATTCACATGAGGCCAGAGCTTTGCTTACATCTTTGATAGAAATGGTGCATGATGGTATGGCAGCTGAGGGTTGTTTAGTATAGCTGGGCATCTCTCCAGTGTGCTGTACTTATAAGGACTTACTGTTTGCTTTTGATCTGAATGTAGAGGTCAGATCTCACCTTAGTTTATACCCTTGATTTGCTTTACTCTAAGACATAAATTATTGCACGAATGTAAATATTGCAGGCTATGAGAGATGCCTACGGTTCTGTCTGCAATCTGGAGAGTGACCTGAAGTGTTCTGCCAGAATGTGGAAAGTAAAATATTTTATATATTTATGGGCTGGAAAAGAAATTATTTGTAAATTCTTCCAATTGGCAGTAACGCTAATAGAAATGCAGAGAAATGGCACATTAAATGTGTTGCTTTATCTGGGATGCCTGTCCTTTAAGCAGACTTTTGCGATAAAATAGATGAATGTGTGACTTGAGTGTCAAACTGTTTCATTACAACATAAGACACTTTTATCTGAGGAATAAAATAGGCACTCAGTGTACTAATTAGAGGAGCAGCTGGTTTTCAGTATCCTGGAAAAATAACTTCAGGCTAACACCAGAGGAAAAAAACCTCCAGTGTGTCAAATTGTTTATTATAGTATAAATAGGAAATACTTTGATCAAGCAAAAGATGAGCTGGTTTCATCAGTGTACAAGTGAGCTACCTGTTACCTTTTATCACATTATGTGATGTGTCAGCAGTAGTAGATGAATCCAGCTATAACATCCTTGTGAGTAATAAAAGACAGGGACAAGAAATCCCCATTTAAAATGGTGCATATTCCCAAGCTGCTTCCAAGGGCTCTTTGTAGAGCAGGGGGAAAAAAATAAGCCAAAAAACCCCACCCCAAACCCACAAACAGTAAAAAAATCCCAAGCACAAACACAGGCTGGGTGGAGAATAGGTTGAGAGCAGCCTGAGGAGAAGGACTTGGGGTGTTGGGTGAGGAGAAGCTCCCCATGACCTGGTTTCAGTGTGCACTTGAGCCCAGAACCCCCCTGTGTGCTGGGCTGCACCCCTAGAATGTGAGCAGCAGCTCATGAAGGGGATTCTCCACCTCTGCTGTGCTCTGGGGAGACCCCCCTGCAGTCCTGATCCAGCTCTGGGGCAACAGCACAAGAGGGACTTGGAGCTGTTGGAGTCCAGAGGAGGTCCAATGCTGGAGCGAGTCCAATGGCGATGGCAAACGGAAGTGCCAAGCTTTCCCCTGTGGCCTGTGTGCTCTTAGATGTTGCATTGCTGAATATTTGCTTCTCTCCATAAGATCAGCTTGTGCTGTGTGGGACAGCAGTAACATCACAGGCTGAACACATGGTCTCTTTTTTTGTTTCTCCCTCCTTTTTGTTTTGGTGCAGCTTTTTTTGTTTGTTTGGGGTTTTTTTGTGTGTGTTTTGTTTGGTTTTGTGTTTGGTTTGGTTTTTTTTCTTATTTTACTGCCCTGGACAACTTGTGTTTCAACATTTCAACATGAAATTACGTAAACCAGCCCAGGCTGCTGAAGGTAGACCAGAAACCATTTCTGTGTTTAAAACACAAAGTTAACAGGAAAAGCATGGACAAGTTATTGCAGACTTTGTGTTTGTCCTTAAGAGCCTCTGATTTTCGTATGAGAGAGATGACCTAGCAACGTTTCAGCCTGATTGTCCTTTAAAGTGTGTTGCTGAGCTGAGAAATTTGGTTGGAGAGATGGATTTGATGAGATTTGTCTTTATTTATAGAGGCCACTTTCTTTGTGTCTGCTTTTATTTGTAAAATGGGGATTATCATATTATGTATTCCTGCTGCAAAGAATGAAGAGTCATTATTGCTGCTGGGGAAGCTAGTCAGGTTTGCAGTTCAGTATTAGGAAGAAGTTCATGAGTAACAGCAAATTCTGTCTTTGATCCAGTGCATGGATGGCTGAGAAGGGAAGGTGATGCTCAGTGCCTCAGTTTCCCCACTGCAGAACAGCTGTGTCATTGTTGTATGGAGCTTTATCTTCTTGTTTCAGCGACTTTCATGGTTGTCTGTAACTAAAACTGTTTCAAAAGTGGAAAGTTTTATGACTTTCCCTAGCTCTTGTTGAAGTTATGGATTGAGGCTGTAATTAGGCAGAGATTACCTGGGTTGTGCTAGGGAAAGGTTCAGGCTGGTGATGGGGCTGTTCTCCTCTGACCTTAAAATCTCTGAAGCCAAGATACTTGTCTGGAAATATCCTGTGGCTGGAGCTTTTCTGTGCACATCCTCTGCATCATTTTAAGGCATAGCAGCAGCAACAGTCTTCACCAGACTGTATTATTACTGCACAGGTTACTTTATGGGCACAATGACACAGACTGGGACAGAGAATCACTGCAGCTAGCTATTAAGAGAATAAAAATAAACAGGAGTGTTGTATGCGCCTGGAACCCAAGCTGCAACAGAACTAGCTCATTAACTTTAAATATATCACCTAGCTGCACTCTGGAGGTCAAACTCGAGGGGAAAAAAGGGTGAATACTTATCAGTCTCCATGCAGCAGATCCTCATCTCTGTTTAAATGTGTGCCTCATTTCAATGCCATTACAAGAAACTTTTAAGGAGGAGGAAGAACCTCATTGTCCTGAGACTGGCCATGGAAAAGGCTTATTTATGAAGCAGTCAGGCCAGATTATCCAGGCTCCCAGTTTAAGGCAGGAGGCTCTGAAACCCAAGTGTAAGTCTCTGTTGTGCCCTTTGTGTATAGGTGATGGAATTCGTGCATGTTTTCACTGTCTTTCTTTCCCTCTCCTGATCTTTCTCCAGCCCAATGAATATTTAATCTGTGCTCCAAGGGAGCCGCTCCAATGGGAGATGTTTGGACAGACAGCAGTGGACTGAGGGCTTGGGACTGGGGCCTTGTCAGGGGATAGAGGGTGAGATGTGTTCATGCTGCTGCTCCTCTGAGCATTTAATTATTCCTTCAAAGCAGAAGAGCTCTGTCAGGAGCCATGCAAGAGCCCACGCACAGGCTGCTGCTACCTGGGATGTGGGGATTTGCCTTCCCACCTCTGCTTAATCTTTCTCTCCTCTTTCAGGTCTGGTATGTTTTGGGGGTGGTTTGCCTGACACATCCAACATGGGCAAGCCACTGCTGATGGTAGATCCTGTTGGATTGGGACAGTTGTGCTCTTCCTTATGAGGATACTGATCCTTCCCTGTGAGGGTGCTGAGGCGCTGGCACAGGGTGCCCAGAGAAGCTGTGGCTGCCCCATCCCTGGCAGTGCTCAAGGCCAGGTTGGACACAGGGGCTTGGAGCAAGCTGCTCTAGTAGAAGGGGTCCCTGCCCCTGGTAGGGGGCTGGAACTGCATAAACTTCAAGGTCCCTCCCAGCTCAACCCATTCTATGATTCTGTGATCCTATGATTCTATGATTCAGATCCCTCTTTCTGTGATAGAGAATTAGTCAGGCTCACACAATTGCTCCTGCGGCCATTGACAGTGCATCTATTTGATATTCCTTTTTATTATCACACATGCCTGCTTTTTGTCATAACTGAGACAGTGTCTTGCAGGGAGCAAATCTTTGTGGGTATCTGGAAGCACTTAGTCCCCAGAGGATGCTAACAGACTAGTAATGATAAGCAGATCTGATTTGTCTCTGATGATGTGGCCAGCAATGTTCTGAGTCATAGTTTTAGTCATTCAGGGTTCAGCCACATGATTGCTAACCCTCTTCTGACTCTTTGACATTAATGCTGGGATTAAGAGGAAGCATCATGGTAGAGAAAAATGTTAGGGCATAACTGTTAGTAAATAAATAGATGTTTTAGTTGGTTAAGGGAGTTAAGAGGTTTAGGGGTTAGTGGTACAGCTCAGCTCTACTGTTTTGCTAAGGTCACTCACACAAGCAGTAACTGTCCCTTGGCTAACTCAGGGATGGGGTGGCATCTGGGCTACATCCTGCCCAGAACCCCTCTGGTCCTTGCCCACCATGTCCCCTAACAGTCTTCTCCTGCCCCAGCTCTCCTGCATTATTATCCCTTGAGGTTTCCCTGCCTTCCAAGTTTGTAAGTAAGTTATTGCAGTGTGTGAGTACCTTCATCAGTGACTTCAGCATAGCTCAGGTTTATAAACCGTGCCTGTATTTGTAGCTAATGGGAGCAGGGAGAAGAAAATAGCTGCAACTATCATTGGACAGGGAGCACAGTCCCCACATCCTGGCCATAGCCTTTCTCCTGCTTGTGCCCCATCTATCCTTAAGAGGTTGTTTTCCTGTAGTGTGATGAGTTCATCCTGAAGTAGTTGCAGACAGATGGTGGGGGAAGGTTGCGAGCACCACACACGTAAATTGTCCAGGGGGGACAGTGAGAGACTGGAGCTTTATGATCACTGCTGACAGCTGTGTTGTTCAGGGCTTGCTGGATGGCTCATGGGAAGGAGCAAGGGAAGGTGAGAGCAGTGTAGACAGCACTGGTGCTCCAGCCTGGCCTTTACTCTCCCTTTTTCCCACCCCTTAACCCAAATCAAAGTTAATTTCTGAAGAAGTTGTGCATTGCTCACTCTGAATATCAACTACATTGAGGCAAGGAGCACATCTGTAGGCACAGAAAAGCCAAATGTGGGGCTCTGTGCAGTGTTTGATTTGCTTCCAATGCAGATTCTCAAGCAGATGCTTGATGTGTGGATCACACATCAGCTTGTAGCACACTGTGTATGACTATGGAGAGGAGGAGGAGGAAGGCATCTTTTGACTGTACCCTACACAAATTTCAAGCTGAGTGGTCCCGGCATCCGATGGGTAGCCTGGATGCTTGTAGATCCTGCAGGCAATGTGAGTACTGGATATTACCTGGTTATGCCATGGCTGTGGAGAGCAGCCCCCTGCATTTTCACCTTGCAACCATGCAGGGTTGCACTGGGTGTGTCTTGGAGCCTACGTGTTGCTTTTAATAATATTTCTCTCCTGGTTTTTGAATACTGTAAATGGAATTTTCAGGCAAAATTCTGAGTTCTCTTTCCTGATATTAGGATGCTGCAGTCTCCTGAGATCCTGATGCCAGGAAGCTTTGTTTTCTGCAGCTAAAAACAAATGTTAAAGGGATATTTCTACCAGGCAAAATGGTTTGGGGTCTAGTTTCCTTGCTAGTTAACAGTTTTAATTGAAAAAGCAGTCAATACGGTGATTATGCGTTTTGTAATGGCATCTTTCTTCTGAGGTTGTGGAAAATGCTATAATTAAGCTGATAATTAAACCCTGTGAAGTTAGTTATGATCCCTGGCAAAGGCACAGGGAAGTCATGAGCAAGGGTTTGCCCAGAGTCTTGTTCTGAGTCAGACACAGAGCCCAGGAGTCCTGGCACCTGCTTTCTCCTGAGTCATGTGTAGGACTAAGTCCTGCCTCTCCTCTGTGGATGAAATGACATTGCAGAAAATGTGAATTGAATAACTCAGTGTCTTGGGGTCACATATGGATCACAAAATGTATGCAGGGGCAGGTACTAGAATTCCTTAAAATGCAGATTGTCTTCTTGCTAATCTGTCTAATTCCTTTAACCTGATTTGCATGATAGTGTATGGGTTTGTTGATACCTTTCCTTCGATGTATTGCAATGTAAATCACCCCAAATCCACTGTCACCTTCCATTACCTTCCCCAGCATGATCCAACCTGCTGTGACCAATACAGTCCAGCTCGATGCCATAAACTGATGCCTCCCATGGGGAAGCAGAAGGAACACATTTTCTCATAGCCCATAAACGTTTTAAAGAATGGCTTTCTAAGTGGTGGGATGCCCACCCCTTTCCTTGTCTGTTTAGAGAAATGAGCTCCATTCTGCAAAAGCTCAACCCACTCCAGCCCCACAGGACTCTTCAGTGTGGGCTGAGCCCTGAAGGTGTGAGCAACTTTAGCAGTTGGATGTGCTCTTCCTGCACGTTACAGCATCAAAGCTATTATGAATCCCTGCTGTGTTGTTTCCTTTCAAAGCCCCAGCCATGGGCTCACCCCCAGGATATTCACTCTTGTCTTCAAGAAATCACAGGCAGAGCCTAGTAAATAGAGATCAGTATTCTGACAAATGTTTTGACTCTGCTTATTTTCACGTTGTGTTTTTGCAAAGATAAGGACATGCAGAGATTTTAATCAGTGCCTACACTCAGACCAAGCATATGAAATATAATAAGAAGGACAGATAGGAGCAGCATGCAGTGCACGTGGTGAAGCTATCATGCAGGTCTGCTGCAGGTACTGCGGTCAATAGCGACATTTTCATAGTAGTCCTTGCATTGATCTGCTTTAGCCCAGTGGCTTTAGACACTTCTTTTACCCCTAATACTTTAGCAACTACATGGAGAGGTGGATGCGGTCAGTTCCAGCTGAATGTGAACAAAAGACAATCTGAAAGTCTTACAGTTGCTGGTTCCATTCCCAGACTATATAGCCACCCATATTGATCGGCCTAATAATATTTAGGACGATACATCTATGGACTGATAGACGACGGAGAGATGCAGACATTGAACTGCCCTGCTCAGAGGAGCAGGTATTTTTAAGATCCTTCAACAAGCATGATTTTCCCTTTTTTTCCTTCATTTTTATTAAGCATCACAGAAGTTCTCTGAGGGGAAAGTAACATTTGATACAAGGCTCAGATATACTTCAAACAGCCACGTGCCTCATCTACAAAACACACAATATACTGCAGGGGCCTGGGACTGCATAGGCTCAGTTCATTAACAGCAGGAGCAGTCTCCTCTTCCTGCTAATGGTGCTGAAGCTGTGTCTACACTGCCTGCTCTACATGCTGAGCACACCGGCCTTCTAAGAGACATGCTGATGGAAAGCTGAAATGAAATGCCTTCTGGATTAGTCTGGTTCTTCCCTCTGCGTGTACTCCCTTCCTCTGGAGAATGAGGTTGGCCCTGTAAAAGCTTTGCAGAGACCTGGCTGTCTGGCAGCTCTGTAGAAAGGAAGAGCCTTGGCCATGCTAATGGCTGCTGTCTTCCTGCCAAGAATGGGTTTTCTGAGAAGTGACTTGCCTACAAACTCTCCAGGGCTGAGGAATGATCTGCTGTTCATCATCTCTATTTGGGTCCTGTCTTCAGGTCTGGATATGCCACAACAGGAGCCATTCATTAGGATATCAATGCATTTGGGTTTGTAGGCACCATGAAGTTGTTTTATGAGGTGCTATAGCGCATGTGTGGGTCCAGAGCAGCATGCTGGACAATGGCACTAAGTGGTACTTCGGTGAAAACATTGATCTTTTTCTTTCATTCCAGGGGATGGCCAGGTTGATTTTGATGAATTTATGACTATTCTGGGACCTAAGCTGGTGTCATCGGAAGGCAGAGATGGCTTTCTGGGAAATACAGTAGACAGCATATTCTGGCAGGTAAGTGATTGTTTTAAAATGCAATTTCAGCCAAATATCAATAGTTTCCAGGATTGATCTGCTGAGAAGCATGAGATGTTTTGCTAAGCATGAGGGCTTGTGTAAAGGCTACTGGGATCTGACTCACAGTGTGCTGTGTAAGACCACCCTGTGCTGCTGCAGGGATAACCATGTTGTGCCAGTGCAAGTTGCCCTAAAGTGGTTTGGTCCTGCTGGCTTCAGGCATCAGAGGGGAGGTAGGTCTGACAGTGGCAGCTGCCTTGCGTCTGTTGTACAGTGTGATTTTAAACAGCATTAAACCTTCCTGGAGAAGCAGGGACAGTCCAGGCTCTTATGGTAGGGATTAAAAACCTCCCAGAACTCAGTGCTGCACAGTTCTTGCCAATGAATTAGATGTGTGGCTTCCTGTGAGATCACTGCTCGTTTCATTGATCATCCAACAGCCTCTGCTCGCTAATAAACCTTAGCTGTTACCAAGTTTATGGAAATCAGTAGAGTTAAACCTGGATGTAAGCATTTCTGTCTCCTTTTACTACCTCATAGCACTGTCCAGACAGAACTGGGTGGAGTTTTGTAAAAGTCTTCTAAAAACTTGTTTCTGGCCTCCTGACATGTGATAGAAATTGAAATCCTGGTCTGGATTCTAGCATTAGGTTATCAGAGCAAGAGTTTGGCGTTGGGGAAGCTGCAGTGATTTGTGACATATCTGTGGGGATATGAGAGCTAAACACACCATAAGGGGCAGTTATGTGGTAGCCATGAATGTTTCATTGCCTTCATTGCACCTTGCAAACCTCATCCCAGCACATGAGCAATGGGGAGAGGTGGAAACACCATCACTGTCCCACTGAGCCATTGGTGCCTTCCGGACCCTACAGCGGAACTGGCCTTGCTGGAGCTATTCAAGAAACAGAAATACACACTGGGAAGATCAAATTCATGGGCTGAATTCTCTGATAGAGAAGCAGAGAAGTCTGGAACCCTCCCTAAAATTCAGCTCACAGGTTAACCTGCCACCATTTAGTGACCCTTCAGCCTGTGTGAATGCCTGTGGTGGCTTTGCTCAGAGGAAGCAAGGCAGGGAGGATGTGTGCTCTGGTTTTAGAGCAGCAGGATGCTGGGGCTGAGCTTTCATCATACTCTTTCATGCAGTGGGGACCATGGCCCTTGTGCCCCTCAGGCTGCAGTGGGATGAGTGAAAAGAGGGCAGAGGCTTGAGGGAAGCAGCCTCATGATGCAAAGGGACAGCCCTGGGGGTTGTCTGCAGGCAACAAAGCTTTGGCTGAATTGAACAAGTGCTCCAGGGCCTCAGGAAAAATGTTTATGGTCTTTTAGTTGTAAGGGTAAAAATACAACTCTTTACATAGCACTTTCCTGGATTTCAAAGCCCTTGAAGAGAAGATTTAATCTCAGATTTCAGTTCTCCTGGGGTAGGAGAGCTCATGAAGAATACAATCATTTTGCTGCTTATTCCCAAAGAAAAAGCAAGAAAAACCTCACATATGGAAGTGTCATTCAGGAAACAAGTTCCCTTCTTTGCCCATTCCTACCTGGCTTTACAGAAGCCATCTGCAGGGCTATAAGTCACCTTGTCCTTAAGCAAAGCATTTATGCATCTGCATTATCTCCAGAGGGATTATGTCTGCATTGAAACAAAGCCCTTATTGGAACTGGGACTTGGCTGTGTTTCCATATCCCTTCGACATGCAATTTTCACATTTGTTGGACAGGAATGGCAGGGAGAGGGGTGAGTCTAGGTTGCTGATAGAGCACTTCACCCCTGCAGCCATGAAACCTCACCCCAACGCTACAGGCAGCAAAAGGCACCTTGAAGAGGCTCTTGTACCAGTGCCAAGGGGAGAGGAAATCCATGTTAGCATCCAGAAAGTTCCCTCTTCCATCCAGCTTCCCTTCAAATGTCACAGTTTTGTCTCTTGGGGTGTTTGTGTGGAGGGTCCAGCTTTTACTGTGGCACTTTGTGCAGATTCTGTTCCAAGTGTGCCCTAATAACACTTTAAATAATGCAGTGACAGAGTTAAATAAGCAGCAGCAGAAGGAGGGTGGAATTCAAAGGAATAGGCAAGGGCCTGGAGATGTATTTGCAGATGAAGCTGTGAGTTGCTGGGGTACAGGAAGGCAGTTCCAGCTGGCAAAAGCTGCAGATGGAAAGGATCTTACAACAGCAGTGGGGCTGCAGTAGATGGGGAAAGGGGAGAAGCAGCAGAAGAATAGAGAAGAGAGAGAGGGATAACGCATGGAAGAGGCAGGCTTGGAATAATAGGGAAAGGGCACATCAGTCCTATCATATGTATGGCTTAAAGAGCAATGGTCAGCCTGAGAGAAGCAGAATTCAACTGAGACCTGAACATTGGTAGGGAGTGAAGACGTGGAGGGTCTCTCAGATGTAGTTTCCCTCCTTGATTTCCCATGTGGCCTTTGAGTCATATGTGTGTGTGTTTCTTTCTCAGGTAGCAGCAGTGATCAGTTCTGCTCCAGTTAGAATGGCCCTCTGTGGTCCTTCAGCTGAGTTGGGAAGTATTTAAGAGGAGGGAAAAATCATCCTGCAAATACTATTTTAAGCCAAGTCAATATAGACCATCAATATCAGGAGAGCTGAGGAAACATGGACTCTGTTCCATCTCACAAAGTCTCTTTCCCACGTGAGATGCAGCACACACCAAGCAGTTTTGTGGAGAATACCCCTGGATGCCTCTTGCTCTATTTCCAAATGGTTTTATCATCCTCCTGCCAACTGCATGCAAATGGAAGTTACATGTACTCATGCACAGACATCTTTAAATGTCTTCAATGTTTAAGAGAGTGTTAAATTGCCCTAAATATTTTCTTCCTTCCTTCCTTCCTTCCTTCCTTCCTTCCTTCCTTCCTTCCTTCCTTCCTTCCTTCCTTCCTTCCTTCCTTCCTTCCTTCCTTCCTTCCTTCCTTCCTTCCTTCCTTCCTTCCTTCCTTCCTTCCTTCCTTCCTTCCTTCCTTCCTTCCTTCCTTCCTTCCTTCCTTCCTTCCTTCCTTCCTTCCTTCCTTCCTTCCTTCCTTCCTTCCTTCCTTCCTTCCTTCCTTCCTTCCTTCCTTCCTTCCTTCCTTCCTTCCTTCCTTCCTTCCTTCCTTCCTTCCTTCCTTCCTTCCTTCCTTCCTTCCTTCCTTCCTTCCTTCCTTCCTTCCTTCCTTCCTTCCTTCCTTCCTTCCTTCCTTCCTTCCTTCCTTCCTTCCTTCCTTCCTTCCTTCCTTCCTTCCTTCCTCCCTTCCTCCCTTCCTCCCTTCCTCCCTTCCTCCCTTCCTCCCTTCCTCCCTTCCTCCCTTCCTCCCTTCCTCCCTTCCTCCCTTCCTCCCTTCCTCCCTTCCCTCCCTCCCTCCCTCCCTCCCTCCCTCCTTTCCTCCTTCCCTCCTTCCCTCCTTCCTTGTCTGTCTGTCTTTCCATAGCAATCCTCCCTCCCTCTCGCAAGGAGCAGCTCCTCCCTCCTTAAGGGGAGGGAGTCCTTCCAGTTAAGTGACAAGGGCTGTGCTTTGTATAAGTGAGTTTTGATGCATTTCCAACACATGGCATTCAGAACTGGAGAGCAATTTAGATCAAGAGCATTACAGAAAAGACAAACATTGCTACTGGTAAATATTAGCTCCTTTTTTTGGCGAGCAGACTCCAAATCTGTCCAGTGTGTCCTGCTGTTCTGAGCCAGTGAGAGGGATGACAAGAGAGGAGAAACTGGGATTTCATATTCATTTACAGTTTTTGCCCAGATTGTTTCTAACTGCAAAGACCTTCAGGCACAAGTGTTAAATTGTTGGCACAGGACGTGTTGTAGAGGATCTCCAGACCCTGGGGGTAAGCAACAGAAGAAATAATAATCTTGGCTTATAGGCTTTTAATTAAAATAAACCACTCTGTCTTGGCTAAAATGCTTTTTGAAGTCAGAACAAGTTTGAATGGTGAAACAACAGCATCTGCATCAGCTGCAGGATAAATTCTGTGCCTAGCAACACTGATGAGATTATTTGGAAAAGTCAATACTTTCTGTGATGACCATTTGAGAAGCAAAATATTGCCTATTTTTATTGCTTTTCCTTCTCTATTTGCTCTCTGCACACGGAAGCTGCACAGAACACCATTTCAGCCTATGCATTGCCTGTGCAAGGGTATCTGGAAGCTTTGTCTTGCACAAGGGGGTGGCACTGAGTCATCTACTCAGAAATGGTGCCCATTCATCACATTGGGTATCATCCAGTGTAATTCATTGGTGTTCAGCAGCAGGCTGGTTGGTTTGGGATAAATAAGGCTGCTTTGCAGGAGTGGGAAGACTAGAATACCAGTGCAGTGCTTCGGGCTGGGGAGATGCTGCTCATGGAGCTCATTTTTCACTATAGAGCTGTCTCTGCATTTTGTTTCTGGGGGGAAAACATAGGACCAGGGAGGCAGGTCCTGCAAACAGAGCAGATCAGCAGCTGCTCATGTGTTCTGTGCTTGGAACAACCTTTTCCCCTCTCCAGTCTCCCATATACCTTTAGCTAAGGGAAGGAATACACTGGTTTTATGATCTTTGGTGGATGAGTGGGTACAGCTATAGGGTAGATCCTGCTGCACCCCTGTGCAAGGAATGAAGGATAGCCAAGGAGAGACCAGAAACAGCGGAATACCCAGTGCTCCTCATCCAGCAGGCTCAGCAGTGTGCACCAAAGGGCATTTTGCTCCCTGGATGCAGAAAAATAGAGCAAGGGCCACATCCACATGTATGGTATTGCATCTGGCACTGGCCGGGCAGGGGGCTCAGGGAGGTGAAGGCGGCTCAGAGCCAGGTGTGAGCAGAGGAGAGCAGGGGGACATAGCTGGGATGGAACACAGGGTTTCATCTTCTCAGCATGGCTACTGATGCTTTAATGGTTTGCTGTGAAAACCGCCCATCCGTAATCAGTTGCCACTACAAATGTAACAGCATCCCAGGGGAGAGATCTGGGCTTTCTTGATCTGGTCAATCAATTAGTGATTTAATAGAGTGAAATGAAGGGGAAAATGTGTAGGAACCTCAGTGGCACAGGGCAGAGTATGGAGAAGCTGTGTTGGGTGATGGTGTGGAAGGGAAGGCAGTGGACAAGGAGCCGTGTCAAGCTGCACTGCCTCCAGCAGCGCCTGGGTTGCTGCTAAGATGATTTTGCTTAGACAGGGATTTTTCTTTATGAAGTCCAGTAGATAAACCTAATGCAATTTCTCCCAGTATGTCAGCTTTCTCCTCTTATCCCTGCAGAGGAGCTAATATGATGATGGCGAATTAGCCTTGCTGGAGCTGCAAAGAATGTGTTTGAGTCTCTGTGTGCAATTTCACATGGTGACAGATCCCCACCACTGCAGATCATGACATTGCTGACACAGCAGCTTGCCTCTCATGGAAGGGCTGGCCAGGCCAGCCACTTCTAGGTTGAAATTCAAGGAGTCTGCTTTAAACATCAGCCTCAGGAAGAGGTGCATCATGCTTCGAAAGTGCCAATATTTCTTCATTTGGTATTAAAGAAGCCTGGAAAAGTGGCTCACATGGAGGCATGTGCACTAGGGACATCTGAATGCCATCTGATGAGTCCCAACAAGGGTTTCAAGTGCCTTTTTGATTTATGTGCTGGAAGCCGGCTCTGACAGTGCTGAGGCTATTATTAGTGGAAGAAGGACAGTTCTGGTTGCCTTATTAAATCTTCTTTTGTTGACAAAGACATTTTCATGTTGCACTCAATGATGGTTGTCGCAACACAGTGAAATCCTTGCAGGTGATGAATCCATCAACAAGAGACTTCTCTTTATTTGTACTCTGCGTATCCATCACAGAAGTCCTATCATAGCTGCTAGTGTAGATGTGAATATTGGAGAGGTTCATGGCCTAGATCATTGTTGTAAGGCTGTCGTTGGGTAGTGAGCCATCTCTGTAATCCCTATTCAAGTGTACAAACTTGCCAGCAGGCAGGAGTGAGCAATACTGTTTGGGTGCCCTTACTTTTACCTGTTTCTATGGAGGGACCTCTTTTTCACCAGTACACGTTTTCCCGTGTGACAAAATCAGTTTTCTCAAGACACCAGGAACAATTTTATAGCTCAAACCTGAAGACAGTGGAAATAGCAGTTTTGAAAGCAGTTGTGAACCAAAGCACGGCTGGCACCAAGAGCAGGAGCAAAGCAAGACTTCATTGTTGAATTGTGTTTTTTAGCTTCAACCAGGTTACTTATACATTTAGCCTTCAGAAATGCACTAGAGCTTTTGTTCAAAGCCTATTTAAAGCAGGCAGTTTATATCAAGAGGCATCCTGCCTGCTGGGTGACAGTGTATGGCTGTCCTGGCAGGTGGTGATTTGGCTTTGTGCACACTCAGAGCACTCATGTACATATGCTTCATCCAGCTCTTATGGTACAGAGGTTATTTTTTTCTTTATCAGCTTATATATAAACTCAGTCAGCAGCTCTGTGTGTCACTGGGGGGCTTTTTGCCCCTATCTGATGAGTGAAATAGGAACTGCTCTGTAGTTTTCTCAGTGATTTGCTTAGAAATGTAAGGAGCACTGCATAGGAAAGGTAAAAGTGTCTGATCATCTTCTGATGTGTGCATGGGTACTTGAAACATGGGTGTAGAAGAGAGTTTCTTGCTTTTTTGTGGGCTCCTTGCTGAGAGGGGTCAGTCTTCCCAGCACCTCTGAGTAGCACAGCACATCTCTGGTGCTGGTTTTATTGGGGTGGGTGTTTCTGTCTTTGAATGCACATTGATGCTTTTGAAAGGCACCATCAGGTGGTGGAGCAGAGGTGGCAGTTTTCATGCAGGGGTGTTTCAAGGGCAAGAGTTTTGGCTTCGAATCCCTTATCACTTGCTCTCCCAACATTGGGAAGGAGTTTTTTTTTCTAGAGCTGAGGCTCCACCAGTCATTAAATACTAAACCAGCACCAGGTCTCATGATCTGTCCTTCCTCTCTGCACAGAGAAAAGGGCATGTAAAGATTCACAATTCATTTGTCAACAGAGGACACTATCTGAATCCCCAGTTTGAGATGGAAATTAGAGAAGAATAAGAGGAGAAAACCAGGAGAAAAGACACTCCATCACTCATAAATGCACAGAGAAAAAGCTAAGGTGTTGCCAACTGTTTGCAACAAATGTGTTTAGAAAGAAAAACAACCTTTTGTGTGAAAGAAAAGCTAAAAATAGAAATTACTCTTTTGGATAAAAATAAAAGGAGAAAGAAAAAACAGAAAAGAAAGAATGCAAATGGAGAGGTGCAAAGAAACACCAGCCATCCATATAGAGGTTTTTCCTTGGTCATCAGAGTGGATGTGCTTCCCTGGCAATCAGGATGGAGATGCTCTGGCCATGCAGCAGACACAGCCAGCTCTATCCTGTGCCTGCCCTCCACCTAAGGATGGGGGAAGATGGAGACATGGCTTTCTAACAGGCACCTGTGGCCCTGAGACCCCATTTTCTTCCATGTTCCTTTGCTGACCTCTCTGTTGGCAGTAGTAGGGGCAGGGTTTGGGCCACAGATCTCATGCCCCTTCCCCTGGCATATGCACAGGCTTTTGCCTTGGTTTCCCCAAGAACTAATGCTCTAAGTGCTGCCAACAGACCTGCTGCACTTTGGTTTAGGGTTTTTTTACTGTTTGGCAAGAATTTAATGGACTGATGTGTGATGTGCAGGCACTGACAACATGTGAACATCACCTCTTGTGGTGGCACTGTTTGCCACCACACCGGCTGAGCCTAACAGGATCTGGTAGCTCCTTCCCCACCGTCTGACTTTATTAATACGAATTCCCATGAAAGGAATAATGTAGTTTTACCAAGTGGGTGGAAAGGTTCTGATCTTCAGGAGAAATTCCTTAAGGTCTGTCTTCAAACAAATTTACCACTTCATTAAGAAGCTGTTTCTTTGTCTGTGTGTTTTCTGCACCGTTGTTTGACTGCCCGTGAAGGTTTGGTTGTATTTCTGTGCTGAAGAAAGCAATCCCACACTCTGAGGTCCATGCAGTCTCCAGAGCTGGATGGGAGTCCTGATGTAGTCTGTAGTGCCACAGAGAAATGCTTTTTATTTGTATTCTGACCATTGAATAACACTCAACACTATGAAGTGGTAATTAAAATAAATAATTGTGCGACCCAGTACATTCATTCACAGTCAAGCAAGTGGACTGGGGTGCAGATGCTTATGGCAGCAGTCCAGAGGAACCTGAGGAAGCTGTGGAAGTAGTCGATGTATGTGCGAGCTTACATTGTGAGAGCACAATGTATGTGCAAGCCTGTCGGAAAGCCTTCAAAATGTGTTTTGATAAGCAGATGTGGTGTGTCTCTGTTCAGTTTGAGTCAGGTTAATGCTGGAGTTCCAGCTTTCCTATTCTGAGCAGAGACACAAACATCAAGAGGTAACCCAGTGAAGTCCACAGTGGAGCCCTATTTTGGAGCAGAGCGTAGGAGTTACCTTCCCCTGGAGGAAAGATGGGGAGAAAGTAATCATATGGAAATGCTTTGCATGTTTTTAATCTCTTTCTAATCTTGCCAAGTGTGTTAGTTTGGATGTTTTTCCCCCAGAGGCTGCTTTGCTCAGGGGATTATTAGTACAAGACGTCGCTGTCAATCCGTCAGCTCCCCCCGCACGCACAAAGCTCCAATTCCTGTGAACTTTTGGAAGTGACAGAGCAATGAAAAGAAAAGTGAAATAAATTGGTGCTTTTTAGGGGAGCAGCATCTGAAAGGAGCTGTCAGAAAGGCAGACAGGCTGCATGTAGGTGCCAGATTCCAGGGCTTTCAGGAACTGCGATTCCCTGTGAAGATAAACCCCTGAACCTCAGCTTCCAGCACTCGTGTCCTTTGTGTTAAGAGAGAACTGAGCTAGTATTAATATTTATTTGGTGTCTAGTTGGTATTCAGGCACATGTTTCCACAAAATTGGTCAGTATGTTAGATTATAACATATCCTTTCTCCAGTGCTAGTTTCTTTCCTTATTAGAAACTGGCATGAAAACTGCTGAACCTCTGGCTCAGAAATCCTCTTGTGGTTATTCAAATAGCTTTCACTAGACTGTACTTCTTTCTCCTACTGACATTCAAAAGTGCTGGAATCCTAAGGGCAGTTTCAGAGCAAAAGTGGAATCTATTATAACCATAGAATCAAATGATGGTAACCCTTCCCTAGGACCTGCTGGTTTGGCTCAAGGAAAAGTGTGCACTGGAGTGCTGCAGCTTTCTGCTTTAGTTCTGCTTTAATTCTCTTTAGAATACATCTGCCATAGGATTTTTGTTGTTAACTTTGTAAAATGTTTAGGAAAACAAGAAGAAGCCACTATGAGGGATGTCCACTCTGGTCGTGGTGTGTCTGGAGCCACCTTATGGCTCTTTTGCTTAGCTTCATGTTTCCTCCTATGTAGGACGGACGTCAGTTTAGTCCCATCTAAGTACTTGATTTAGGGGAAAACAGGCATCAGTTCAGTGCTTCACATGCCTCAGAATAGAGGTGAAGAGAGAACAAGCAAACTCATGTGGGACAGGGCTGGACTGGTCCAGAATATAAGCCCAAAGCAGCCTTCTGTGCAGGAAGGTTATGTGTGCTGGCTATCTGAACCCAGACTATGGATCTTGAGCTCAGCTTGCTGGTATGCTTTACATTTATGCTTAGGTTTGCATCTTCCTGAGTCGTGCTGGAGATAACGACAGTTAGAAAAATGGTGGCATAAATCTTTCAAGATTGGTATCTTAGGAACTAAGGGAAGAGCTGCATCTTGCCTATTAGTGCTGTGCTCCTTCCTCGCTTATTGACATGGAGTTTTCATTTTGGATAGCTGGGTAATACCTTGGAGAATAGTTATGCTGATGATTAGAGGTAATCACTGTGGTTTTGTGGATCCCATTTTATTGCAAAATTACCCTCTGTTTTTTCCTAAGTGAAACTTACATCAAAGACTCTGAAATTGCCGTTATTCCCAGGATTTCTACATTGTTTTTACTGAATATGTCCCTATTTTTTACCAACACACTTTTAAATGTGGGGTTTTTTTTACTCACAAATAACACAGCATTCTTATTTAGCTGGGGCATGTTTTCCAGCAAACAAAAGGGGTTTCTATTATGTCATTTGTAACAAAAAATGAATCCATTTAGGAGCTGGCAAAATGAAAATGACTTTTAACATATTTGATGTGTTTTTTTCCATTTTTAAAACTCATAGTAATTTGTCACTTGTAACTGTTGGGTATAGAATTCTGGTTGCTACACATAGCCCGGCTAGCTACCAAGGGAGTAGAAATGCACCTGATTTAGGGCAGGTACCTTTACGATTGGTGAGAGATGACAGATCCTTCCAAATATTACTGTACCAGTGTTTTTTGAGTGTATTTTGTAGGTTGCATTGGTGGATTGCTCTCTCTACAAACTTCCTACTGATCTTCCTGGGTTCCCATGGAGTACAGATGATCATAATCCATACACGAAGAACAAACACTCATTTGGTAACCTGCATCATGCTTTACTTACAGCTCCTCTTTGCAACTAGCTGTCACTAGTAGTGTTTCTGGTTAGGGTCAAGGACTGATGAAAGACCAGGGGCAGGGGAAAGGCTGTGGCAAGGTCTTCTCATCTCCCCACACAGGTCGCTCTGATTGCTTTAGAGACAGCTGACTGCTGATTACTGTAGAGGAATTAAATTAGGTGAGTTAAACCCCATATCAATCACCGTCATGCATACTGGCACGTGTAATGTAGACTCAAAAGGTTTATGGTAATCAAAGTGGAGTGGTTGATTAAAGTCCATTAAAATTCACTAGAAAAAACCTCTAATCCTCTCTGCACTTCCACCCTGCCTCTGTTTGATAATCGCTACTGACTTCACTTACCAGTCCCAACTGAGTGCCCCAGCATCAGACATGTTACTGCTGGCACCACGAAAGCCTGAGTACGTGCTGTATGTGCATATAGGAGCAGATGGGAAGCAAAGGTAGCAATAATTTGATTTGCAGCAGACAAGGTATGGGACATGTGGAAAGAAACATCCTGAAGGTGGTCTGTCACACTGGTGCATCCAGGGACATAGGAGAAATCCAGATGATGTTAACATTTTAATTGCAACAAGAATTTATGATTTCAGGAATCCCATGGTGTATGGTTTATTGCATCCCAGAAATTTCTAGTGAATATGGTATCTTGATTATATATATATATATGTATGTATATATGTACTCCACTTCTAAATGTGGAGCAAGTACAGTCTTTGCTGAGGAGACTGCTTTAAACTTTCCTTTTCTGAATGTTTCTCTTCCATGACAGGCAGAAACATCCCAGCTCATATTCATACAAGATTATTATGAACCTCATTAAGAGTTGGTGCTCACAGCTAAACCTTCATAGGGTTGTTTGCCATTATCATTGCCTGGCTCTGGCTGTTTTCTAAACCTCCACTCCTGTCTTGCATATGCCATTTGATAGACATCTAAATTGCTCCTGGAATTAAATCTCCATCCAGTTAGTTTAGCACCTGCAAAATTAAATCCTGGGTTTAGAGTCTCTTATGAATTTGGGTCACAATTGTTGGGTGCTGCCTTTAAGTAGACACTCAGGCTCTGATGTCTCAGAAGTGCTACCGTGGCATGGGCCCTGAGTCAGCCCAAGGCAGGGAACATCGCTGCCTTGCCTGCCACAACATGAGTGGCAGCAGATGCTTTTCTAACTCTTGGCTGGTTTTAATGCACCCCAGAGTGCTTGTTAGAGAACTGAATGGTTAATAGAGTCCCAGTTAAGCATTTATGTTGCCTTTTGTCATTCTCCCTCATGTCAGCAGTTTTCCTTTTGTGGCTCTGACGTTGCTGTGTGTGATTTCCTCTCCATGGCTCAACGTGCTGTCCCTGCCATAGCATGCGTACCTTCAGTCATGCAACAGGTTTGTGATGCTCCTGTGCCCACTGATCACCTCTTCCCATAAAGGTGCATGATGTAGCCCTTGCCTAATATGCCCTTTACCTTTATCCTATCAGGGCAGTGGTTTGTGCTTTTTCTGTGCTGGTACAGTACAGTCATGTTGATTATGCTTTTGGACCAGAGACAGGTACGGTTTTCAGCAGGTCAAGTCTTGTACACTTAGTTATCTTAATTCCTTCACTAGAAAGGGGTAAACAGAAGGAGATGTACAAATACCCTGGCATACCTCATTACAGACATCTGTATGGCAATATATATGAGTAGAGAAGCTCTGTGTTAAATGGCTCCATTAATCTTGAAAAGCTGCTCACCTCAAAGAGAGGAGAAAAGGGAATTAGTGTAGTTCAGTCCCACAGAGACAATAATTCAGCATCCTTGTGTGTTAATAGCATGATTTACTCTTAAAGCATGTGATTGCAGAAGGCTTTTGCACAGTGTGGCCAGTGAATACTGGCTTCTCCGATCAGTCCCTGAGTGCGTAATTGCTTTTAGTTTTCCCCTGTTACTGATCTGCAGATGATTAATATAAAAGTTAGGGCCCACGGGTCAGTCCTAGAAAACAGAATCATAGAATGATTTAGGTTGGAAGGGACTTTAAAACTCATCCAGTTCCAACCCCTTGCCATGGGCAAGGACACCTTCCACTGGAGCAGGTTGGTCCAAGCCCCATCCAACCTGGCCTTGAGCACTGCCAGGGATGGGGCAGCCACAGCTTCTCTGGGCACCCTGTGCCAGCGCCTCAGCACTCTCACAGGGAACAGCTTCTGCCTAAGAGCTCAGCTCAGTCTCCCCTCTGGCAGGTTAAAGCCATTCCCCCTTGTCCTGTCTGTACAGGCCCTTGTCCAAAGCCCCTCTCCAGGTTTCTTGCCAGCCCCTTTAGGCACTGGAGCTGCTTTAAGCTCTCCCCTTCAGGAGCCTTCTCTTCTCCAGGCTGAACAAAGCATGGCTAATTTTTATGGCATTCCTGCCTTGGGTAAACACTGTTTCTGCTCCTTGCTTTAAAGGGATTTTCAGAAATTATTGCATTATTGGAGTCTCTGTCCTTAAGGATATTCAAAACCCAAGTGGACTGAGCCCTGGACAGCCTGCTCAGGCTTTAGGCAGGAGGTGGGAGATGCAACGGTATGGGTCCTGCTCAAAAGCAAGGGGTAGGAGGTGCTGTCCAAGGCCAGGTTTTGGCACAAACTTGCAGAGGACTATTGAGGCTCTGCAAAGCTTTTTAGTGCTGCACAGGCACTTGAGCTAACTGGAGTAGCTGCTCTTTGCATCGGTGTCATCTACCCATGGTGAAACCCCTGTGACGCTGGGCATACCCAGAGCCTCAAATGCTAACATCCTTTTGTTCCTTCACAGCTTCACTGAGGCTTGCTGAGAAGTAAATCAGATATTTCTTGACTCTCTGTGGTTACAGAAAATATAAAGTGGTGATTTGCAGCAAATCTGACCGGGAGCTGGGTCTGGCTGTAATAGTGCAGGAAATACAGCTGGTACATGGGATGCATCAGCCTTCAGCTTTGCAGGCTTTTAGTTTTGTTCTCATTTTGCCCTTGGCCAGTTTCCCTCAGCTGCGATACAGCAATTGATTTTTTGTTTGCAGATGCTAAAGTGAGCCTAGTTGGCAGGTCCTGCTGCACTGCAGACAGGTAGAAACCTCTCAGCTCTCGTGAAGGAGCGCTGTGAAGATGCTCACCTCATGGTCTATGGATTATATAACCTGTTTGAAATGCAGATACAGGTTTCTGACAATAATCTGGAAAACACTGGGGGTGTTCTTATTTGTTGGATGATGTGTGCAAACATTTCCCCAAGTTTTGCAGGTTACCTGAATGCACAAGAGTTTCTGGTATCTCCTGACTTCATCCAGGGCTGCCGCTTCATCTGTATTCCATCTGGGTTAGTCATAGGCAGGAGATGCACCCCTTAACTCCAGGGCTTCCTTATGGAGTGATGGGATCTATAAAAACCTTAGCAGAGGGGTGCAAAATGGTGCTATTTGGTAAGACACCTGCAGGAAGCAGGACACAGTTCCAGAGAGTTCCCTTCTGTCAGCAGGCCCTGCAGTTGTCACACTGGATGTGCCAAGAGCTCATTTGAAATAACCTGATGCTCTGTATTAATATAAAACCCAAGCAAGTATAGTAATAACATCCAGGATCACGAATTGCAAAGAAAATGAGATCTAGAAGTCATTTGATAAGACTTTCCTGTAACTGGGGATAAATAAGATACTTGATTATGAGAACTTGAGTTCTTTATTGTTGCATCTGAAAACCTGCAGCTAGAGGTCAAAGCCTCTACTTGCTATCTGGATGAAAACATTTCTTGTTAATAATGCCAAAGTAAAGAGCAGAAAGAAGATACAGCAAGTAGGAAACAGGAGCAGACACAAATAGATCTGTATATTTCAAGCAGACTATTACTAAAATGGAAGTTAAAAGTGGAAAGCTTTAATACTGGAGATGGGCTCAAGCCTTAATGTCTGGCATGGGATTTCAGGGTCTCTTGAACTGCTGGATCATAATGGTAAAGAAATTGTTAATTTAGATGTTGATTGAAAATGCTCCACAATTGGAAAAATGAGGGCATTTGTTGTCAAGGTTTTTTAAGCCAATTGAATTATATTTACTAAATTGGAGGATCTTTTGGGCATAATGACAATTCTATTGAATTTGAAGAGGCAGTAATATTACATCTCAATCTGCAGGTCATTGTGGGTGGCTGGATGATGAAGGCTCATTCGCTTTCAGTGAGAACAAGACATTTACAGACTTTCAGATCTGACTTAAAATATCACTGACAATAAAAAAGTCACATTCTTTCAATATAATAAACTCAGTGATTCATAAGTCTCTCTTCTCTTTAGAATGGGGTAAGGTACCTCAGCTCAAAGTATTTCCTGTGTTCTGACCTAGAAAATCTGGTTTTCACTGTGTAACAGTGGGTAAGAAACCTTGCTTAAGGGTATAAGGCACAGTTTTAAGAGGTGATAGGGCCATATCTGGAAAACCAGAGCATCTCAGTGGGCACCTGTAAGCTGGCATTCGTCAGGGTGCACACCCCTCCATTAGAAATCAGTCTGTGAGACACCCAACATGTAACATAACCCACAAGCAGATGCTAAGTAATAGGATCTGCTGCTAGATGAAAGGCCCATGCTGAATCGTGCTACGATTGCTTGCTTCTGTGCTGTAATGGCTAAACTAGAGCAGTGCAAAAGCAGCAGCTTGGGCTATTGCTTTGGAAAGTTATTTCCATGTAGCTCAGGGGAAAAGTAAATCAGCAAATGGTTTTAATTAGCAATATTTTCATGTCTCACCCTCACTGTCCATGAGGAACTCTGCAGAGATCCTGCTCTTCCCTCTGCACTGATTGTGAAGGCATGAAGCACTTGACCACACTGAGTTTTGCAGGCAGTCATGGCAGTGGGATTCAAACCTCCTCATCCTCTTTGATGCACCATACAATGGGCAGAAACACCCCTTTTTTCTGGGACTTGGGGATCCATTTTAAGCACCCTCTCCTGTCTGGCCCATAGGACCTCTGTGGCAGAGCCATACCTGGGCACAATTCTTGTAAGTGCACTGATTTCTCTTATTTCCTTCATTGCACTCTGGCTCCTCAGGGAATAACTTGAAGTGCTGCACATTGTATTTCTTAAATTCTATGCAGAAAGCAGGAACTTAACATCTCCTGGAGCAATGTCTCAATGTATAATAAGGTATCAAGGGAGCATGACTTCCAAAATCCTTGTATCTAATCTTATCACACAAGCAGAACTTGTTTTTAGGATATGATCAGATCAACAAGATACATTTTTCATTAATTTTGGATTTGATGGATGCTTCAGTTTTTACAGTTCCTGAAAACAGACCCCATAAGATCTGAGGCAGCTGGTGATGCTGAGGGATACAGGGGTTATTGCCCCCAACCTCCTGAGGCAGCCAGGACTGCAGCGGAGGGACAGGCTGTAGGCTCAGCAGGAGGTGGAAATGTGATGGCAAATGGCAAATGGCTAATGAAAGAGGTTTATCTGCTTGGTAATCACCAAAAAACTCCTGTTGCAACCTCACTGGAATGCCTCCTGCTAAAGACTCACAAAGCCTTTGCTCATCAGTTCCAAGTGATCAGACTGAGTGCTTTGGGGTGCATTGGTGGGAACATTCACATGGGCAAATCTACTTACACCAGCTCATCACTTCTCAAACTCATGGAAGTCGGGCATGGAAGACTCACCCCTGCCTGTATTTGCTAGCCTGTCTGCATTTCACTGAGCCCCTGCTGTCCCAAAGTGCTCTTGTGCTTCTTAGTTTTCCTTGCATCAAAAGATTTCAGCACAGACAGTGTGGTTTTAATGCTGGCCATGTGCATCTTCCTTCCCCATCTGTTTTTTAGCTGCATCTGAAATACTTCAGAGCAAAAATCTCATCCTAATAAAATTAGACATGATAGTCCCTAGGAACAGAGAAGAATGGGGCACCTGCTCTCCATGCATTGTACCAAATTGCCCGTGAAGTGGATAATTAAAAGTTATAGCAAGTATGTGTGTGGTTATACATTTAGTTTATTCATAACCTCTTATAGCAGTGTTACAAAGCATCACAGATGACTTACACTGTGAATGCTGTGGTGCTCCCTGTTGAAAAGCAAATTGTCCTAGGCCTAAGCCCTTTGGCTGTACATCTCAACTGCACCGCGTATGTTGGGCCATCAGGTTGTTAAGCCACCGCAGGATGATACAAGATGTTAAAAACCATCATTCTGAAGTCATCAGAAGTGATAACATAAAAAGGAACAACTGTTAGACACTTTTATCCCCTCTCTTGCTCTTCAGTGTAAGTGTTGCATCTTGGATTTTGCTTAAAGCCAGCCTTGTGGAGATCAATACATTGCTGTAACATGTTATAGAACAATTTCAGACTAACAACAAAATGCAAAACATGGTTTTCTTTCTACTGTAAAACTCACCTTAGCCTTGGCCATAGCCTGCTCCTTGGCCTGCTCCATTCCCTTCCAGTCCTCACTGGAAAGCATTTAACTGCTTCTCTTTGCTGTTTGGCCACTTTTTCCTACTGCTTTGGCTGAGGCTTCTTTTATCTTTGGTTTATTTTTGTGTGCATGTGGACTTGTGTATGAAGTAAGCAGCTCTCAGAAGGACTGCCAAGCAGGGAAGGAGGCTCAGAATAATAAAAGTCATGAAAACAGCTCCTTCCCAAACCCCAGCCATTATTTTCTTGCAAGACATATTGAAAATGCAAAATCAGCTGATTAGCTGAGCATTCAGCCTGGATTTCATGATTTTATGTTTGGCTTTTATATACATATATATATACATATATATATATTATATATATATAAAATATCCCTTTTCCACTTTCATAACACCCAACAAAGAAATCAGTTCACAATCCACTTCTGTTTTGCTTTTGCCTATTTCCAGCCCAGTCAAACTCAGCAGCAAAACATCTGGCAGCTCAAATGCAAGTGTGATCACAGCCTGATGTGCTACATTTAGGGGATTTCAGACCTACCGCACTGAATTTGAGGTGGTAACTAAAGCTCGTGTTGAGACGTTGCCCCTGGCTGACCAAAGATAGACACTGCCAACATGGAACTTTGACAAACAAGTTGGTTTCTGTCTTTCATTTTTCAGAGGGAAATTTCACATTTAGACAAAAGTATTAAATAGCACATTTTCAAAGTGAATTGTTATGAAATCCCATAAACGTTGAGGCTTTTTGACCAAAGTAAAGGCTCGGGCTGGGTTCTTGTTCAAAATAATTCCATGTGACAAGCTGATGAGTTCTGTATTATCCGTTCATGGAAGGCAAATGATCCACATTTCTATGGACAGACAAAAAGGAGCAGGTGGTGTCAGGTTTTCCTGTCAGTTGTCAACAACACAAGTAATTTCTATCCATTAAGATGCTTTTCAGTCCTCTCAGCAGGAAAAGGGCACAGGTCTCCAACATGTACACTTGGCTCAGCAATTCCCGGATTCAAGTAATATCTAAAATGTAGCTTAGAGTACTGAAGAGATCTCAATGAAACCCACATGTGCTTTCAAAGTCATGGCTTGGGTTCTGGGCCTGTCAAAATAGCACATTTCTTAAATAGCACATTTACACAAAAGGCTACTCTCAGCTAACATTGGTTGTGGTCAAAGTTTTCTTCATGTGAAAATGGCCGTCCAAAATGATGCGTGGCTTTGCATGTCTACTGATACAGTGTGGTGGCTGATATTTATGCAGAAGCATACCCATGTCTATGCTGACTTGACCCTAAATCCTTCTCTGCAGAGCAGTGACTCAATAGTGTTTCCATGGCAGGTGCCCAGCTGATGGAACAGGGGTGCCACATGCCTATATGAAGTGGCTACAAATTTAGATGGGCTTCTTCAGGACCAGACTTACCTTCTCTATTGCTAGCATGAAATTCCTTACTGAAGTCCCAGCAGGCAAGTTGATATTCAAATACAATGGTTGGGGCACTTGGCACCATCAGGTAGAGCAGGTATTAAACAAGGCAAGGTGAGAGATGAGTCAGTCTTGCAAGAAGTTGAAGTGAGAGCCAGACTCCTTTCTTTTCTCTCCTTCTTTTCACTTTTCTGAACTCGTAAAAGGGAATGTATTACAGACCAGTCTTGTGCCCATGAGAAAGTGCCCTTTCTTCCAGAAGCTCTTCAGGAGTGAGGCTGTGATGCACGTAACAGCATATAAGCATCTATCTGTGTAGTGTGAAACAAGAAAGACCATTACCTGGCTCATATGAAAAGCTTTTAATGGCCTTGCTATGTTCTGAGTCATCAGCAGCTTAGCAGCATGAATATGATTTAAAAACCCATAAAAGTGGGAGTTGCTTAAAGTTCTATTGAAAACATGTGCCAGATGTCACCCGTTTGACTCATGTCACGTCCAGGGAGAAGCAGTTTGCATTCAGTTCATCTGCAGTAGATGCCAGGGCTTGGGAAGAGAGGGGTTGGAGCCAGATCTGGGAGCACCCATGTCATCAGGCCACAAAGAGCTGCCTGGGGTCTTCTGGAAGTGAGGGCAGTGGGTCCTCCTGAATCACAGGGCTTTGGTTTCTGCAGAGCTCCTGGTGGGCTGTGATTCATCAGGATGTACCAGGATGTATTCCTGGTGTAAAATGAAGGGAAGCAAAGAAAAATTCCAGGCAATTTGGTTTTGGTGCGACCCTGACAGAGCAAAGGGCTGCATGGAGGGTTGGAAAGAAAACTTATTCATTTGGGTTTGCCTCTTGTACGTCACTCTTTTAGTGAGCATGGGAACAGACTGTTGCTTCATACATGACCTGAAGCTGATCTGACTGTTGTGTTTTTGGTAAACAGCTTTAAGGCATCTCTGTTTCACCACTTAAAGTCCCATTTTGCAGTGCCTCTTGTCCTCCCTCTCTGTGGGAATACCCCAGTCTGGGACCATGACTAATTCCACTGACTCCTGTAATGGGAAAGTAGCTTGCAAGAATTAAGAAACAGAGGAAATCAACCAACAGCATAAACAGCTGGATTACTTATAAATCAGAATGGAACCACTGACAGAAAGGGCAGAGCTGGTAACTAACACATGATGGATTATTCCCTTATGCCTAATGCCAACATAATGATCTGCCTCTGTGATGTTGCTTGAAGTGGGATTTTAGATCACCAGAAGACTCAGAAAACCACACTCTGCTAAAAGACTCCTTTATTCCTAAAACCTATTTATCACCTGTAGCATTATTTCAGATGGGTTTTCACAAAGCCAGGTGACTTCTAATTAGTAGCACTCACTTAACAAACTATTAAAAAGCAATTAGCTCAAGGAAATTTATCTAAGGTGTTTGCAGGGCTGATCTAAGGAGTGATAATGTTTTCTTGAGGGAGACAAGTCAAATTTACATAGTCTGACAGGGGCCAGGCCTGGAATTCTGATAAAATCCTGAAGTCTCCCCATGCCCCTGTTAATTGTAGGAAGTCTTCATTAGTGCTCATAAAGACCAGCTAACAGTAACCCTGCTTCCTGGGGATGCTCTTTCCTATCTTTACCAGGGTACTTTGCTTTGGCTGTTTCTATACTCTGAGAGAAGCAGTTTGTCTTTGCTCTCCTAGATCCCGAGCATTTCATTTATACCCATTCCTTCATTGATTGACTTCACGTATAAATTAGAAATTAGGGTTTATTCCTTCTTACTGTGTGTTATGTTGACTTGTCAACATCATTTGAGAATTATGCATGAATACTGCAAACTACTCAAAATTATATTTTACAATGCCTTCCTTTTAATTCCATTCCATTATGATGTATATGTATATACAGCTCAGCTTGTCTCTGAGCTCAGTGACTTGGCAACAGCAAGCTCACGGGGAGATGGCTTCAGCTGAACTCACTTCCCTGCAGCTCTTATCAGCTTTTCCTTTGAAGAATTAACAACAACAACATCGAACTTCTCCAAACAGAGCGTGCAGGGGGGAAGATGGCAGAGGCTGTTATGAATTTGTGCTACTTCTATGTCAATTTTATTCAATCAACCCCCACGGCAAAAAAAAAGGGATGAAAAAAGGAAACACACATGGCAAAAAAAGAGGATGGATGATGCTGACAAATACACAGCCCAAACGTAACCTTATTGTTGATATTGTCTCCATTAGCCTAATCTCTTTGGAAGCAGCTGTGTAGCCAAGAAGACAAAGTGCAATTATTTTGTTTCAAATAAATATTAACTCTGTTTTCCCTGGCTAGGGCAAGTGCTGCTGCCTGCAGTCTGTCTCCATAGGGCAAAGGATCCCCTTGCATAAATGCCTTACAAAAAGAGCATCTCTACCAACAAATGTATCTATAACAGAATCATAGTCCTATGTCCAAGAAGGCTGTTTCTTCATTTTGGCCTTAGTCTAATGCATAAGGGGCCTGTTCATGAAACCTGAGTGGTATTAGTAACATGCAAAATGTGGGTACCTTTTCTGCAGAACCCACTGGAAAAAAACACGGGTGGAAACCTGAGTCATTTTGATTCCTCAGCTACAGACAGATATGACAGTCTTCTCGTCTCACCTAGCTGATAAAATCCAGGTGCACCTGACATGCTTCAGTAGAAAGCAAATATTTCAGCCTGGCTACACAGGTGACAGCAAAATTAATAGCAAACAGGCACCAGTGGTGGCTACATGGCTGGAATGGTCACAGTTACCAAAGAGCAGCAGCACTTGGTGTATTTTCAGTTGTTTGCTTCCTTTTCCTTATACACTTCTTGTGCAATCAGATGTTGTGAAAGGAATGCATCAGGGCAGCAGAGAATGAGATAGCCCAATGAGGACCACAAAGCACGTAGTGAGTAGGCACCCGGAGGGCACAGACCACAGCTTCTTCTGCCCCTCGCTGTAGCTGTGCCAAACAGGACAGAAAAAGGGCAGAAGATGATGTAGGCAAAAGTCCTGCCAGATACAGATTTCTCTCTTCTGAGGTATTTCAAAGCAACATCACATGGATGAAGCGCTCCAAGAAAAGCATTGGAAATGACAGGCTGATGGGAGTAAATCAGCTGGAACAGCTGGCCAGGGACCACAGTGTTCCTGCAGGGAAATCCAGCTTTTTGAAGCATCTTTTTGTGAGAAGGGAAAAGGAAAACTTGAAATGTGACAAAAAGAAGAACTTCTGCAAATGCTGGCACCAGCACTGGTATGAGTCGTGCCCTGCACAAACCTGCTGTGGAGCAGCATGTGGGTGACATTAGTGCCAGGGTGACCATTTCAGCACCATGATACTGATTCATTCCCTCCAATAGCTCCTCAGATGCAGCACCTTATGCATCCCTTTCCCACCAGAAAAACACAGGGATTTTGGAGGGAGGTTTTCTGTTCTTGAAACACATTTTGCAATACACTTGGATGAAGCTTTAAATTCATGAAACCATCTACATTTTAAAGGGTGCAGAGAGCTTTTTATCTTTACTGGCAGAGCTAGCAGTGCCCATGCTTGTTGATGGCTATACATGCAACCTCAATATGCATTTCCATCTTGCCCTGTTCAGATTATTAGCATCCCTGTTCCTGCATCTTGTCATTGCTGACACTATGTAAGGACTTTTTTCTTTCCAGTAGGTCTGTGAGGAGCTGTGCTGGGGGAGCCATCTCTCCTGTGTGCTGTATTTGCAGCATGCATGTGTTAAGATTCTGAATACCCTAGGAGAAACCAGCAGCCCCATTTGACTAATGGACATGATCAAACACTTTGTCCTGTAAAGCTGTCCACAGGCCAGGACTGAATGAAAAGCAGAAGGGCATCCTTGCTTTACAAGCCATCAACCCTCCTGCCACTGTAGGTTACAATATTGATTTCAGTCTCTCTATTCTATTATAGAGTCATAGAATCATAGAACAGTTGGGGTTGGAAAGGACCTCCGACCAGGTGTAGGACCTTGCACTTGTCATAGTTAAACTTCATAAGACTGGCATCAGCCCACCTCACAAGCGTGTTGAGGTCCTTCTGGATGGCATTCTTTCCCTTCAGCATATCAACTGAACACATTATCCTCTTCATTGGCAAAGTCAGGATGGGATGCTGATGTTGCTGTGTAGCCAAGGCCCTTGGGGCAAGTAATAAACATTAAGTAACATGTGAAAAGAAACTATTTGAGGGTAACGAAACCAAGATCCCTTCCAGACAAAAGGCTACCCGGAATCTTATGGTGTTACTGGTGTCCCTCACACACCCTTTCTTCCAGGGGTTAAATCAGCCAAATAAGTAGATACCCCTTTTCATGTTCCCTGCCCAGGGTGAGTGTCTGCAGTTCAGGAGTCAGCCTGCCAGGGCTACAGTGGAAGCAAAGACCAGCTGCATCTTTTCCTCTCGCTGTTAGGCTTCCAGTTGATGAAGTTTTAATGAAATCAGGGTTTAGAAAGGAGAGTTTTCATGGATCAGCGACGTTTTCTATTAGGAAAAAATCCCTGATGAAGCTGTTGAAGATGCATGCCCTTCCTCAGAGCCAAAACAGAAGCTGATAACTCCAAGGCTGGAAATAGCTTGATCATATTAATACACTTAATAATTTGGTGAGTAAATGGGGATTGGCCCCTGTAGACCAGAAGAGGCTTCAGCAAGGCTACAAGTGATGTTCTTGGTGCAGTGGGATGGAGAGAAATAGGGAATGATTGCCAGGGGAATGGTCTGGTGTCAGGAGAAAACAGCGAGGGAGGAAGAACTTGAATGTGTCATGAAGCTTATTTTCCATATCCAGAAGAATGATGAATTTTAGTTCCTAAGACTATTTGTCTTGAGAATGAAGTGTCTTAGGGAAGGGTATGTGCGGGAGCAGGCACAGGCTCTGTCCCTGGGAAATCAGCAGTTGGTGGTGGGGAGTTGGGGGAATTTTCCACCTTTTCCTGTTGTTCCTGGTCAGTCTCTGGGTGAGTTGCATCAGCTTCAGGAACTTTGCTTCTGACAAAGACCTCTGTGATTGAGCAGTATGGAAATTGCATGCAAAAAAACCAGAAAACACTTTTCTTCCTTTTCTTTCTTCCAAGACAGCATCTTCTTTAGTGCTGGTTTTATCAACTCAACAGTTTCCCTGTGGTCCCTGGTGGAAGGTGACATGTGGCAATCAGGGATTTTCAGGCAATATTCAGGGTTGTTTTCCCCATATGCAGCAAGTTTTCACATCCTCACATGTGGCTTGTTCAAAGGCAGTGATTTTCCCAAGGGGAAAGTATCCTACAGTGTGAAAATGATCTGTTCAGGGGTGAGACATGTATTGTCCTTACAGAAGGTGTCTTGGGGCAGGACAGTGTCTCACAGTCCTTTGGTGTGGTGCGTTGTGTTGCTGCTTTTCTGTTTCTTTCCTTTGTCTTTTTTGTTTATTGCCTTGGTTTGGGTTATTTATGTTATACCTATAAATTGATGTCACCTTTTCTAGGTAGGAAACATCCCTTTGTTAGTGAATTGCCTAATCCTGTCAGCGAAAGAAATCACACAAATATTCCTGTCAACACAGTGGGACAGGATTGTGTTTTTCTTGTACTCTACCATTAAAATTATCAGCTGCTCTTGAATTGCCATGCATTTCTCACCACTGATGAAAGCAATTGCTTGAGGGGGAGAGTGGGCACTTGGGAAAACTGCCTTGTTTCAGTGCACATAGGAGGAAATACGTTTAGCACGAGATGGCAGAGCTGGAGCTGCATGTCACCAGGAGTATGTGGTCTTGTTTTATCCCCACAGGCTAACATACACAGAACGGCTGCATCCAGTCACATGCTGTAGCCTTCACAAGGCTACCTGTGAAGAGGAACTAAAAGCAGCAGCAAAGCTTCACTATCTTCTTGAATAGCCTTGTTCCACTGTGCCTGAGGAAGCATTGGAAGAGTAGGGCATCATGGCCAGCTGCTGACAAGGGTGCTGGGCTGTGTTTTGTGGACACTAAGGCCTAGAGCTGTTCACCTGCTGCTGCTCCCCGTGGCCTCCTGAGCTTTCCTGCAGCCTGGTACCAGCAAAACCTGGCAGCAGGTCCCAACCAAGATGCTCCTATTTCCCATGCTCGAGGTGTGAGCACTCTGTGCCTCCCTCCTTGTTTCAGACCTGCTGCTCTGAGTCATGCATTAAAATTAGTTTCCTGAATTGTATTTTTTTGCAGTGACAGCTGATTTGTATTTTCTCCCTTCTTGGCTCTGGTGTATTGGTAGCTGGCAGGAGCCAGCAAATGCTCAGAAGTGAATTGCTGGAGGGGACTTCAGAATTGATCACCTTGTTTTTACCATGGCAAGGAAAAAATCATGTACTCCTAGCAGCAGAGTAACATAGCATCTACTCCAGGCTTTACTGAACTTTCTACCTCGCTGTTTTCGGTTGGATTAATCTTGTTTTCAAACAGTGGTCATTATGCAGAGAGCAAGAGGTTACATAAAAATAATTACAAGATGCAAATAAAATGAAAAGACAAATCCACATCCTAGCACAATGAGACAGAAATCAGAAAGTATTAAAATCGCTTGTGTCTTTTATTCAGATCTTTTGAGCCTTAGTGCACAAACACTGATATTTCATATGCTCTGCTCTTGAATTACTGCAGTGCAAAAGTGGAGAGGCTTTTGCTCTGTGTTTCTCTCCCTAGCTCAGTTTGATATTCATCAGCTTTCTTTAGAGCTTTAGACTTGTCAGGTAAGATCCATGACAGGCACAAGCCTAGTTGGGAGCTTCATCATCAGCTCATGGCTAATGTATAATAATGCAAGCCAAGGGGGTTAGAGGTCAGATGTTTAGATGGGTTAGAGGCTTTAGAACTCCAGTTTCTACAAGTTGCGGGGGAGGCTGTGAAAACAGCAAAACCCAGACCATAGGAAGCTATGAAACAAGGAGACCAACCTATAACACAAATGTAGGTTGGCTTAAGAGCAGCCTGAGAAGCTGCTCTCCGTCTATCTTAGCTTTGCCTGCCACTAGACAGCAGTGTTAGAGGGTCTGTTTGCTGCCTTGGTACTATTAGTTTTTCTTAACCACCATATGCAGTGTCAAGAATGCCCCAAGTTCCCCACAGTGGCTCCATTTCCCTGATAAAGCTTTTATTAACTATTAGTGCCTGTCTTGCACTGCAGGAACACATCTCCCCTTCTAATCCACTTCTCCCACATTCTCAAACCATTTGTAACTGTTAAGTAAAAAAATGGGTTTCCTTTGGCAAAAGGCTTTCAGGAGCCATTCAGCAGCAGGGCTGCTCGGCCAGTTCATTCACTCTGCTTGGGTTCCTGCTGCCTGATCTAATTCAGAAGCAGCTTAAAGATTGTTTTTCCAGGCAGTGATGCTGCCCATGGGGAGAAGAGCAGTGGGTTGAATTCAGTCTGTTTGGTGAAGCAGACAGGACAGGTTATTTTTGTTAGACGTTGGCTCTCGTCACTTCATAATCCTTCTGTGTTTGTGGGGTGTCAGGTTCATCATTACTGTGGGAAAGCAACAGTCCACACTCCAGGTCTGGGAAGCTGCTTTGTTGGCACCTCTCATGGCTCTGGAGCATTTAATGCAGCCCAAAGTGCCCTCACATTTTTGGTCACTCCATGCCTGGATCAAGACATGAATACTTCGTACTCAGTGCAGCCAGACACAGGAGGCACTGTCCCCCAAGGGTCCCACATGTCCCTCTGGGGTGCAGACCCCTCTGCCCCTCATGGGGGAGCATCTTGTAAGGCAAAGAATGAAGGCCATTTTTTTCTTGCAAAGCATGGGGTTTTGGCACACCCACATAAAATGACCTGCTACAAAACCCCCTTGTGCTCCCACAGGTTGAACAGAGGGGAACAGGACTGCCTAAAATCTGCTGCCTGCAGTGGGACACACAAGCATCACCAGCCCAGGGCACATTTCACCTCATCCCACTGATGGATTTCCACTGGGGAGATGAACCCAGTAGCAAATCTGTAGGGTAGACTGGAGACGCTTCGCTCCCACATGGGAATTCCCAGCTCTAGCCCTAATTAAATCTTGTGAGTTTGCTCCTCCAAGAGGCTCCCACAGGACCCACATTGAAGGTCAAGACGTTGCAGTCCTATTTAGGTATACGCTTTGATTAAGATCAGTCTGGGAGCCTGTTGCTGAGGTTTGGGAGCTTTAAAACTAAGCAAAAGAAATCATTGGAGCTTGTTAATTTGTACTTCAGCCTGAGTGTGTTCTCTAATTAGGAAATAACCAAACCACAACTTCTCTGTGCTTTGGTTAAACTATTTAGATTTAATTGAATGGGCCCAGGATTACTGCTGCTACTGTGTTTTATGTGGTGTTACTGTGATTTACCTATTGGGGGCCTATTTCTCTTAGTCCAGTTTAATAATAATTATATCCCAGCTGTGAAGTGAGGAGATCAGTGCAGAGGCAAAGCTGATAACCTGCTCCCCTGCTTGAAACACCACTTCAGAGAGCTAAAGTCTGGGTTTACGTAAAGGACAGCACCAAGCTCACCAGCTGGTGAGGTCTAGCAGAGGGAACTATGTCTCCTGGTTTGTTCTTGTACATCCAGGACTGTACAAGAGGAGTTTGTTGCAGGCCGGCTGTCAGCAGCATTTTCTATCACCAGACCCAAGCAAACAGCAATGTCTTCAGGGGTTTGTTTTAGAAACGTGCTGAAAGTGATTTGTGTCCCAGGAATCCTGTGTCATGCAGCCAGAAGGTTTAAGGGGTGCTCTAAACCAACACTAGGTACAGGTTTGGGCTGGAAGGGACCTCAAAGCTCATCCAGTTCCACCCCCTGCCACAGGCAGGGACACCTTCCACTAGAGCAGATTGCTCCAAGCCCCATCCAACCTGACTTTGAACACTGCCAGGGATGGGGCAGCCACAGCTTCTCTGGGCAACCAGTTCCACCCAGATAAGCTGATAAAGGAGGTTGTTTTGATTCATACACACAATGGTGTGTAATCTACAGATATCTGTGCCCCTTGCAGAGCTACCTGCATCCCAGAGTGCTCCTCAGTAGACCCACACGGGCTATAGGGTGGCTGGAGGGACACACAGGAGGACACCCATGAACCATGTTAGCTTTTATTGCCACATAGAATCATAGAATGGTTTGGGTTGGAAAGGACCTTAAGATCACCTCATTCCAAACCCCATCATTTCATAGTGCAGACTCAGTCCAGGTGCTTGGGGTTAAAGGTGTGTACAATTCCCTGCTGACACGGCTGCTGGGAAGCATGGAGCAACCTGCTGTTACCCAGCACAGTGATGAGCCTGTTACTATGGAAATGAGCTTGTTACCTCTTCCCAGCAGGCAAGGTGTCCAGCACCAGGGAATCTGGCTGCTCCTGAAGGCTGTGGGACAAAGGGGTTCTGGATGACAGCATCCTGGGTGCAACATCGTCTCCTGGGAGGAGGAGATGATATATCAATGGATGAAGCTCTGCTCCCTCTTACAGGTTAAAAGGGGAATTGTTGGAGGCCTCTGTGAGCTGCCAAGGCCAGATTTATATCTGCTGTCCTGCAAAAAGCCCCTTCTCCACCAGTGTGCTGGGATGGTGGCATTCAACAGAGGACACCCAGGGCCTTGTCTGACTGCCTGCTCTGAGTGCCCTGCCAGGCTCTCTCCCTGCAATGAGCATCCCAAGGGGAAGGTGCTGTTTGCTGCATGCCCACAACCACCCCAGTTTAGGGTAAGGATATTTGTTTACTTCTCTAACCCCAAATGATGTCCCCTGCAGGGGAGCTGACAGCACAGAGGGGTAGGCAGCTCTTTGGTGAGGATTATTACACTTCAGCCCTCTCATAGGAAGCTCTTCTCAGTGGCTAAACAGGGTTGAATAATGCAATGGGTTCAGAGAGGAGCTCTCCCTTGCACTGCCCCATCATTTCCTTCCTGCTCCCTGCAGAAGGGCAGCAAGCTGGGACAAGGCTCCTGTCAGCAGGTCCATGTGAGACCTCTGGATGGTTGTGGCATAGTTCACAGAGATAGAAAGTGCTTTACACACATAGGAACAGCCCCAGACCCTGCCACAGCCACAGAGCAGCCCTGAGGCACCTCTGCATGCTGCTCCCTGTTCCATAAATACAAGTGCACTGGCCTGGAGCAAATGGTATAAAGGCAAAAAGAAGTAGTGATGGGGAAAACAAAAGGGACTACTCCATCTTCAACTTGTGGCACGTAGTCAGCCAGCCTCCATAGGGACATATGCATGGAACAGAGCAAAATATACCTTCTGTGCTTTCATTGCCAGTGCTGTGGGACTCCCACCCCTCCTGCAATGGATGTGTGGGCCAGGAAGGAGAGGTGGGTAGAGGAAACCAGCTTTGCTGTAATGTAGTCATGATATGGGGGAACACAAAATGTTGCTGCTTTAAAACCAGCAGCGTGTTACAGGCTGTGAAATACTTTGTCCCTCTATCCCAGGAGAGTCACTCCAGGTCTTGGGCTGGCAAATGTTCTCCCTTTACTGGCATGTTAGATACAATGGGAAACCCTCAGATTTGGAGGGTATGTATGTCTGGACATTTTATAATACATGCACAATAAGACAATATTTATTATATATGTATAGAAATACATGTAAAATCTCATCCAGGAGCTTTTACAGGGGGGGGCTGCCACGGTGGTGTGGGTTGAAACAGCACTCACTGCCTCTTAGGCATGAGTAGTGAGTCCTTCAGCCTTCACAGCACAGCAGATCCCATCTGCAAACACAGCTTCACCTGTGCATGTGCAAACACAGCCTCCCTGCCCATCCAGGCTCCTGACTCCTCCAGCATATGCTGTTTTCCTCTCCTTATAATATTTCCATGGCTGAGCTTATCTGGGAGATACAGTCAGTAAAAAATGGCCATTCATCCAGCCCACGGGCAGAGATGGGAATGTGTTCAATTCCACATGGAGCACGGTGGGGTTGTGCACTTTAATGCATGGGGAACATGCAACATTGGTCCTCTGGAAGAGGCCCAGATCAGTAGTTTCTGAGCTCAAAGCCTGTCTGGCTCAAAGGACAGCTGCACATTCTGCTATGAGCACTCGCAGAGCTGCCTGTGCTCAGAGCCTGTGCTCAGGAGCAGCATCCCTCTGGTTAGCACAGCACAAAGCCCAGCTGCTCTGCAAAGAGTTAGTCCCAGTGTTTTTTGGGCCATGTTCCCTGTTGTGGCAGAGCCAGGCTGCAATTGCCTTGCAGGTATTCCAGGCACAGGGCTGATATGCAATAGTCTGAGAGCAGGACAAAGGTGTATCTTATCAGTCAGAGATTATCAAGGGCTGCCCCACACCAGAAATCTATGAAATGTAGGTGTGGTGCTTAGGGACATGGTTTAGTGATGGAATTGGCAGTGTTAGGTCAATGGTTGGGCCTGGTGATCTTTCCAACCTAAATGATTCATTGATTCTAGAAGCTTTTGTTTTTGCAGACCTAATATTCAAAAGCACCAGGCACAAGCCTGCTCTCATGATGCTGTCTCAGTCTCCATTTGGAGCCTTCAGCAGCCCAAGATGACCTTTTCAGATGGCTTACATGGGAAACTGTGCCAAACAGACTGAGACAAAATAAGCATCCAAGTGCTCTCCTGGCTCAAACCATCACTGCCAGAGGAGCCAGTCCTGCCTCTTGTTGAGGAGAGCATTTTTATCTTGTGGCTTTGATGATTTACAGGTCACCAGGGTCACCCCATTCACTTTGCTGCAGGGTCCCAGCCTGGCATCACCCATCTGCACAGCAGCGAGGCCAACTTAGGATTCAAGAGAGAAGCCTCCCACTCTGTTTTTAAAAGCAGAGCTGATATTAAAGGAAATTATCATACATAATATTTCAGCATTTAACTCTTCAAAGAATCAAGCTCATCCCATAAGGTCATTTCCCTGCATAGAGCAGAAGAAGAGCATGCCAGGTAGGACACAGAAGTATCTGAAGAAGCTGCTAGGAGTGAAACTAGTGCTCTACAGGCATGGCAGCTGTCATTATGCTGCAGGTTTTGGAGACTGGGGATAGGGAGACTGAAGAAGGGCCACAAGGATGAACAGGGGCCTGGAGCATCTCCCTTATGAAGAGAGATTGCAGGAGCTGGGCCTGGTTAGTCTGAAGGAGACTGAGAGGAGATCCCATCAATGCAGATCAGTATCTCAAAGGCAGATGCCAGGAGGATGGTGTCAGACTCTTTTTGGTGATGCCCAGTGACAGGATGAGGAGCAGTGGCCATAAACTGAACCATGAGAAGTTTCACCTCAACTCAGAGAATATAAGGAAGAACTTCCTTCTGTTGGGGGTGGCAGAGCACTGAACAGGCTGCCCAGGGCAGCTGTTGGGTCTCCCTCTCTGGAGACATTCAAACCTGTGTGACCTGCTCGAGGTGTCCCTGCCTTGGCAGGGGGTTGGACTGGATGTTCTCCAGAGGTCACTTCCAGTCCTAACAATTCTGTTATTTGTGACTTTGCCTTCATTCCAAGCAGGAAATGTAATTCAAGGAGGAGTCAGGAAGCTACAAGCTGGATCAGATCAGGTCCACTTTCCTTCCAGATACCTCCTGGGACAACATCCTCCAACTCCAGGAGATATTTCTGGTGGAGGCAGTTACCAAGACCCACAGAAACTGCAGTGGACAGTCCCTGGTGCTCTCCATAGAAACCAAACATACCTGTACCAGTACGGGTTTTCATTCAGGACATTCACTGCATCACTTGGGGCATTTAAGCATCAGCATTAGGCACACTTTGTTTCTTTATCACTGCTTACAGCATATTGCAGTGGTTCAGAAGTAGCATCATTGATTTCTTCTAATTGTAAATCCTATAGAAAGTTTTAAGCTTGCAACAGTCCCAGTTTTGCTCTCAATGGAGCCAATAAATGTGAAGAGTTGCTCCCAGGTTACTGTCATCACAGCAATAAAAAGCCAATGTAACTGAAAAGTGAATCAGGGAAACTGTCAGACTGGGGAGCAATGATAATAGCAGAAATTACCTGAGAGCCCAAGCCCAAAGCAAAGTCTTGTCACTGGCTACATAGAGCTGGAGCACATTCTGAATACACTCCTGTGCTGGTACATATCTAACAGAGGACATGTCCCCTGTGTGAAAATACTAGAGCATAGAACAAAGCAGGAGCCAAGCACTCAGTGGATGAGCCAGCAAAGGTGATTTTGAATCCCATTGGAGAAGGTTTCTCTTCCTAAAAGGCAAAATTACGATGGAACTATACACCAGTAATTTCTCCCTATATTAGCATAAAGCTTAAAAGCAAAAGTTGGAGATGCAGCAGCAGATGCATATTTGTCAAGAGAACAATTATTTCCCACTAGGTAGATTAACTGGTGGTGGAAGACCCAAACCCCCACAAGTCATTACTGTTTCCACATTGTTAAGATCAGACAGTAAGCATGGTTGTGCTTGTAATCCAGATAGCTTGAAGCAAAGCAACAAGCAGCATCACAGAAGACTCTGAAAAAGCCTTAGTGGTATAGAGGGAGACTAGGAAAGACTTCTGAGAGGGAGAGGAAAGAAGCAGCATATGTCAGCATTGGCAGTGGTATGTACCGAGGTGAGTTTTCACACCTGTAGCTCTGGAGGCTGGCACAAAGGAGGAGGAAGCTGATTTGGAGATGTTCTTGTAACACAGTCATCTTGGGACATAGGGAGGCAGATACTGAAGAAGTCAACTGTCTTTTACTCTACATAAGGACAGGATACATGCAGCATATTGGAGGTCCCTTGTCCTCAGATCACTGCCCATGTAAAGTCTGTGAGCACTTCTACTAATTATGTCTTAAGGAGGCTCACACACCCCTGCAGGTATCCTCTAAAAAGGGTGCAAGTAAAGAGCAGGTCTTGGGGACAACGCTGTGGGCTATGAAGCACTCACAGGGCTGAGCATCCACCTGGTGATGGGTGAACACAGGTTTTGAACAGCTTCTAGAAGGACTGGTCCCTGAAAGGGGAGAAAGCAAACTCATAACCTACAGCAATAAAAGTGTATTGGCCTCAGAGAACTGCCCCTGAACCAAGAACAAGAAGTAAACTCCAATGCAGGTTGAACATCACACCCTGATGAGATTGGGGTGGGGTAACTAGATGCAGACAGGTTGCTTCTATTGCTATGATGTAACCTCTAGGATGAAACTATGGGTTTGGCATATGGGTGGACTCAGGAAGATGCTGGGTCTCAAGTTCAGGTTTGAGTTTCTCCAAGGCAAAGACACCAACAAAGTGCAGGATAGGTGGTGGATGAGACATCATTGCTTTTACCTTTGTAAAAGTGCCAGTATGCAATCAGGACTGCAGGAAGCAGACCTGGAAGGATGCAAACCCTGGGCAGCCTCAAGGCACTCTGCAAACCTCCACTAACAACGCCTTCCAACACCGCTGTGAGGAAACTATGTGCATTAACTCCCATTTCCACACCTCTAGTTGCCAAGAGAAATGCTTTCCACAATGATGCAGGTTGAGAAGTACACAGCTGCTTGATTTTTACTTGCTCCTTTAGCATTAAAGCAAGCAGAACACAGGTGCTGAGATTTCCTCATGCACAACAAAGCAGGCTGGAAATCTGTGACTAAATACCAGGGATTTGCAATACAGCTTTGAACTGTGCAACAAGGATCCACTGGTGACAATTGTGTGCTCACTACTTTTAGCTGGGCAGCGTGAACACTGAATCCCTGAGGAACAGGGACAGGAGCAAACCCATCAAACCCATCAGGCTTGCTTTTCAGTGAATTCATTTGGGACAAATAGAGGAATTCTGTCTTTTGCCCCTGCCATTCACTTTTCCACATGTTTTCTGCACCAGGTTTTCTATTGTTGGAGATGATAAATGAATAGAACTGTAGAAATCGGTGCTATAAATGGATAGATACAAATGTGTGCAAATCTTCTTGTGTGCACACATACACATAAATATTTCAGGGTTCAGATTTAATCGAGGTGCACTTAATTTTCCTAGTTAATCACTTTGAGGATTAATGATTTTGCATCTCTGCAATGTGCAGCAGTGGTGAGGGAAGACACCCTTAGATTACACACCAAGCAGCTCAGAACTGATCAGGTCTGTCCTGTCCTCATCAGGCTGGAGGGGAAAGGAGTGGGAGTTTCTTGCTGCACTATTTCCAGAATGCTGGCTGGGCAATCTGACCTCATGCTTTGGTTGTAGAAGTGGGCACAAGATTGTGTCACCTTTCCTTCACGGCAGCATTAAGCCAGAAGTGTTTGGCCTTTTGGGGTTTCTTGAAGGGGGGTTGTTTAGAGAAGGACATACACGTCCTGGTGCTCACTGTTTGCTGCAGGTAAGCGTGTGGTTTGGGAGAGTTTAAGGTGCTGTTTAGAGGAGGATCATCTGCAGCACAGTGGGTGACTTGGAGCATTACCATCCTTCTTTACTGACTGCACTGAAGGCTCAGGGAGACTCATCTCCTCAGCTGGTGATGCAAGTCAGCCAATGCCCTCTCTTGTGTACCTTGGCAGCTATTAATACCACAAACCTTACACATGTGTAAAGTTCTTCTGCTGCAAAAATGCTCATTTCGATATATTCTATAGAAACCATCTGGTTTAAATATCTGGTGTGTGTAAGAATAACATTTACCTACATGATCTGCAGCTAAGACGGAAATGTTTTCTGCTTGTGCTTACCACAGAGGCCCAATCGGAGAGTTAGAAGGTAAAAAAAGGGGCAGAGACAAGGTTGTGTCTCATAGCAAGGTGTAAGAGCTATTAAGGGGAATGTCTCAGGGTTTTAAGTCTGTTGTGATGGCCAGGACTGATACCAGATTGCTGCACCTCCACCCTGGAAAACCAGTCCTGGCATAGGACTGTTTCTCTTCTGCTCTACCAACATGAAGTAAGCTGGCAAGAGCTGTGGCAACATCCATTTCCAACATTCACACTGTTAGTGTTAAATGAACCCAAAAGAGCAAAATTTGCAAAGTTATATTGAGGTGTTGAAATGAGGTTGAAAAAAACCTATGAGCAGGGAGCTGCAACAAGCCCACATGCCTCTGCCTCCAAGTACCAACCTTGCGGTGGCTGAGTCTAACTCTGTTCTTCCCACAGTTTGACATGCAGAGGATAACACTGGAAGAGCTGAAACACATCCTTTACCATGCCTTCCGGGACCATTTAACGATGAAGGACATCGAGAACATCATTATCAATGAAGAGGAGAGTTTAAATGAAAACTCTGGCAACTGCCAAACAGAGTTTGAAGGTGAGAAGGAAAGTTTCTGTGTTTCTGTACTATTCTCTTTCTGCTTTGCCTGTAAAACTCACTCAGATCTGTGACATGCTATGGGCAAGGAGGCATGGAGTTAGCATGGAGTTACTTTAGAGTAAGTAGCAATGACACAGAGAACTCAAGAGCTGCCATTAGCCTTCTTCCATGTGGTCTAAGTAAAGCTGATCCTGCTTCAGGCAGGAGCATGAACTAATGGGTGCCTTATGGCTCTCCTTCCTCTGACGGGATTCAGGCAGAGGGATGTGCAGCTCATGCTGAGGTGAGTATCTAAGGTAGACTGAATTTCCCTACAGAAATACACATATCTCATCCCATCATGGGAAGACTATTGGCACTGGGTCCTGCCCTAGCAAGCTGTGTTAGGCTCCATCAGTGTTCTGTTGTCTTCCCATAAACAGAAAGATCTGCTCTGGGGTCCCAGGGAGTATGCAATATTCAGGCTACATATATAGGCAATATATGCAGGCTACACAGGTACACCCCACGATGACTCATCTCAACCCATCTGAGGGTGTCTGTAAGATCAATGTCTAAGCAACCCTCAGAAGTAGCTAGAGAAAGGAAAATGTTTGCTTTGACTGCTGTAGCAGACACAGCATCCTCTCAGCACTGCAACAAGACCACCAAGTAATCAGCAACTCTGATCAGACAGAGCCTCAACTTTTACAATAGATTCTGCACTCTGAATGGAGTCAACACTAGCAAGAACATTTCCTATTTTCATCCACTTTGGAAGAAACATTTACTTGGACAGAGGAATTTGTGCTGCTCCAAATCATTGCTGGTTTGATCAACTAAACATACATCTCAAGTCATCCCGTCCAACCCAAACCATTCTATAACTGTCTTAGAGAACTTGATGTGGAAAAATAATGTGAAGGATTTGGCTTTATTCAACTTCAAGAAGGGAAGCCACAGGAAGATCAAGGATGTACATCCCATTCCTCAGTGTTCAAGGCCAGGTTGGACAGGCCTTGGAGCAATCTGCTGTAGTGGAAGGTGTCCCTGCCCATGGCAGGGGGTTGGAACTGGATGAGCTTTAAGGTCTCTTCTAACCCAAATCAGTCTGGGGTTCAAGGAATACTTAACAGAGAACATCAGGGTTTCTGCACAATGCCTTGGGACAGGTTCTGTGCTTTGCCATCTGCAGCATTGCCACTTTGCATAGGTCATTTCAGGAGAAATTCTGATATTCTGCAGGATCAAACAGCCTCTGAAAGGGCACAAGGCAGAGACACTGAAGTGTTGTTCAAACAAAGGATAAACAGTGCAATTCTTAGCTTGGCCAATCAATGGGATTCAGCAGCTCTAGCCAGCACACTCACCCTCTACGAAATACTGCTGAAAAGAGGTAAAAGAGCAGAGCTGAATGCTAAAAAGCCTGCAGGAGGGAGGCAAGAAGCATTGCTCTTCAAATCCAGCCAAGCAGCACTGAGGTTTTGTTCCTCCTGGAGAGCAGCAGGGAGGAAGAGAGGCTTTACTTACATAAATGGAGTTGTTAGTCCTCACTGACCCCCTGATTCAGTGGAGGCATGAGCCAGCTGTCACCACAGCAAGAGACATGCAGGCTTCTTTCAGCTTCACTACTTGGGTGAACTATTATTCCAGTCACAAAAGAAAAAAATGGGTCCAAAAACCTAACTGCTCAGAATCTCATTCTGGAAGCCCCAGCTTCCAAAAGTACAGCAAGAACAGCTTTTCTCGTGGGATGTTGGCATTGCTGGTGCTAGGCAGAACTTAGAAGCAAAACAGACCCTTTTTTTAGATGTTAGAAATACACACACACACACACGCACAAATCCACCAGAGAATAAAGATCAACTGAACACTGCTGACAAAGATGCAAAGTTTTGCTTCAGGTCCCAGAAGAAGGGGGACAGTTCTGGTCCATGGCAGCTCTGACATGAGCATTTCTCTCAGGAAAGGCAGGCTGAGAGCAGCTTCTGTCTCTGCAGGTCTCCAGGCTGGACATGCCATTACCTGAATGACATACTTGTGCCTTGAGCATTTCCATTTCCCAAACACTAAGATCCCTATAGGGCTCAAAAGCAGAAATTCTAAGGCCTCATGGCATAAATCAATGGTACCAAGGGAGAGCTGTCACCAAGGTTGGACAGCATCTCAGTCTAGCTTTAAATGGCTGTATAGAACTGTCTGCATGTAAGTCAGTCACCTTTTACTCACTTCTTAATTAGTGGAGTGAAAAGATGCTTTTTGGTTATAATTCCTCAAGCTTATTTTAGGTGTTACCTTGGGGTAAGATGAATTGTACCTTAAAAAGCACCATTTCTTTCAGTTCTAAAGGTAGCCTAAAGGGACCAGTTTAAAGGCTCACATCTATATTTAATGTACATTTCACACATCCCACTGAGGCACCTTTAACTATGGGTAGGAATGAAGCCAGGATGAGTCCCGACAGTTTTCACTGAGATTTGGGAATGACTCCTAAGTGAAGAGACTAAGCAGATGATACATTCAGTAGTACCATGTTGAAATGGGGGATCTGCACTCACTGTCACCTCTGGCTATGTTCTTGCCATCAAAGAGAAGCCCCCAAACCCTTCTCTGTCCTGTGGACAGAGATATTCCCCCCTCCTCCACAACTGGGGTTAAGCTGGCTCAGCCCTGCATGAGCAGATTTCTGTCATTCTCACATATTCGCCATTTTAGCTTCTTGTCATAACGTCTTTGCAACTATATAATGTGTCTCCTTTATCAGCATGGATGGTAATACCTTACATCTCTCTCCCACACTCATATACACACACAACCACACACACACTAACCAAAATACAATATTTATATTATGGTCACAAACAAGGGCAGGATTTTGTTCAGTTCACTCTAAACATTAGAGTCATTTTCAAGACATTGAGCCTAGGCTTACATTACAACCTCCCCTCCTATAGATCATAGAATGGTTTGGGTTGGAAAGGAGCTGAAGATCATCTAGTTTTTTAGAGCAGGAGAACGAAGTTGAGAGGCAAGAAGAGTGTATGATGTTTTTATGAGACACAAGAAAAGGATGTGGGTTTACAGCGACATTGTACAACCAGAAATTCCTAGTACAAAAATAATCTGCCTGGAAGTTCCCTTTATCCAAACACTCACGACATCAAGCTGGTGGCAATCAGGAGTGCTGGCTGGTTACAGTGACCCACACTGTCCTGCCGTGGGTATTTCATTCTTAGCCCTGACACTCAGATTAACTGGATGTACAAGAGCTGCTGGCACAGCTCCCCTCCCTGCTCCCCACAGACAAGCACTGGGAGCATCCACTTCTCAGCTAAAGACTTGGGAATGAAAAACTGCCCTCTTAGAATGAAAATAACTCCCGACAGCCAGAGAAAGCAAATATCACTCACCTTTGGCAGGGCTATGACAGAAGCCACTATAAATACACTGTAGCTGTTCATGTTAGCAAGCCTTTTTCTGCAGGTAAGAAATCTCTTAGCACGTATCCGTGACCATCTCAAACCCATCACGGGCATCGTGACCAGCACAGCAGCCACAGCCAGTGGACTGGTGCACCCTGAAATGGAATGGACCCTTTAACCTCATGTCCTGGTGAAGAAGTTATAGTGAAGTTGTAGTGACAGGACAAGGGTTAAATGTGTTAAAACTTAGTGTAAGTTTAGATTGGATATAAGGAAGAAATTCTTCACTGTTAGGGAGGTGAGGCACTGGAATGGGTTACCCAGGGAAGCTGTGAATGCTCCATCCCTGACAGTGTTCAAGGCCAGGTTGGACAGAGCCTTGGGTGCCATGGTTTAGTGTGAGGTGTCCCTGCCCATGGCAGGGGGTTGGAACTGGATGATCTTAAGGTCCTTTCCAACCCCAGCTATTCTATGATTCTATGATTCTAAGTTATCATGGTGGTAGCTCTGCCACTAGTGACACCATGGTGACATCCTCACCAGCTTGTCCTCTGCATTTTGAGAAGATGAAGGATGTCCCAGCTTCAATTTGCCTTTGCTTCTTGAGATCTTATTTACATGAGAGCCTGTGAGGTGCTCTCCCTTCTAAGAATGGGCCAGGACATCTCCAGAGGAGCTTCAAGCTCTGACCATACTTAAGGGACCAGCTCATGTCCAAACCCCACTGTGTCCTATGGGTATTAAAAACTCCCACTGGAATGCAAAAGAGATCGAGCATCCAGCAGTGTCAGCTATGGAAATGAGCTGGGAAAAGCACAAAGGATCTATGAATGTGGAGAAAAGAGAGAATTGAGGGCAAAACCTCACCAGTTAGCAGGGAGGGCAAGTGGTTCTTCATATTTAAGAGGACAATTCACAGAGCAGCATGTACTTGTGTTCACAGTAAAGAAAGTCAGTAATTTCAGCCTCTTTGTCTCCCTATGGATTGCTAGAGGGCAGAGGAACTGTAATATTCACCATCTTCCTGGAGTAATTCCTACTGAGCCTCTACATTTCAGCACAGACCCTTCCCCTTTCCTCTGGAGTTATTTGGTAGGTTATTTGACTATTTGGTGTACCTTCAGTCAGTAAAGAACAATAATGATGGTTTACCTGGATCCTGCTGCTGTAAAGCTCTATTTTTACTTGATGCTATAACAACAGCCTGAAGAAACTGTTCGAGTAGGGAACACTTCTGCAAGAAACACCAAACATGCTTTACTCTTTCCCTTTGGAAAGTTGCTATCACAAAAAGCCCTGGCCACTCTAAGGGCTGCTCCCAGTCACCATAATCAGCACCAGAGCCCCATACTGAATGTCAGTGCTGACTGTGATGGCTTGTGTCACTGTTTCTTTCTGCTGAAATAAAGAAATAACTAAAGCTGTGATTTAACAAGCTTTTCAACGTGCTGGAGCATCCCGCACAAAGCCAAGGAACCACAGGATGGATTCTGAGCGCATTATGAAAGCAAGCAAAGGAATCAAGGAATAGAGCAATGCAAGCAGAAAGCAAGTCATTTAAGAGAGCTGCTGTAAGGGGGATTTCATTGCACAGAATACAGCAAGTCCCATGGAGCGCTGGTAGTGCCCTTGGCAGCCTGACTCAAAGTGCTGCCTAACGAGGGCTTCTTGTGCCTCTGGTGCTGAGCTGATGCTGGGGGATCGCATGGGAGCTGGGATTTGGTCATTGGCACTGCTAAATCCTGGCCAGAGGAGGTGGTGGGGCCTGAAGCAAGTGTTCAAACCGCAGCATCCATTGCTCTCTGCTCTCTGTGCAATGAGGTTTAAGCCTGGATCAGGAAAGTTTTCTTTCCCATCTATTCTAAAAATATCCTCCTATACTTTTCTAAGCATGGGCCCTGGAGGCATATCACAATCTGAGCTTGTTGCCAGTCACCTGAAAGTCTCCCACCATCACAAGTCCATACATAAGAAGAACACAATGGGTACACATCCCTTCTCAGGCACAAACAAGACCATGTGTTACTGCCCATAGTGGCAGCGCATCACTATCCATCCCATATATGAGGACCCTCTGTGATTATCTCCGGGACCTCCAAGGCCTTTTCAAACAGATTAATATTCACATTACTCCCGTACCACATATTGTTCTGGTATTCATAGGCAGAGAGGCAAACACGGAGCTCAGAACTGGCTTTAGCAAGTCACAGCATGAATCCTTCAAATGCTAAAAAATCCCAGCTCTGTCTCATTTCAACTGCTGCGAATTATGCTCACCTCTTTTGGCAATTATTCTGCAAGCATTCATTTGAAAAGATGATTAATAAGTCTGAATTTGCTTAGGCACAGAAAACAGAAAGTTTGGGAAAATGACTAACATACTGTGCATACTCATACTGTCTTTTTTAAGTATTGTTGGGGAGCAAATCTTGAATCTCTGCTCATTCCCAGTTGACCTGGATGAGACTAAGGGATTCACAGCTGACCAGTGTTTCATATTAAAGAACTCTAGAGAGAACTTCAGAAAGAGCTTTAAAAGAAATACACAGAGAAACCAAAACACACCTAGAAGAAATTCAAGGGTTTAAAAGCCCAGGACTTCCTGCAGTGGGAGAGGCTGGTCTATTAGGGAAGTTGGTTTGGAAGTAATGACAAGTAAGGTGGTTTATGTGGAAATGTCCCAGGAGGGAGAGGTAAGAATTGTCTGGTGCAAGGAAGCTCTGAGGTGTGGACTAGAGGCTTCTGCCAAGGCAATAATCAGAGGCAAAAGAGGATTTCTGTGCTCAGCTGATCCTGGTGGAAAGCAAAACCATTACCTTGGCCCAAAAGCTCATCTTTCCCCTGTCTTCCCTTGCAGTGCACGCCCAGAAGCAGAACAGACAGACCTGTGTACGGAAGAGCCTTATCTGTGCGTTTGCCATGGCCTTTATTATAAGCGTGATGTTGATCGCGGCCAACCAGATCCTGCGGAGTGGCATGGAGTAGCCTCTCACCATGACACTGTGAACCAAACTGACCATGCATGCGCATGCCACCGGGTGAGCTCCCCCCGAACCGACTCTCACACGGCAAAGAGACAGAGGCAGGCAGATAAAGCACCATTCGACAAGGAGCCTGAGGCCAGCAGCGTAATGTGTCTTGTGAATCAACTACATTCTTTTGGCAGGGACATAAAAGGGCTGTCTTAATGCTTTAAAGGTTTTGTTTCCTAATGCAATAAAAAATAATATACAGGAGTCCCAACTTATTGCTTCAAAACAGCAATGGTAACTTGGAAGAGACTTACATCCAGCAGCCTGTGGGGCAGTTTTAAGGAGGCACAGCCTCATGACTTATTGCAGCAGGGCTGTCTTTTAACCTAGGGGCCGACTGACTATTCCACGTAGCTCTCCGCTGGGCCCACATTCCCAGGAAGTTGATCGTAGCATTGCCACAAGCAAGTTCTGTTTGTTTCGTTTCATGTACGCCAGCTTCACCTTGTTTTTCCCTTATGACCATGCCTTTGAGTTCATGGCATTAGAGGGGAGCTAGAGCATCCTTGTACAGTATTTTCAGAGTAAAGAGAAGAGGAGAATTTGCCAGCATCATACAAAATCTCTATTTTTGCTTCATAAACACTGCCTTTGACACAAGACTGTGGGGGAGCACCAGTCCCCTTGCCATTTTATTCCAACCGTGAATCAGGGCTTAAGAAGCATCACCCATTTTCACACATCTCTGAGATTTGTGCAAAGTCTTCCAACCGACTCTGCAACCACCAGCACCAGTTAAAACTCCTTCTATTTGGTCCTGTCTACACATCCAGCATTTGCTTTCCAGCAGTTTTGCCTTTCTTCTATATTGGTCTTCAACAACCTCACCTGAGATTAGAACCATGAGGAAAGCTCAGAAAGAGCTTTCCTCCCTTCTCCTCCCCTGTGCAATTTTATTCCCTATGTCCTGGTTGTACTCTGCAGTGAAACCTCCATGTCAGACACCTCATGGAGAGTTTATATTTTCACCTACATGGTATTGTGTGATTTTGACCAGCTCACTGCTCCAGTCCCTCCCAGGAGCCATCCCACCACCACCATCCCATGGACAAGTTCCAGAGCTGAAAAGCAGACTGCAGCAAGAGGAGAAGGAATCAAACTAGAGCCTACCACCATATGTTACATAATGTGTCAGACTTTCAGATCCTTCAAGTGTTAGTTAATTTTCCTGGATGAGATTATAATGAGCAGCAAGGAGAAGATGGAGTCATAAAGACTAGAGATACCATGTCCCATGGAAAGCAGAAGGACTGGGCGAGACTGAAGCCAGGATTACATCAGAAAGCATTTTTCCTTTTAAACTCGACACAAATCCTTGCATTTACCTTCGGATGAACTGTGCACCTGTGTGATCTGATTTCCTTGTCCTCATGGGAGAGGTTTCCCAGCCAGTACTTATGGTGCTGGCATGGGAAGTGTTCATGGGGCAGTCCATGGAGGCACCTGGGCACTGGAGTTGTGGTGGTTTCGTGGTGCTGGCTGCATGAGCTCCTGACACCCCAAGGAACAGTGAGATCTTGCTCCTGTAAACGTAGGTGACTGTTTCCTGTGCCACAAGAAGGGCAGGATGGCTCCCCAGGGGACTGCAAACCACCACCTTCCCTCATACTACACAACAGCCTTTGACCTAAGCCTGGATCCATCCCAAAGACTCATTTCAGGTCTTTCTTTGATTGCAAGTTTGATTGGTAACATTTAACCTGTACTTTTTACTAGTCTAATTTAAGAATCTGCTTCTCATTGTTCTGTCTCCAATCACCCCCTTAAAACTCATGTCACCCACTCTGGATTTCACCTTTAGGTGTGCGTTTCAGTTGCCCACCTCCACATGGTTGCCATTTTCCTGGTGCCTCCTCTCATATCACCAAAGATGACATCTGTCTTTTCCAAAGCAGTCATTTTCCCCTGCCTTTCACAAACACACACTTCTGTATTCCTTTTCTGCTGTGACTAAGGGAGGTCAACTGCAAAGTAGTCCACAAATAACAGTTATCTCTCCCAAAAGATGGAGATGATACTTATGGTTGCTATAGGGCAGCACCAGACTCCAAAACAGTGGAAAAACCATAGGCAAGCTCTGAGGGTGGGATGTGCATTGCTGGGGATTCAAGGCACAATCCCAGCACTCACTGCACTGGACTCTGCAGGTAATGAGCTTTGAGAACAGTTTTAGGTTCCAGGGGCATGTGAAAAGGTGGCACAGTGGAAAAAGCCTAAATGTTACTTGCCACAGAGCAATACTTATTTTCTTCCTTGGGACTGTGCTGGAGTGAGCACAGGCTGCAGATGGAGATGGAGCAGAGAGGTGGGCACAAACAAACAGCCCTACTAAGTGGCAGCAGAAACACAGGGCAGAGCGGTGCCTCTCCACTGAGCCCACAAACACAGGCTAAAACATACAGACCAGGGATTTCTCCATGTTTTTATCATTCATCTGACAGCTAATACCAGGCAGACTCCCAATTGCTACCATATGGAGGAGATGAGGGTTTGCATTTCTTTGAGCTTTCTGGATGGTTCCATAATTTCTACATGCATGCTCCATCAAAAGCCTTGTAAATACAGTCATTTTTCAGTGTAATTCTTCACCTTGAAGCTTCATTTGTAAAACCAAATCTAGAATTAATATATTGGTAAAAGCCATAGCCTGGTATCAGTAGAGTTCATTGCAAAACTCCCCACTGATTTTACTGGGTACAGGATTTGGGGGGGTTTGGGGTTTGCTTTTTCTGTAGAGAACTCAATTTATCCATTATGAATCTGTGTCATGTCTTGCCAGAGGTCTCCTTTTCCTTCCTAGGGCAGCCTTTCTCCATCTAAAGGTGTCTTGAAGAGTTCTTTAATCTGTCAGGATCTTCTGGTAGCTGGTGGCAATTCCGGATGGATCAGGCCAAGCCATTTCATCCTTTCCTCTCCCTACAACATTTCTACCAATACCTTTCTATCCTTCCTAGCCAGCAGCACTGGACCTGCGTCTCTAACCTACCTCCCTACTGGCATTTATGTAACATCCATTTATCTTCTTTCTTTCCCCCTCTACACAAGAAGGCAAAAAAAGGGCTTTTTGTTGCTTTTACAGACAGTAGGTAAAAATAGAGCAGTAAAATTTTGATTGGAACCTGAAGCTCAGGGGGAAGAAGGTGAAGAATCAAAGAAACGAAAACAAAAAACCCCACATCCATCCTTTAAAAAAACCCCAAAACTATTTAAGTGCTAATTAACATACTTTAAAAAATACCCAGACTGCAGCAGTGCTAGGTAGAGCTGTCAGAATAAGCACTAAACTTATGCTCTTGCCAGTTACATGAGAATTTAAGTGTCTTTTCAGCACTGCAATTCCGTATGAAAAGGATATTGCTATGGCAACCCTGGCTGCTCGTGACATGTGTGCCACTGTGTCGGAGCAACACGCAGCAATTCCAGACGCTCTCCCAGCTGCAGCGAGGATGGACAAACAGCAGCTCAGGACAGTGTTTCAGCTCATGGATTAGCAAATTATGAGCACCCCAAAGACTTGTCTTAGCCACAAAAAATGTGTGCAATTAAACAGATATGCTCAGGGAAGGCTTAGAGATGGATGTTATGACTGTAGCTTGAGTGAGGCTTTGGTTTTGTTTGGGAGCAAGTGAAATCAACACAACGTAAGCACTGTGCTGTGCTTGTTGAGGACTGTTTTGGTAGGTCCTTCATGTAGGGATCGATCTCTGACAAGAAGGATTTGGGTTACAGCTTCTGTAAGGAACAGGGCTGCATTACCGATAGCTGCTGGCTTTAACCATTGATAACCATTGGCTTTAACTTTGAAGGCATATCCTGATTTTCTGCTGCCAGAGGAAATGACAGAGGGAACAACAGGCATGTGGCAAGCTGAAATACTTTGAAGTCCACAGAGAAATGAATTCCAGCAACAGCTGCTGAAGGAACATTGCTTACCTGTCAGATCCAAAGCTATACCATAGGGTCAGCCATGAAGAAAACCACAGGTGAGCAGTTCCCAGGCAAGACAAGGTCATCATGGTGGTGACAGTGGCCATGACAGGCTATGGCACCGAAGGACTTCATTAAGATCTGACCCTTTTGATGAGTCCACCACCTAATAATCGGAAACAGCATCAACAGTTATTTAGAGAATTAAACCTGCCCCTGCTCCCAGGTAAGCTAGAGCTGAGTATCTGGGTAACATCTGCTGATCTGAATATATTTCATACAGACTATTCAGTGGTTACTGGGAGTTCATATGCTGGATGCAGTGCAATTTTGTAAAAGAAAAGATATATACCATCTTTTTAAGCTGGGGCTGGGTTTTTTTGGTCCTTTGCCTGTAAGAAATAGGATAGTAAGCAAGCAAGTCAAGATAGAAAGCATACACGAGCATGCTGCTCTGGATGGCTAAAGTCTGTTTGACAGACCAACTGACAAACCAACCCCACACTGCACCTTTCTGCCTCTACAGATGACCAAAACATCTCCTGTGATGGCCATCTGAGGTCCAGTGCTGGCTTTGCCCGAGATGACACACTGCTTTGCATGCTGCTTGGTACAAGAAGACCCTCTCTTTCCATTGTGCTCACGTGCACAGAGCAAGCAGTGCTGCAAAGGGCTGTCATTGCACAAAAGCAAGAGGTGCACAGTCCCAAGTCAGACTTATAGCTGAGAGGAGAGAAGCAGTAGGAGGAATACATTAAGATCACTAAGAATGAAGTTCCCTATTTTATCCACCCGTGTAATAAATTATTTAGTTTCTGTTTTATGGATGACTATTTGAAAGAAGAAAAACCAACTCTTTAAAATGAGGATCTGATGAAGTATCTTTTTTTTTCCTTGGCTCTGAATCATGCTTACATTCCACAGATGAAGATGTACAGAACCTGCTGGGTTTCAATCTATTATTTCACTGTACTGTGATCTCACAGTGCAATTACATTTCCCTGGCATGACTTAAAATCTATTACTACCCCAGGAATTAAATACAGAAAAAGAAAAGCTCACAACAGTTTCATCTCTACATGTTGTCAGCTGTTAGCAGGACTGGATCTTGCTTTTCTCTAGTTCAAGAAGGATGTTTTAGGTAGCTCTGGGAACTGTCAAAGCTTCATCAAGAGCAAGACGGACAGAAAACCTGACAACAACATTTTAATTGGAAGAGAACTCTGCTCCTGCCTCTCCAGAGGCAAAAGTCTGGAAAACTGCCTCCATTTGGCATCTTCACTAGGAAAGAATTTCAGCCCCAGATGCGAGGAGAGGAGGGACAAAGCAGAGATAGGAAATCCTCTGGATCTAAAGATCAGCACTTGACAGTTTGTTGAGGAAAATAACTTAGGTTTTTTATTCTCTGTCAGTTTTCTTTGTAGCCTCGAGGAGAACTAAATGAAATTTGCCATTTTCCTATCAATTATTTTCTACAGCTGTTCATGGTCAGCCTTTGCCAGCATCATGAATAAGCAGCTTCAAACACTGCTGCTTTTATAAAGCTTTATGTGAGATCCATACTACAACTTTCCTTTAACAGCTGGTCTTCTGTCTTCATCAGCCAACAAGCAGACATTTGACCATCCCATTTGAAGCTGTTGAGCTTGCTCTAGTAGCCACCCCTCTGGTCTTGTCAGGACTCAGACATGTCTTACCTCTCTTGTGAGCTGTCCCTTTAAACCCAAACCAATGTGTTTGCAGCATCAGGCCCCTAGGGTTGCCAGTTGACATCAGTCTTCAAATACATGCTTCTGTATTCACATTGCACCAACCCAAGAACAGCATTACATTGACTGCCATCTCTTTCAGAGGAGCCAAAGTTATTTCAGCTTCATGCAGCAGCTATTGTTCTCTTAGATTTTAACTGGGCTGGGGGATAGAAGAGAGATGAAGTTCCTTGTGGACTCCAGGTTAAATCAGAAGGAACTCATTAGAGTTCTTTGGCTTAAACTGTAATAAGCCCAGAATCCAGCCTGTTGCCATTTAATCCACACTAGGGTTGAAGTAATGAATGCCTCCTGATTGATCTCTAGACAGGTACTCACTAATACATGCATCTCCTTTTCGTTATAATTTCATCCCTCACTGTTTTCAAGCCATTTACTGTTCATTACTGAAGTGACCATTTTTCGCTTGTTGAAAAAAGACATGGTGTTTTAATTAAAGACAACTCACAAAGTCAGCAGCATAATGGTAAAAAAATAAAAGAAACACAAAAAACTTTGTACAAAAGACTGTAAATATTAATATAAATTAACTTGGCATGCAACTTCACTAAATCCTGTTATTGCAAGTTACCTGAGTGTATAAAGATGTGTATAAAGGAAAACGAATGCCATATGTATCGGCTGTTTCCTCTAACCAAACACTACTGTAAATATATAATCTGTATAAAAATATTTTAATTTTACCATTATTTATGCAATAGAAATAAAGGTTTTTTTTTCTTTTGATGAAGGATAAAGTTCCTTTTTTCCCCTCTTTTGAAGAAGTCATTGATATTTATTCATGCCCAAGTACAAGAGCAAAAGCTAGATTTGCATAGAATATTAGGACAGAAAGGCTTTCTTCCTTCTGAGGAATACATGAACATTTGGGGAGTTATTTTCTTTTGATAATAGATTTACATATTTTAATGTGTGTTACTACAGAAAGGTGCCTTGGCTGTTCAGAGCTGGAATCAACACTTTGAGAGCGACATGGATGCACAGGACTTATTAGCATGCCAAAGACAGATAGTGAACTTCCCTTGTGGAAGTGGAAGTCAAAGCCACTGGTGTGGTTGGTGGGCACCACGAGCAGATCTCAAAGAGAAAGGTCACCCCAGGTACTCTTTTATAGCACTTGATTAAAAAATCAGACCCCTTTTTTCTTATACATACCAGAGATTCAGAGCCTGACTCCCTGAACTCAGATGAGCTTGGGTCCAGTGTGTTGCTGCTGGGAGCTAGACATTGACACAGGTTTTAATCTTGTCTCTTCTACTGCCAAGGCTCCATTCCATGAGTTAAGGCTAAACTGCACTCATGTGTCCTGAGAAGCAGCTGCTCTATAAGCAAATCCAGATCTCTTCATTGCATTGTAGAATATTCTCCACAGCTACTAGTCCACTGTGTCCTGCAAACATTTGCCTGGGGAAGATAAAAATGAGATTAATTAGGGCCCCCAGAATTGCTTATAATAGTGCCTAAATTAAAGCTTAAAAGGAAACAGCTGATGTAGGCAAGTTTTCTTCATCCATATGGACCCAATTCCCAGTGGTAAGCCTCCAAAGCTCCCACCATGTCCACAGGCAGTGTATCACCTCTGCCTTGTGCTTGGAAAGGTGCTGTGATGCTTTCCCTAGACCAGACCATTTTAGCAAAAGTAGCATTTCTGATTCCTTCATTTAAGCTCTTAAAAAATGAGTGTTTTTTCCCCCAGACAATGAGATATATCACACTCCATTACATGGGCTCACATTATTTATTAATTGCTATCACTTGGACAACAGCCTGGCGGCTCAGATACTGTTCTTTATTCCTGGAACCATCACAGCTTTCGGTATGAGTAATAGTCTATGCATGGATTACCACTGAGAAGCAAGCGATGCAGAATACTGATGTTTAGAAATCTGGTGATCTAACAGTTTATAAAGGTGCTGTATACTCCAGCTGACCTCTTACATTATGTAAGTGGAGTGTATTTTAATGAATGGGTTAGGAATGAACCTGAATTCACTACAGGAACGAATCAAATGTATTTGAGAAATTCCTATATATTTATCATAGGAATGAATGAGTAATTAAATTCTCTGCTGGAAGGAGAAACTCTCCTTTGGAAATGGCATTCTCATGCAGATAATTGTCCTAAATATCCTCAGTGGAACCATGGGTTTGTATGTTGTATTCCAGTCACCAGAATGGCTCAGAATTGAAATTCACTGGTGTCATTGCTAGTACACATCCCCTCTGCCCATCAGCCCTCAGTGAGGATGAACACCATGCTGGACAGGTTGGGATGATACCATTGACTGCAGGGGGAAAACAAACTGTAAAAGAGAAAAGCACACCAAATTTGGACTGAGACCAAACTCTTTATCCCACCATAATGAGCCCATGAACACGAACACTGTTCCAGCTCTGCCAAAGCCTGCTTAGTGTTATTTAATGCTCTCCATTCAACAGAGAAATACAGGTGAAGGAAACCAACCAAAAGCCCCATTCTTCAGCTGTGCCTCAATAGAAGATTTCAGGTTCCTGCTGCTGCCGGAGCCGGCATTGGCAATGGGTAGGAATGACCATGCGGATCTAATCCAGCTCCTGGGGTGTCAGTGGAAACATTCCCAGACTTAGTGGGATTTGGATTAGGTCATTATACAACACAGTATTTCACACCCTGGCTCTTTGCTTTGTTTAAATGAAGTCTGGCCAAGGCCTCAAATTTAATTACTGAAATACAAATGCTGAAGAAATAAGGCCTTCCTTACTCTGAATGGAAATCAGGCATGGCCCCATCTAAAACTTCTTGCCATTATTTGGGTCCCAAAGCTCAAGACTATCAGAATGTCTTTGGTTAGACATCGCTTTTCCTCCAGGTAGGTACACTCTTCTCATGACCCTGCAGGCTGGTTTTGCTGCTACAATTCCATCCACCCAATACACACTCCTTCCTGATTAACATCTACAGAAAGGGTTTGCTAATGCAAATCCAGAGGCAGTAATTTATTTGGTACATGCTAGTTAATCCTGGCAAGGCTTTCCTGTCTAAGTATAGACTAATATCCTCCTGTTTTAATTGCTTCTTCAAGAGTTTCTCAAAAACCAAAAAAATTTTAATTAAAAAATTTGCCAAGATCTTTTCCCATTTGTTCTTCTTCCTACCAAAAATTATCAGCACATTTGTAAAGTTCTATAGAAAGTAATTACAGCAGATGCTGATCGCTGCTCTAGCGCCGAGGCTGCTGAATGCTGCACATCAGGCTCCAGACTTCTACTTTTTTGTAACTCTCAAACATTCTTGGTCTTTGCTCAGAAGGGAGGCTCTCCATGCAGGGCCTGTGATGCTTTCATGCCAGCTGCTAAGGTCAGGGGAAATTTGGGAAGAGGAAAGAAAGGAGGCGATGTGAGGACTTCTGATGAGTGCTTGTAGTGACAGAACGAGGGAATGGCTTTAAGCTGACAGAGGGAAGATTGAGATTGGATATTAGGAAGATCTTTGGGAAGATCTTCCAACCCAAACCAGTCTGTGATTCTATGAACTGCTAGGGATACAGAGATTTGGGCAAGGAACAGTAAGGAATGGCTAAAACCCCATTCAATTTTACCTATAATTTATAATGAAAAAAGTCCTGTCCCACCATCACCTATCCAAAAGATAAGATGATAAAGCCACTGCACGTTACAACGGTGTGTAAGTATCAGACTGAAGATGCCAAGTGCATGCCTGCCACAGTGCAATAAATGTCTTCTAACCCCAATTTCTCCCTAGATTTTCACTTGCCCATAATGAGCTGGTTTTAGAATAAGCTGTTAAAAATAGTTCACCCTGTAATGACAGAAAGCTGAGGTAATCACAGGACAACCATACATGCCTCTACAGATACAGGAATTAATGCAACAGCATAATCATAGGGTTAAGAACCTGGAGCATGATACTGATAGTGCAGACAAGCAAATTTTCAGTGTCCTGTGAGTGCCCAGAGACAGAGCTGCAAAACTACTTGAGAAGCAGTATCTCCAGCCTCAGCTTGTGAGCATCCAGCAGTGCTCCCTTAAATGCTTGCTGATGGTGCAGTACAGCTGCAGGGACAAAACAGGGCTCTCGGAGGAATCTGAGTGCCAAGGAGAACATGACCGTGAGCATGGCTGCAACTGAGCCACTTCTAGATTCAACAAGTTCCAGCCTGCAGAGTATGTTTTAGAAAGCCTTAAAACCTTCTGAAGTGAAGGGTTTTGAATGAAAGGGCTGAGAGACCCCAGTGCTGGTGGTACGAACAGTACCTCTATAATAAGGGTAATCACTGCATGTTACACGGAAAAACTTCTCAAGTGATTACTGTTTGCAGAGTCTGATTAAATATAAATTAAGCTCATCTGCATGTTCAGCAAGATATGTGCACTGAATAGCAAGAGCACCCTTCCCACTGGCTGCATGGAGCGACTGGGGAGCTCATCCCGTGGCCTGGCATGTCTGCACATACAGGCTGCACCTCCTAAACACTGATGGGCTTGGGGCATTGATCACCTCTCTAGGAAGACTGTTCCAGCATTTGACCACCCTCTTGATAAAGAAATGCTTCCTCAGGTTCCTGGCAATGCACCGAGTGCTCCATGAGCCCTTGCCATTAAGTAACCAGACAAACTCTAAGTGATGAAGGGACCAGTTCTGCATCACCAAGCATCCTGGTTATGATTAAGAAGAGATTTCTTAACCTCCTCCCACAGTGTACAAGAGTGAAAACTGCCTGATTTCTAAACTGAACTATGACACAGAGACCCCATGCATGACTGGTGTCATCTCCAGCTTATAGTCAGTGGCTGGGGAGCAGCACAGCCCTCTGGTACAGAAGGGATGGGACTGACTGAGCATCCTGCATGTAGGAGGTGTTTGGAAAACCTGTGGATTTCTCATTCATCCTTGACTCTGGGCTGAAGGTCAGACCTGCTAAGTGAAACCAAAGGGATAATTGTTTCTCAAGTTACATGGTTGGAAGTGGCAAACATGCACCCAGAGACACTTCATTCTTTCGCACTCTCACTCTTCCAAAGAACCCTTTTTGTGTGTGTTCAAGAAGGAGCCTGGAGACTTTGTGAACAGATGAATCAAGAAAGTCGAGTGAAGAAGCTGATGACTATGACTATCATAAGCTACATGATCTGAGGGAGAGGGGATGCTTCTTCTTACCATGTTGTGTGAGGTCCTACTGTACTGGTGCCAATTTCAGTGTCTTCTCTCACTTCAAACCAGAGAGAATCTGAAAGCCTGAGAAATACTGGGAATAGCTTCTTATGGGGAAAGAAAGCTCCAGAAACAGGCTCCAGATTAGGACCTGTCAACACCGTCCTGCCAAAAAATAGAATGTACTTGCAAGTGCATAACCCAAACTTGAATCCTGAAGCTTTTCAGCTGCCTACTTTGAATATTTATTATTTCTTACTTGCAATTTCAGAGAGCATTTTTAAAATCAATTAGCTATGGTCCTATTCATTTGGAAACTGAGCACAACATTCCCTGCCTCTTGGACAAATTAAACTCGCAATTATTTTAACATGCTTGTCCCCTGTAAAGAGGAAAAACACACATCGGTTCAGAGGACAGAAGAGACGAAACAACCCAAGAGGAATAACACTGTTCCAAAAGCAAAAGGTTGAGCATATGTATTTGCTTACACTGGTATGAGCAATAGGCTCAGAGAAAGAGGTAGATAGCATATTAGGGTACTAGGAATCATTGTTATTCCTGTAGAAAGCACTTTCAGTGCTGCCATGATAAACAGCTTCTAAGAATTCAGGGTATGGAGTGCTGACATCTGTCAGGCAGGAACCTGGAGTTCACATCACAATTGCAATTACCGCAGTATTTTTAACCAAATCACGGAGTCAACTTGCACGAATGAAAAGGCTCCTTTATGTAGAAGCTGGCAAAGGTAAAATCATTTCCAGCTTTCAAGAAACCCAAAGCAACCTCCAGCAGCCTGGGTAAACAGTGTTTCTGTGACAGACTTGCTGAACTACTAACCCGGTCTAGCAGAAAGCCCTGCGCTAGCACAAAGGTTGTTATTGCTGCAATTACGCCAACGCCACATTCCCAAAGAAGGATTAACATTTAATTCTTTCTAACTTTGGTTTATGAAATATTGACATGCTGCTGCCTTCAAAATAAGCTATAAAGGCACCTTCCATACAGCGTGCAGCGGGAGCTCAGTGATGTTTATTTACTTATCCCTTTCACTAGGTCTGGCTCTGAACACTCATGCTGAAATTGTTAGAGAAGGCCCCAGGCTGAGCTAAGCATACACCAGCAGGTAGAGCTAATCCAGTGTTAATAAAAATCAATGAAGCATTCTTACAAGGCAAACTGTTATCCCTTTACAGCTCACAGTCTCCTCACCCTGACAGAAGATGATGATGAACAGATGTAGAAGCATCAGCTGGGGGCAGCTCCAAAAAGCTGTCTGTTCAACACATCCTTTTACAGTCCCAACCATCTGATTTATATATTCACTGACATTTCTTAATACTTTTGGGACACCTTATCTCATTGGCAAAACAAACCCACTTCTGTCTGCATCATTTCTAAGTGTGAAAGATTGTGTCATTGAAGTTATTGCTACCCCGGTGATACCAGAACCCTTCCAGCTACAGTGACCTCATTAATGAAAATCCTTCGTATCAAAAAGGTCCAGCTTTGTAAAGGTCTTATTGTATGACAAAGAAGTCCTGGGATAACAGCATCCTCGTGGCCTTCCAAACACAATCCAGTCCAAGACATGACCTCAACACAAGGCTTTATACTGCCTCTCACCGAAACAACGATGCCTTCTGTATCCCAGGGAAATTGTTCACTTCTCTGGTATGTTAAGGTGGGGTTCAGGAGCAGAGCTTGTGGCTTACACCTCTGCACTAATCCAGACCAGCAGCAATCATCTGCACTGAGCACCTGAAAAAACATGCTTAGAAATAGTAATCTGCTTTCCTTCTGTCTCTCTGAAAAACAGGATGAGGAATTACCTTTTTGTTGGCATTTGCAATATGAATTACATTGCACACACCCGTGTGCACCCTGCTGCATAGCAAGTACAAGAAGCAGAAGCCTGAAGGCAGGAACATCTCAAAGGCTGCCATAAGCCCCATGTTGTCCCCAGTCCCACTAAACTACAGCTACAGAGGTTGGTTGTTTAAGGAATGGAGGTAGCTGGCATGGGAGACATCTTCCCTGATTTATTCCAACTGCAGCAGAGGAACAACTTTATCTCTGGGTGTTTGTCTTAACACTGGCAGCCAGGTTACACTGTAAAAGCCCACTGGTTATTAGGGGAGGCTGCAGTGACAATGGAGATGTTGGCAGTTTTAATAAGCAGTTTAATGAACTGTTCATCCTAATTGTGCCCTAGACTCTACTGAGTCACAGCTGCTCATACAGGAGTACAAGCTCAGATGTAGGCATCTAACCTGTAGCCATCCACATTTAACCACCTGAAGCCTCTCCCTGTGTCTTTAGCTATTAGTTAAAAGTGATAGAAAAACTCTTAATGGTTCTTCCCAGGCTGTACGAATCCGTGAGTGTCCTGACCTCCATGAGAAATATTCCTGTTGAACACACAGCTCCTGTTTAATGCACAGATGAGGTTTTCTCACCACTCTCCCTCATCCCTCCAGTTAGAGCTGACATCAACAGCAAATGACACCAGATGAGGCAGAGGATGGCCCAAGGATAAGCTTCAATATTTCTCACTTTTGGGAGGATTTCCATTTATCTTCATTATATCCAAACACCTCATTTTTCAGAATCCGATCAATAACTCGATAAGACACTGTTGACCCAAGTTCTTCTCACAAATCTTTCACTGAAGTCAGAGGCAGAGCTGACCTAAGCAGCAAATAAAGAATTCATGGGCACTGAGTAGTACAAATTCCAAATGCCTTTTTCCTTTGCAAGAGTAAATGAGTGTAAATAGCACAATCTGCGTCTCTCCTGGAGAACAAGAAAAGCATATTCCTCTTATTTGGCTTCCTATTTGGTTTTCCTATTACTTTCTGCATATAGAAGAGCTACCTTAATTAATGCAAGCTTATTATGAAATTAGAGCACCAATATAATTAAAGCATTGATTAAAAAGCCAATATAACAACCAGCTGAAACGCTTTTGAAAGGGGAGCAATATGAATACTTCTACTTCATTAAATATTACAATTCCATCAATATTGAAGCATTCAATTGTATTGACTTGATTTCTACATTAAGCTGGGAATAAGCATCTCTTGGGACCTAATTATGTTAGTTTTGCTTCCCTTGTTAGCTGGAGTTTGTGTGTTTGTTTGTTTGGTTTGAGATTCCCTAAACTTCTGAGAGAGCAGATCTCCCATCCAGGGAACCAATTCTCCAGGAAGATAATTTATGGGTAATGAGGAGTTCTAGTAATTGTGTTTATCTCTGGAAATTAACTTTAAGAAATCCATCACATCTATAAAAAGAAGTCGTGTCTGTTTTCCAGATAGGCCCCATAATGAGTTTGTTAATGAACCTACCAGCTAGGTCAAATCAACAAACAGCCTTGCCCCAGATTTACTGAAGGTCACTCTGAAGCTCTGTGAAGAACTTTGCTTCTCTCCTTTCCACATCTCCCTAGAAACACTGCTGCAACACCCAAAGCAACCTCCAGCTCCTCAATGACACACGGAGAAGTCACATCTTCAGAGTCACCTCTAACACTGGTTGAATTTGCAGCACAACAGACTCCCAGGGAGGAGTGAGCCTCCCCTCCAGGAAACACTGACCCTCAAAGGGTCTAGCCCAAGGGAAATGACATAAACTAAACAGGGAAGGCAACTCATACTCCCATAGTCAGCAGTAAGTGGCACAAGCCACTCAGAGAAGGACTTGTCAAGGGGTCATAGACCCGGAGATCGGGCTCAGACAGCTATACACAACAGGAGTACCATCTCCATCCCAACCTCCTCATGGGAATGTGTGTTACTGCCCTTGGCTTTGAGCCCCAGATAGGCTTTCAGGTCCCTTCCAACACAACCCATTCTATGATTTTATGACCATGGCCATGCTTTCTTCTGGGAAGAGCTGGCTGAAGCAATGTCAGTGTCATACTGTGCTCTCCCCATGGTGAACATTAACACCTCAAGTAAGATCTGGGAACATCAGAAAGCCACATGCCCTACCTCTCCCTGAAACTGAGTAGGGTGAGGAAAACAAGCCTGTCCTTGAGGTGGTCAAGACATTTGTAAATGCTTTCCAGCACACACTGAGCAATAAGATGCAAGATAGATGAAAGAATTGGGGTTCTGTTTCAGGTTCTTGCAGACTGTTTGCTCTGAGGAAGTAGCACAGCTTGCTTTGCCTGTTCTTTTCCCCCTATGATATCCTCCAGTTCTTTTTACTTTGGGAAACAAAAGAGCTGTGAAGTAAGCACCAAAGAAGTGCAGACGAAAGAAGAGAGGAGTAGGTTTTGTAGCACTCTTTTTGATCAGCATTTGTACTGGAACCTTAATTGGGTCTGCAGGAATGTCTGATCTCTCCCAAGTGTGCAGTTCGCTCTCTGCATGCTCACAGGCGATGCTAACACCTCCTGAAGCAAAACTCACTTTACATAAAACTCATAGAACCAATGAGGCTGGAAAAGACCATTTAGATCATCAAGTCCAACCTTTATCCCAGGACAGACACCACTAAACCATGTCCCTAATGCATGGGGTTTTTCATCAGGAAGGTGTCTTGACATCTCTTGGGACAACCAGAGGGTAGCCAGGGATCTGACACCACACAAGTGTAGTCTTGTCCATCCCCTGTGCCTGACATGGCTGCACAGTTCAGAGCGGAGGTTTAACAAAGCCTGTCTTCAAATAAAGCTGAGGTAAAGCATGAAAAATTGCTGGCTTGTCCCACTTGGTTAATGCAGCTCCTGCAGTTAGTGCAACCCCTGTAAGCTGCACTAGGTTGGTTTCCCTGTTAGGAGGCATTACCCCTTGGCAAAAGACATTAGTCAGCCTCCAGAGGGAGGGTTTGTTTTGGTTTATTTTGCTTTGGTTTGTTGTTTTGTCTCGGTTTGTTCTGTTTCAGTTTTAACCCCCCAGCCTAGAAGACCCACAACGAGCTCTAAGCTGGACTTGCACTAAGAAAAGCTAAACCTATCACCATCTCTTGCTCCCCAAAGCAGAGTACGTTAACGTTCTCACCACTTTCAGGAAGGATGCTGAAGCAGTTTAAAGTTACAAATGCAAATCAAAGCCCAAATGAGCTTTGAGATTGCAGCAAACGTGCCACAGTGTCGTTCACAGCATGGCAGAATGTTCTGCCACGTGTGTGAGATGCTCAAAAAGCTAACTGCATGTCATATTCCCTGTTCCAACTTAGGCAGAGTTAAAATAAAGCCCCAAACCCAAAGAGGGGTTATCAACGTGACTGTCTCTATCAAGTGATGGCTCAGGCACCGAAAGCAGCTTCTGAAAAGGAAAAAACCCACTTTATGACATCTAGTGGTAAAAGATGTGCACAAAATGCACTGACACGGCAAGAAGCCCTGTGAGACTCACATGCCAGTCAGGAGAGTCAGGCTATTTTCAGCACTGTACTTCTTGGCTATAATCTGTGTGCAAAGTGTAAACTCTTTCTGTGCAGGTCTATCAGAAGTCAAGGCACTACTTGCTGTGGACGAGTGCTTCCAATTCCACACCAACTATGCTGCACATGGAGAGCCAGACCTTTGCGTAGGCAGATATCAGACTGACACTACAAGACGGTGTCAGCTCAAACCCAGATACCTTAGAGCTTTCATTATCAACCTTGTAGCTGGTTTCTCTGAATTGATGCCTGGCTGCATCCTTCACCCTCCTCATTTGAAAACATTCGTGCTAGGATAAAACAGCCACCAGACTGCACCCAGGGCCACCAAAGTGAGCTCAGACTGTTCAAATGATGGGAGCAAACACAGAGGGTATCTGACATCCTAGAGCATGCACAATTTCTGGTGGAGCTGTGCTTTTCTCTTACTGCAGCAGTAAGAGATGGCACCCTTGTGCAAAAGCATCTCCTTCGTGCCATTTATATCCACCTTGTTATCCAAATAGCCAATTATGGGTATTTGTTCCAGACACCTTTGGAGGAAGTACTGTGATCATAACAGATTGCTGCTTCAGGATGCTGGAAAACCTCAGCTTTTCCAGGTCATTCGGTGCTGCTTGTCCATCACAGCAGCCCTGCCTCAGTCCTGCAGGAGACCACAGCTGGAGAAACCCTATGGACCTTGGCAGACCTTCTCCATAGCAAAGCCTCTGCCACAGCAACACTTCATCCCCTGCCAGAATGAATTCAGAAGAGCAGCGGGGCTGTCAGTGTGCTTTCCCCCAGGAATCCAATGCAAGTGTGATCTGTTTAACAACTACCACCAGAGCTCAGGCACAAAAGTCTTCCTCACCTTCTCCTCCCTTTCTGCAGGCTCTCACTCTTCACTGCACCAAGGAGTCTGGTTGGCTGTAAGCAAGCTCAGTGCTGCTTCCTACAAGGCTCAGCTCTGCTTGGGTCTCCTGGCACCCACCAAAAGAACTGTATGGTCTGAGAATGGAAACACCTTCCTCTAACTGCCTCCTACATCTCAGCAGCAGAATGCAGAGTTTTCCATGGTGGCATCCATGTCATTGAAACAACCATGCTCCAGGGTGGTCATCACCTCCTCCAGCCCATGGGAGCTGATTTTCCAGCTTGAACATGGGTTCAGTTTGATCTTGCTGTGACATACATTGAAGGTCAGCAAGCAGAAAGCATGAGGGTTGTTGATAGTGCCCAGAGTAGGTGAATCAGGGTCTCTTGAACCCTGGGAAGGTGGCAGAAAAGGGTGGATGTGCCTTTGGAAGGGGGAAAGTCAATACTGCAGCGTATGCCTTAGCTGCTGTGCATCTTCACTGCGCTGCCAAAATGCACCCTGCTCTATCTAACGACTCAGCACAAATAACAACATTGAATTAAGGTTGGTCCTCAGTGAATTAATGAAGAGCCATTTAGAAGAACATTAATGTTTACACAGAATAAGCTGCATCCCTGGCTGCCTTTTAAAGCAATTCTTTAAACTATAAAGAGCACCAATTAAATAGGTCTGAAACATTTGCCTTTTTGCGGCTAGAAACTCTGTGTCTGAAGAGTTGCTGTCCTCCAAGTTCAGCAGAAAACCTACAGTTTCTGTGTTAGACTCACAACCCAACAGCTTTTTAAGGCCAGAAGGCTGTCTAGCTGCAAGGAGAAGGACAAGGTGCACTTGGCATAGAGGGACTTACTCAAATGGCACAACAATGGGTACATTGTGAACAGTGCACCCTAGGACCTCAGTGTTACCTAAAGCTCTTACAGGGACTGAGTGGCATAAACCAAGCCAAAACAGCTGAAAACCAGGTTCTTTGGTACTCCTGCCATTTCTGCCAGGTCACAGGAGACCAAGCTGTCCCACTGAAGGCCACTCTGTAAAAGAAGGCAGTGCTATTTTGCTAGCACAGTGACTTAGTTTGTATTTCAAGTCCTTCAACAAAGATGAGAACATAGCCAAAGAAGTGCACAATGTTAAATGCCAGGAGAAAAATCTATTTCTAACCATCTAAAAGGAATCTCTCCTCCATACTCTCCTCACACCCTGATAACATTAACCTCCCTTAGCTTTCCCCCTGCACTAATATGAGCCATCTTGCTGGCTCCAGGGCTTTCTGGAGAGGTCTCCTTCAAAGAGCATTTCTGCATAATTTACTGTAGGACTCTGTGGAAGCACCACCAGAGAGTCCCTCCATCACATCCTGTACTCAGATGCCCTGCTAAGCATCTATAGTTAGAAGAGATGACGCAAGCATTGGTACCTCTTGCTCCCCCTTTCCTCTCCTCCATCCATGCTGGATCCGTACTTGCTTTCAGCCAGACCTTAATGCCCACACGCTTCCTGCTCGGAGTCCTCTAGGTACCGCATTAGTCACGCAGCTCGTCAACGTGAGCTCTGGGACAACATTCATTTGAACCCATGTTCCAGCACAGCTGCCATTGCCTCCAGCGGAGGAAATTCAACTGCCAAATCCTTCACCCAAGGGCTATGGCAGAGCTCACACCTTCCCAGCATCAGATCCCTCTCATTCTTGCAACAAAGGAGCTCAGACAACTGAGTGGGCTCAGAGCTTGTCCTCCCCTTGTAGGAGGACACTTCCCATGAAGGCTCTGTCTGCAATGATGAACAAGTATTACCGTAGACAAGGACTTGTCAGCAGTCTCTGCACTGTGCTGGCTCAGTGCTAAAGGATGGAATTCACCCCCTCCTCCATAAAACATGGGGCATTTTCTAGAGTGTGGTGTGGGAAGAAGAAGGGAACTTTTAAGCCACCTCCTGTGAGAATAGCCACTGGGTGCACTGGAAACTTGTCCAAGCATCAGCATGGAGAAGAGAGTCTGCTTAACTAAAAAGAAACCAGGATACTACAGGGAAATCATTCTTCTGACACTCAGAAAGGCCACATCTTGTCCTTGGAAATGAGTAGGGGTTGAAGCCTGACAGGCTTGTCTTGTTTTCCATCTGAGAGTGGTTGGTGTCATTGGTTTTGACCCCAACAGAGGTGTCTGGTGCCCTGCTGATGCAATGAATCATCATCACAACATGAGAGCAGTCCCCTGGAACTTGGCCCTCCACTCAGAGCAGACAGTTTACTAGCCAGGTCTGTAAGCACAGGCCTTGGTAGGAGGTTAGAGGTGTCTCTGGGTCTCGAGGATTCAGATCTGAAAGTAAAGGATGCACAAAGCCCAGACAGTATGACTAAGTGCAGGAATATAAAATATTCAGTACTGGTATATATACAGCATTCAGAGAGCACTGCAGAAAAGGCAAGGATAAGAGAAACAAATCCAAGTCTGCCTGCAGGATAAGAATGAGAAAGGTCTCTATTAACATTTAAAAGGAAAGATTGTTTCACTTCTTCCTGCTGATGAGCTCAAACTGATGGTGACCACAAAGAAATCCATACTGATATCCTGATGAGCCTTTGAGTTACACCAAAGTGTGGTATTAAAAGCAAAGCTCAGGCCTCATATTTCTTTTACTGCCAGTATCCTTCTGGTCTGGCAGACAAGGGTGAGATTGCAGTCATGCCAAGGAAGGGCTGTGGGTAACCAGCTCCCCCTGCTTTGAGGATGGCCAAGACAATGTTGGTGTGTTTGGGGACAAACATCTTCCCCTCTTTTCTGGGAAGGCACTTGGAAAACCAAACAAAACAGATGTTCACTATTGGCTTGGCCATGCAAAGATCTGCAGCACAGGTGAGGGATAACGCTGCCTATGTGTGTGGAGCAGCATGCTCAGAGCTGCCACCAGCACTGCACTGTGCAGGGCAGCATGACTGAAAGCCAGGTCAAAACGAGCCAAACAAGAGAGCATCACATCTTTCATGCTGTAAGTAGATGATGAAACGGAAAAGGAAGCACTAGAGCCAGACAGGTGCATTGTGATACAGCCACCAGCAAACGTCTCAACAGCACCAACAGTGAAAACAGTGGAGACAAATGAGGCACGGGGGATGCAGGAGCAGCACCACATCCAATGCTGGAAAAGGGCTAAGCCTTCTCCCTGGTTTGGCTCTTCCCTTGGCTTCCCAGCCCTTGCTGGCAGCATCTCGGCTCTCCATCCAGCTCCCACACTTGCTGAGGAAGCTTGAAATCTCACCCCAAGGGTCCCAACCCCAATAGCAAGAGATGCGTTGGGAGTCTCACGTCTGACAGCGAGAGCAACAGGCGCTTCCAAGCAGGAAGCAGCTCCCTTCCTTTCTTGCCTTAGGAACCTGAGGACCTCTCGTGGTAGAAAGTGGAAATGCGTTTATATGAGCCGAGTAAGCGAGGGGCGAGCGGGCAGGACCTGCGGGTGCATCGTTTCCTTAAAGAAACCTCAGAAACGGACAAAGGAGGAGACAAGATGCACCCAGACCAAGGCAACCAACCCTCCCCTCGCAAAAGCTCCAACCAAGCAGCAATGCTGTGCAGGTCCATGTAAGGGGTACAGTGACTGATCCCAGGCACAGCTGCAGGTTGGGCAAAGGGATTCAGAGCAGCCCTGAGCAGGACTCGGTGTGTTGGTCTATCAGAAGCTCCCAATGATCTGGCTTCGGTGTGCGCTTGAGGTCAGACCCCCCCCGTGCTGGGCTGCATCAAAAGGAGAGTGAGCAGCAGGTTGAAGGAGGTAATCCTGCCCCTCGACTGCTCTCATGAGGCCCCACTTGCAGCACTATGTGCAGGTCTGGTGTCTGCAACACAAGGACATGGAGCTGTTGGAGCAATTCCCTCTAAGCCAAACCCTTCTGTGATCTTTGTAAGAGGTCTCACTGGCAAGAGAAGCACCTTTCAGACCCACAGGAACACCAAGTTAACAGTCACATTCCTATTTATTGCCACATTTACTGAGCATCTAACTCCTGACCTGGAGCCGCATCCTGAGGGTGCCGGCTGGACAGAGTTCCTTACTTGTGCTCCTCTCCCAGGCAGATACATTCTTCAATCTACTTTTTGGTAAGGCAAAGCTCAGCTTTCCTGGATAAAGCTTCTCATGGAAGTCAGCCTGTCACTGGGTTACCACTTTCAGGGAGGAACCACTCACGGCATTATTCAAAAGCCAGTTTTCTTGGCCCCATTTGGTTCCCCCTAGACAAGCCCTAGCCTGCTCGCAGCCTTGCCGGGTTGTTTGCTCTTCAGACACGAGGTGGCACTGAGGATGCAGCTTTCTTCCCTGTGCCGCTGGTCTCGGACACTCAAATACCGACCCACAGCTTCATCCTCCTGAAGGTGACAGCGCTCAGACACCTCAGGGCAGCATCACCCACTGCAGAGCATGCATGTGGGACACCACCCAGGCAGGGTACCAAAGCATCACAGTGTGCCGGTGTTGCCCTCACACACCTTATGCGATGTTCCTTCTCCTCCTGAGGCCTCCCACTACAGGGAGGGATATAGGGCAGTACTCCAGGGTGGCAGCATGTAGCTGCTGCCCTCCTGCTGATCATAGAACCACAGAATGGTTTATGTTGGAAGGGACCTTAAAGTTCATCCAGTTCCGACACCTTCCACTAGACCAGGTGCACTGCCTCCTCTCTGGCTCTTTGGGATGGGGCCTGGCACGCAGGACAGGCAGGGGCACAGGCAGGCATGCTGCCTGCAACCTCAGAGCAGAAATGGTTCTGCCCTGCACTCAGACCATGCCCAAATGCTCTTCCCTGTTGCCATCCTTCATCTCAGGCATTTCAGCCTTCTCCTCCCTTTGCTTCCCACAGCCCCCAGCATGGGGACATCCACATTGTATGGGGTGTCTTATACTAAACGGCTGGAGCATGTTCCATACAGTGAACCTGAAGAATAACAGTCATGAAATGTTAAACGTTGCAGTGAGGAGCAAACACCTCCTGGGTAGTTTTCCAGGCCGATGGTTACAACAATCTCTCTGTATGTTTATAACACAGATAACAATAATTAAGGCAAACCCCACCAGAACTGTGGGCACTCCTAACCAGGTCACAGACTGAAAACATAACCCCCCTTGGAAAACAATTACACTTTTCTGCACTGTTTAACTCAGTCTCATTGCACTCCAGTCTTTAAGACATATTCCAGGATGCAGTTACATGGGTTAAGATCCCAAGTATTCAGCAATAAATGATGTCCCTACTCTGCAGGGTGGGAACGGGAAGGGTTTTGTACTCACAGGCCATAGCTGACTTCTCGCAAGGAACAGTATTAGCTCTATGGACTCTTTGTCTGTCTCACTGCAGTTTAATAGCAAACCTGCAGAGAAATGGATGAGCTCATTACCTTCTGTAACTTCAAGCACAAATTGTGGTATGAGGGAAATCGTTCATTAAAACATGAAAAGCAGCTTCTTTGATTTTAAGGTTTGAAGGCCTCTGGTTCAAAGGCTTGAGTAACAAATACATTTCACCTGCCACCTTTTTCCAGGAGGGATTCAAACACCACGAGGACTTCATTTTGTGTGCAATCAAATATTAAGTCATATTTTAATTGGCGTGTTTCACTCCTCACCATTAACTCCAACCATTAAATAATCCATGCAGGACTAATGACAAAATCCCCCCTCCTCTGGCTGCAAAGGGCTCTCAACCACATCCCTTCACCTGCAGTGAAACTGGTGCTAAGTGGGATCACAGAGGGCTGGGAGTGAGATTCCCGGCTGCATTTCCAGCTCCATAGCACAGCAGGCAGGAAGGGTTCAGCCAGCCCCAGCATTCAGCCACAGGCATGTTCCTTGCAAAGCATTATTCTCCTTAAATTCACATCTCAGAAAGACCATGTTTTCCCTTGCCTGCTATTGTCAGTGATCACTTGCCTCCCAGCAGCCAAGAGATGGCAGCTGATTAATATCAGATCTCTGGGCGCTGTTAGATATCCATCAGAGGCCTGAGGAGTGTGTCGCTTGCCTATTGAAACAGTTTAAGCACTGATGGGATTATAATTATCTTGCTATCAACTGCAACAAAGCAGCTCAGCGGGAGCTGTTACACTTAAACAGAGGAGGTCAACCAAATTATCCTAGTGGGAAAGCAAATGTGAGACTGTGACCTGGCTCTATAGATTGCCTATAATTAATGGGGTTTATTATTTATATTGGGGCCAAGCTCTCACCTGGCGGTCCCAGGCCAGGGGGTCACACTGGATGGTCTCTTGCTGTCACGTCCCATTGAGGATTCAATGTGAAGCCTCTCTGCATCAAACATGGAGCAATTCCTGACTCCAGCGGTTATGGTTGAGCAAGAGGGACCTGCTGCTTTTGGGTCAGGAAGCATGAAAGAGATGGAGCTTGCTATTTTCTCAAACAGAAGGAACACGACACAGGGAATGGGAGCAGAAGGGGGAAAAATTCCACCCAGCTTCCCTGCCAGGGCTGGGGAAGGCAGAAAGGCTCAGGGATGCTATTCAAGCCTAGATGTGAAAACCCCTTCTGACAGCAAGGACAGTGATGCCTGGGGAAGCACTGATGAACGCTCCACAGCAGCTCCAGGGCCAGATGGGATGAACATCTGCCAGGAAGGGGCTGGGTACAGCTGCCCCGGGGGATAAAGATGTTTGTCACCTCCCAGGCCAGCTCCATGTGTGCTGGGGCTGTGGGTGACCCATGCATCAGTGCTGGGCATGGCAGGGCTGACCCTTCCTGGGGCCTCCTACTGGGTCAAGGCACCTTACTCGTGGTCAGAGATTGAGCCATCTTGGAGCAAGCAGCCCATTGCCCACCTCATGCTGCTCATCTGGCCCTAATCTCTTCCATCTCTTGCTCTTGATTCCCCCTTTCCTCCCAACAGCTCCTGGCTTTTCCCCTTGCTGTGCCATATGCTGCAGGTGCCACACTGGCCCCACTACAGGACACCGAGACAGAGGCTCTGGGCATTTATTCCATTCTCATTCAGCTCAATCAGGGTAAGCATAAAGACTTGTACAATATTTGGGGGTTTTTACCTTATTAGAATAAAAAGACAATCTCAACCCACAGCCAACCAGGTTCCCAAGGCCCACATCCTCCCATCTGTCCCGATCTCTTTCCTCTTCCCTCTACATGAGTGATCTGGATCCTCTCCATGAAGGACCTCACCCTACCAACCTGGGAGAGAAGTTCCCAAACACAACAGTTTGAAGGCACCGTTTCATGATGGGGATGTCTCCTAGTCTAGAAAAACCATGGCTTTGGCCATGCTACCTCCACCACCAAGCCTGTGTCGAAGCACTGCAGTGCTGGCAGAGGCAGGATGGGTACCAGCTGCTATAACAAGCTGTGTCGATGTCTATTTATTAGCAATAAAAAGGGGAAAAAGGATTTGGATTATAGACACTATGATTGAAATTTAAAGAAAGAAAGACTGGTTTCCAACTCAAAATGCAAACTTAGAGTGGAAAGCAGTAGATGGTAATCTAAACAGCAAGCTGATGACGTACAAGAGACACACAAATGATATACAAAGAACAAAACAAGGAGTGAGAACAAGAATAAGGGGAAAAACAAAACCAGGGTTGAAAAGAAGATGAAACAGAAAAGAAAGGGAGGGGGAGAAAAAAGTGGAAATAATAAGGAATCAAAAGAAATAGCAAAGGAGAGAGAGAGCAAACAAAAGAAAACACACTGAGAAAAAAGGAATGAGAGACACCAGAGATGGAGCAAACTCATGCAGAGAACAAAGAGGGGAATGTTGGGCAGCCTGCAAAAACACGAGTGTTGAGCAGAAGGTGGTTTTAGTTCAGGGTTTGTTTCTCCCCACCCCACTCTATTTTAAATGGCAATAAATGAGATTACTTTTCCCCAAGTCAAGTCTGTTTTGCTCATGATGGCAACCAGCAAATGATCTCTCTGCCCTTCTCTTGACCCAGAACCTTTCCCATCCTATTTTCTCCCCCTTCCCTGCTGGGGGCCAGTATTCCCAGGATGAGGCTTCAAACACATTTCCAGTGCTGAGGAGCACTGCAGGAAACAACCCAGGCTCCTCAGGAGCACTCTGCAAGGCTACAATGATCCTCACAGTAGCTGTTCTGCTCTCAGAATGCCAGAGGTTGTTCCTGGTTTAGCGCTGGGTGCCAATTCTGTATCTCAGCACAGCAAATCACCTTGTCCCCACTCTGCTGTTATTTTCCTCCCGGCTGTCATTTCTAAAGAGCACAGTTAGAAAACAGTTCCTGCATGGGTTCTTGCCTAACTATGAAATACTTGCCTATAACAGTAAAACCTAGAATTACAATAGCCAGGAAAGACATTTGGAGAGCTATTACCCATCACATCTCAGCCACCAGATGGGAATAAAATAAGAAACTCCTCCTCTGGGTAGCTCTCCGGGTTATACAATCTTTCCTCTTGTTATTTTGCCTTCTGTCAGAGCAACAGCACTTGACACGGAGGATGAGGATGGCTCTTCTAGGCAGTGATCCCTGCAGGCTTTCCAAATAAATATTTATCAGGTTAGGAGAGCCTGGAGCTAATGCCTAGGTTATTATTTTCCCAATAGGACTGCCTTGAGCACAACCAGGTATCTCAGCTCCAAGTGCAATCCAAAGCCCTTGGGCCAAATTCTCAGCTGGGGCTTGCAGGAGTAACTAAACCAGCAGTGCTGTAAATAGGCCCCTCTATTCTGCTCTTGTGAGACCCCACTTGGAGCACTGTGTGCGGTGCTGGTGCAACCTGCTCTAGTGGAAGGTGTCCCTGCCCGTGGCAGGGGATCAGAACTACATGAGCTTTAAGGTTCCTTCAACCCAAACCAGTCTGGGATTCTAGGAACTAACCCTTTTTTCCCTACTATAAATCCCTACCTCAGCCCATAGGTGAGACCTCCTGGGGTGAGAAGCCCCAGGTGGCACAGGCTGCTGCACTCAGCTTAGGCATGGGCAGGTATTTATCACAGTAACCCTCATGGGCTGTGACACTGAACCCACTCGCTCTTGATCCTGGTATCTTGGATAATGATACTGCTGAGGTGGGATTTCAAGCTTGCATAAGCCAAAGGTACAGCAGAAAACCTGGTCCCACAAGTGCCAACTTAGCTGAAAACCTGAATAAGCTGAGCAGCTTCACCGGTTTCAGCATCTTATGTGGCTCCTGCCTGTGCAAAGACTTATGGCCATTACAGATTAAGGGAATTTTCTGATTTATAAGAACAAACATTTCAGGAACCACATCCTCCCAATGAACAGGATCAGCCCACGTACAAGATCTTGGCTTTTCAGTATAGATGCGGAAGAGCTCAGCCCCTCACCTCCCTGGCACTAGGCTGGTGTGGCTGGAAGGGTTTATGTCCCTAAAGCTGGCACAAAGTTTTTCTGATGTTTAAAGGATCATCTACAGAGCACTTTGGTTTGGCATTTACAAGGAAGAGCCCTTTAATACTTCATCTCAATGTCCTTGGAAATCCAGCCGAGACTCTTTATGGTCAATATACACTTTTCCCACTCCCCAACTCAATGCAAGATGACTTCTCATCTGCAAAGATGAGCTGCAGAGATTTCAAATGCCTAATTTCACACTGCAGAATGGAGTGCTTAAATCTGTATCTATTAGCTGTGGATGAGTGCCCAAATTGCTCAGTGATCAAGCAGAGAGGTCCATGAGTTAAAACTTCTGACTTAGAAATGGCAGCAGTGTAACTTCATTGGAGGGCTTAGAGAGAACTTTCCTGAAGTTTGGCTCTCTGCCTGGAGCAGCACAAATGCCCTCATAAGGGCGTCAGAAGAGCAAGAGCTCACTGTTGACTTCAATCTGCTGTAAAGCACATCAGATTGTACTGTTTTCTTCACAGAATCATACAATGGTCTGTGTTTGAAGGGACTTTGAAGCTCATCAAGCTCCAACTCCCTGCCATGGACAGGAACAGCCTTCCATTAGACCAGGCTGCTCCAAGACTTGTCCAACTTAGCCTGGCCAAACAACCTTCTTATCTGGACCCTTCCCCTTAGGAAGTCTTGAGTGTGTAAAATGCACACAACAAGAGCACAGGTTTTCACCTTGTGTCATCATTCAGGAGACCTGTGGCTGTAAATGGGGCACTCCATGACGGAGCTCCCTGTACCACGCTCTGCCCAAACAGGCCCAAGACTGGAGGCTACACTTACCTGGACTGACTGCTACTACCTGCAGTGTCCTCAGCTCAGGTGGGAGAGCTACTGCTCCTGTCAGTGACAGTGCACCCAAGAGACAGACTTACCTCCTGCATAGGAATGTATCTACCCACACCTCACTGTCCTTCATATGGATCACATCACCAACCAACGTTTTACTTAGGAGAAGATGGATATAGAAAGTGGGTCTAAGGAGTGCCCCAAGCTCTAGGTTACATTTAGAAACACCCACCCTGAGCACAGGAATGGATTTGCAAGCGATGCTTTTCTACCACATAACATCTCTTTTCAGGTTCTGGAATGTAACTGCATTATCTTGGTGAGTGGCAGCTGGCAGGGATGGATGAAATGGGAGGTTAATCGGCATCGGGCATCTCTCTTGATTTCGCCTTCATTTCCATTTCTTTTAAAAATGGAAGTTCCATTAAAACAGCAGCACTTTTCTACTACATAAGTAACAGAGAAGAATGACTGCCTCTGTATCTCATCAGCAGTGAATCTTTGTAAAATCACTCAAGAGGCAAGGCTCAAATCATATATTTAATAGGAACCACTTGGAATCACTTTTTAAAGCAATTAACATATTATTAGAGATAAGCGCAAGATGCAACACTTAGATCCAGATTTCTAAGACAGATTTCTATGGTTTCAGAGGGTGCAGACCTCGGGTCGTTGCCTCGGCAATCATCTCTGCATGTCACAAACCAATGTCAGAACAGAACTTCAGCTACACTCACACAGCAGATTCAATTTGCACTTTTAATCCCGATTTTACTCATGCTGCTTCTTTTCAGTCATTTGAAAGCACTCTATGTACACCATGGAGAATAGGGAAAACGCCTCTTCAGGGTTTCTGCCCCACCTCAGGGTCCTGGAGTAACATGTTCACCTCCACCGTCCCCTTCATATTTGATATTGTTTTCTTTGTGGTGCATGAAGGAAAGGCATCTCTGAAACTTATTATTCCAAAGGATAAAAGAGCCCATCACCAACAGGATCCTCATTGCCAGGTCTCTTGTGTTGCCTGAGGACAAGTTCCCAAGTGCACACGCATCATCTCCATCAGGCCACACAAATGCCACCAAGGCAGCTGCTGATGCTCGGTGGTTGCTGCCTCCTGCACTGAGCTGTGTGGACATTCCAGAGTGACTCTGGCTGACAATCCTGTGTGTTCAATAGAGCAAGCCCGTCCTGCCTGCTGGCTGAAGTGTATCCTGCCAACTGCAGTAGCCGAGGTGTAGCCACACATTCATCTCTGCTGCTGGTGACGGTGACAGAAACCTCCAGCAGCTGAAGCAGACGGAAGGCTGGGGGTGGTGACACCTTATACCACCAGATTAAATCTGACAAAGCCCATCTGTTGGCACCCTGAGCACTGGCAGGAGTAGAGCTGGACTGGGAACCATGAATTAGAGCACAGGCAACATCCAAGGGCTTTTTCGTTGTTTATCCTGAAACATGCAGGCTCTTCCCAACACTAAACAGTATGTGGCTTCCACTGATGACTGACAGCAACCTGATGGCTCAATTACAGGGCATTTTACCATTTTGACCATCAGCTGTGAAGTCTCAAATCCCCCAGACTTTTCCTGGAGTCCACCTCATCAGTAAATAGCTTTCCTTGGAAGGCAGCAGCAATGCAAGGGGAAACACGTCATGCATCTGAAGACATTGTGATGGTATTGGTTTTGTAAGTGCTAAAATTTATTACACAAGAGATGATGCCACAGTGAATAAGAGAAAAATTCTACATTGACTCCCTACTTTGCAATTCAGGACAACTAAGAGGTTTTGCTTCATTAAAGAAGGGAAAAAAATAGGAGACAACCCCAATGAATGAGGAAGTCTTGTCAAGCCTAAATGAACAATCAGTCCTATGCAATGCTCATGGCTGTAGAAGGAACAATGAAAGATATCTGCTTCTGTACAATAAATTACTAAAACATCAGTTATAAACCTGCTGCATGGCATTGAAAATTAAACTCATTAAACATACAGGTAGCTTCATCCTGATGCAAATGGAAGACAGGCATGAGTGCTCTGCAGCAAACAACTCTGTGCACATCCCATCTTTGGGAAACATATTTACATGTACATCTCATATATTAATATATTTTAGTGCACCCTAGCCAGAGGGCAACCAGAAACAGTATTATTCTGTGAGAAGGACAGGAGATGGGCTGGCTTCTCCTCTCCACTGAGCGAATCCTGTATCCACCCATTAGTCTAGCATCCGTATGAAGCAACTTTGCAAGACCACGATTCCCTTTTCCAGACAGCCAGACACAGGACCCCAAAAAATAGTCTCCCATGATGGCTGTGTAGATCTGGTAGCCAAGATTACTGTGTGCCAAAAAATGCAGGTGAGATCACCATATTAACAAGCCTCAAATGACTTCAAGGTCAAGGATTTCAGCCAAAGTGCCATTTATTGACCTCTTGCTCTCCCTCTCCCTTCCTTACTCCACCACAGCTCATGAAGATTTGCAGCAACATGCACTGTTTGGGGTGGACCTTGACACCTTCACACTGACCAGGCACAATAGGCAAGCTCAAGTCTCAGAAAGAGACCACCACTACAAAGTTATGCAGACTGCCATTACTGCTATCTTTGTTCAGAGCAAGGATGCCTTAAAAACAAACCCTATGGCCTCCGTAGGGGGGAAGCCCGAGCAGGACTTTCTCTTGCATTACCTGCTCTCAGTCTGTTGCACATATCAGCACATCCATCCTTATTTCTACAAGAAAAGAGGAAAAATAAAGGGCAAAGATGGGTATCCAAGGACACAGTGCCAGGCCAATGGTCCTGCAAGGTGGGAAAGGTGACTGTGAAGCTCCCCAGGCTTCCATGGAGCAGGAAGCATCCCACAAGCCTTACTCACCATATGCAAGTCCAACTGACACCCAAATGTGCAGGCAACTGCCCAGGCAGGCAGACATCCAAGGTCTTTTCCAAGAGAAACCCATCTAGAGTCTCCATAGAAGGGAGTGAGTGATGCTGCATGGGGTGGCCTGGCCAACAGCAGCACGGGGGTGATAGAGAGGAGGAGGCAAGAGGAGACCAATGATTCTATTATATAGGATTTTGTTTGATGACATCTGTGACTAAGGGTTGGAAAGATCCATGGGAGCTACTGGGTGCACTTAGCATCTCCCAAACTCAAAGTGGCTGCTGGATGCAGAGGCAACAAAGGGAAAAGGGAGAGAGGACTTAGCAAAGTACCACATCTTTCTAACTCAGCTCATTTGGGGCTTGGCAAACTTTCCCCTATCACAAGCACCTAAGTTTTCATGCTTGCCAGGCAGGTAAATCCAGGGTCTTTCAACTCCCATCCTGGTGCAAACAAACCTGGCCCTTTTGGAGAGCTTGGAGTTGCCTGGGAAAGCAACAATTCGCTGTCAGTAAAATGCATACAGGACTGCATGAGCTTATTACAGTCATTCCAGCAGAAATAAGTGGTATCTTTTAGAGTGCTTGCCAGAAGAAAATAGTAGTTCTGACCCAATTTCACACAGTCGGAATCAGCTGTGGGAGACTAATATACAATAAAAATAAAAAGACAAATGCCCATTTCCTCCATGTCCTCTCCTAATAACACGAATAAAGCTCTGTTTTGATATTTCATCCTTTCCAAAGGAGTCCAGTCAGATCAGTCCACATCATCTGGGTTTTGAGTCAGACTTCTCTGACTCCTCCAATCTTTACTTGATGAAGTTTTTTATCATCCACCTTTGTCCTGTGCAGCTGCGAAGAATCAGATCAATGCCAGCCATTCCCCTGTTCTCCACTTCCAAGCATCGTCCTGTTCCCTTGTTCAGGATGGCACCATTCTACAATTAAAGGATATAGGCAAAATATGAGGAAAATGAAAGACACGGGGTTGCCTGTGAAGCAAGGCAGGCCTGTGTGGTGGCCAGGAGTGCAGCTGTGTCCTTGTGTATTGCTGGCAAGCTCACAGCACTTAGCTGGGTGGTAATGCCATTCCAACAATAAAATAACTCCTGAAATACTCAATGTGAATTCAATGAGCAACCATTACCACTGACAACATGGACCCCTAACAAGTCAGCAACTAAAGGACATCTGTAATGTTTAAACAGCATGGCTGCACTCTGCCTTAGGAAGGTGTGACACGTCTGTAGAATGTGTATTATTTACGCTCTGCTTTGGGACAAAGATACTGATATCTCTCTTGCAGTGAGGGGCCCAGAACTGAACATCAATTTCATCACAGTTTATCTGTAAGAAACAGATATCTGGAAGTCATTGGCAGGGCAGGTTACATACACTTGAGGGTATCAGAAAGGGAAACTTCCACTGAAATTGTCCTAAAATGCTGTCCCTGCCCCTGATCCCTTTTAACCTTTTCCTTCTGCACTAGGACCTGGCACCCCCTGTGGCATGGGACCATTTCAGCTTTGCCCCACACTGACACGTGTCAAAGTGCCACAGCCCATAGTTTGGGAAGCAGACGAGCAGCATTGATAGCAGACCCATAACAAACCTGTATGAAATTCCAGCGCTTATGGAGGCTGCTCTTGACCTTCTCACAGTCGAGCAGCTGAGGGAAGCGGCTTTTCACGTTATCCACCAGGCAGCGGGTATCAGGTAGGAGAGTTGTGGTTCCGAGGGCACCGAGATGCAGGAATCCCTCCTTGGTGTAGCGTGCAAGCTGAGGGATAGGGAAGGAGAGGAAGACAAACATTAGCCTCTTTGGAACATCACTAAAAAGTGATAAAGGAAATGACAAGCTTGCAGAGCCCCAGGAAAGGAGCTGTGAGGATGATGCAGACTGACAAGAGGAGAAGAAGCAGCTTTCTCCAGCCTTCTTTTTGTTGTTTTAGGAATTTGCTTTGCAGATGCAGGTGAGGAGCTGGGACACAGGGAATGGATAAGAATGACTCTGAGCCTTAAACCCATCACAGGGCAGACTTCCAGCCTCCTTTGGGCCTGAACACTCTGCATGTTGGGGCAATGGATGATTTCCCCTGGTTTTCAGGGAGCCAGCTGGCTTGGCCTGTGAATGATGTGGCTTCTGGCATGCCCAGTGAGCCAGCCTTGATTTGGCCTGTGAATGAAGCTACTGGTGTGACTGGCACAGCTACTCCAACAGCAGCAACACCAGTCAAAGAGGGGCAATATATAAGTGGCCCCATTCCCCAAGGATGTGAGCCCAAATCTCCCCATGCTTTAGCCCTGAAGCAAAGGCTCAGGATCACAGCTATCCCCTGCAGTTTTCCCTGCATCCCACTGCCCTGTGCTTCCCAGGACCCAGCTCAGCTGCCAAGGAGATGCAGGCTGGGAGCATTGGGCAGAGCAGATGGCTCTCAGGGATGCTGGGCTGTGGCACTGAGACAGGACTACGAAGGGCTCCTCCATTCCCAGGGTCTAAGGAATCCCACAGAAATATTTCCCTAAATATGCTTAAATTCAGGAGTGTAAGAGATGAATGACAGCAGCCTGCCTTTTCTAGTTCAAGGGAGAGATATACACAGCTGCTTATTTAATCTATGAATCAACCCATTATCTAGCAGACAAATAGGGAGTATTCAGCACATTAATTAACTGGGCATATCTATGACCCAGATGCTTTAAAAGAGACAGTAAATCACACTGGGAGTTTGCATTATCTCAGTTAGAATAATTAAACACTGAAAATGAAGTTAAAACAATGAAACAGGGTCTGACTCTGGCCAGTAATCACAGACACACTTATGGTGCTTGGAGACGATTTGGCCTCCCTTGCTGCTGGCTGTAGGTTTAGGTGTGCTGAATCCTCTGTCTAGGTCCTGTTCTGCCCATCTTCCTCAAGGAAACTGCTGGGAGAGCTACGCTTTTATTCAGTGTTCTGTGTACTGAAGCAAGAGCTCTGCTTCTTTAAATCTCACAGAGGTTCACTTGCCAAAGGTATTTAGCCCTGAGAAGAGAAGGCTCAGGGGAGATGTTGTAACAGTCTTTCAATACCTAAAGGGGGCCTATGAGAAATCTGGAGAGGGACTTTTGACAAAGACAAGGGAGAATTGCTTTAACCTGACAGAGGTCTCTTTAGCTCTACAGTAATTTCCCCTCCAAATTGCTGTGCAGGGGTGGAAAGGAGCGCAGCCTGCAGAGCTTAAAGTCATATCCATCACCAACTCCTCCTCTTACTGATTCACTGTCTCTCCCAGGCATGGGATACCTGACTGCAGGTCAAGGATCCCATCCACTTCCAAGCTCACACTAGGCCAGGCTTCCAGCAAGGGCATGAGGCTGCAGCAACCTGGGAATGACCCCTGGGCATTCGGATGCAACTCCTGTGAATTAGGATCGAGCACCAACACAGAGGATGAGGCCACTTGTCTTGCCCGAAGTAAGAGGTATATAATATAAGACAAAAATCCTCAGGGCAGAAGAAATCACCCAGAGGTCCCAAATGGGCACTGCAAGTGATTCTCCTCGTGCTCCTGAGATGTTTCCTACCATGTACATAAACAGTGTGCTAGACACCTTATTTCATGATGTTCGGCAGCTTGTCTCCAGACAGTTGGCCTAATGCCCACAGGGCATCATGATTGCTGCTCTTACACCCTAATGCCTAATGTGGTGGGAAAAATAAGCAGAGCAAAAATCAGATCTTTCCTGCGGAAGGGAGCAGGGCAGGGGCTGAAGGGAGACAACATGAGATGAAAAACAAATGCAGGGCTTATGGAAAATGCATTAAGTGTCTATTAGATGTGTCATCCACCATGTATAACAGCCAGATAAATAAAGCCCTGAACACATGTCTGGATCTAACACACTGCTGATGCCTGATCTACCCTGCCAGAGCAGCAGAGGCTCAGCAACAGCCTCTGCAGCCTTCAAGCCTGTCCAACCATCAAACCTGCAGGTGATTAATCCCCAAAAGTCCCATCTAATTTGCCAGTGCAAGCTTAGAGCTCCTAAGGCATTTATGGATTTTGCTGGGCCTGACACTAGAGAGGCAGCTGAGGAGTGCAGCTTCAGCCTGGTGGTATTTTCTACCTGTCTTTGCCCAGTAAGAGAAGTGATGGGAAGCGCCTCCAACCCATCACCACGCAGTGCACTGACCAACATTTTTAAGAGCAGTGGGGCTGTTCAAGGCCTTGAGCCTACATTAGAAACTGAATATACCACATGAATGCTTCACAATATCAGTAAATTACAGGTATTGTTATTAAAACCTCAGTGGTTGCAGCACTGCACCAACTCAACAACTCCGCATTACAAGCAAACTTGACTGCTTCCAGGCAGCCAGCACAGCCCTGGATGATGATCTCTGTTTGGTAAATAAGATCATAGAATCATGGATTGGTTTGGGTTGGAAGGGTCCTTAAAGATCATCCAGTTCCAGCACCCTGCCAGGGGCAGGGACACCTTCCACTAGACCAGGTTGCCCCCCCCGCAATATATCTGTCCTTTAATGTGATCTGTCCTACATCCCACTGCCTGCTAAGCATGTTTGCCAGCTCCAAAAAGCAGACCAAGCCAGGCACAACCTCAACAGTGAAGGATACAGCCAGTCAAGCCAGAAAAAGACAAACATGGAGGTACCAGCCTGAGGAAACACCTGAAGGTGTAACCAGCCTGGCACAGGAAATGGAAAGACCAAGAGAAAGGACCAGAAAAAAAACAGCTTAAAAGTATTAACATTTATATATGTATATTAACATATAAGCATTTAAAAACAATTAATATTGATGAGGTCTTAAATCTCTTTATCAATAGCAGCCAAAAGCCACATCCCCAGACAGAAACACTGATCCATACCCACAGCCTCTTATGAACAGATAAAACTGCATCTTGCAAAGCTTCAGGTACCACTTTGGGGAGCTACTTGGCCCCACGTGTTCCCATTGAATCACTTGGGCTCATCTCCCACCGTCAAACTTCCAACACCAATACATCTTCTTTAATTATCATTTCTGGCTGGCTGCATCTCAGGGATGAGAGGAAGTTAATTAGATGTCTTAGCACCTGGGAAATAAAAGCCTTGATGACCTTCATTGACTCTATCGGAAAATAATTTAGGGTTGTTTAGCTTCCTTTTTGCACTGAGCAGATCATCAATTAGTAACCATAAGTAAAGCCAACAGTTTTTAACACAATTTAAGCCCATGTGCTATTTTGTCACCCTTGATATTGCCGTGTCTCCGATGATCTCAGTACTGATGGTTTTGTCCTCAAGTTCTGATGCTTTAAATGGGCAAAACGTATTTTATCCTATAATTAAATGAAATGCTCTGCTGGGTGAACATTATCTTAAGTTTTATAGTATTATAGTGCTTTCTATCGCCTTAATATATCACCATAGTTCTGTCACTCCAATGAGGTATTACTGTATTATTAGTGTAATAGATCATTACGGCAAGGTGTTTTCATGATGTATTGCTTAAAGGATTAAGCCATCAGGAAGGAAAAAAACCCATGAGCAGGCTCAATATAATTACAGGATAAAAGGATACTTCATCATGAAATCTGACACTGGTTTGACCTGGAAGTGAATGAATGCAGGGAAATGGAAAGCTACAGAGAAAACAAGGGAAAAATAAGAATTCCCTCCACTGATGGGTGCTACAACAGAGGCCAAGATCTCATCTGCATTCAGCATTCTGTATGGGATTCATTGTACCAGCTGAATGCTACACACTGCTTGAACCAATCAGCAGTCATCAGCAGAAACTCAGGATATAGTACAGGTTGCCCTCCCTTGAACGGGACACATCCTTCCCTACAGAGTAGGTCATTCCCTCTCTCTGAGTTGGATTGCTCACCTACAGATACAGGAGCATGCCATGCAAGTGGACTTACACAATGAGGACTTCCAACATAACCCAACACTGCCTGGCATGGCAGGGGACAGGACCTATCACACTGCTGTCCTTGTGCCAAATGGCAGCAGGGAGCCTATACCTCACCCTCACCCACCGCAGCTGAGGAACTTGCTCCTTAATTGTGAAATGCATTTAAACACATATGTAATAGGCCACAGTATCAAGGAAAGAAGTGGAGAGTTTAGGAAAATACAACAATATGGAGCACAGGCAACACTGTATGTGTTTTCAGATGCAACTCCTTGTGTGTTTTTTATATACACAGAATCATAAAATCACAGCCTGGTCTGGGCTGGAAGGGAACCCATTACTCCTTGTCTTACTGCTACCATCCCCGATGAAGAGTCCCTCTCTCTCATCCTGTTAGGCTCCTTTCAGATACTGGAAGGCTGCTATGTATATACATACATATATATACATATATATATATATATATATATATATACACATATATATATAAAACAGTGAGTTATTTAACAATGTGTTTACACTGCTTCTAATTATATTCCCAGCAATAACTCACACCACACAGCCCATTAATTAAACAGTAGCAGTGAAAGTCCAATTCTTTCACATGGCACCCATGCTGCTGCAAAAGGCCAATTCAAAGCTTCTGCACTTACTGACAGCTACATTTAAAAGCATTTTCAAGGAGTTAAACTAATTGAAGCTACCACAAAACAAAAGAACAGCCAAGAACTGGCTCTCAGCTGGAGAGGGAAGGGACAATGTGGAGGTGGAAGACCAGGAAGAAATATCAGTGCTGAGCTTGCACAACAGGTGAGCTGAAGTGAGCCAGTAGCACTGCAAGGTTTGTCTTGAACATCAGGTAGGAAAAGAAAACATTGTTATGTTTAATCATAAAAACAGCTAACAGAAAAAGAAATAATCTACTTTTAGCCATTCATCTTAAGGCCTGGGGTTAGCAGACAATGTCAGGCTAATTCAGTTTCTCATACTATAATGCACTCAGAGGTTCCAGTTTCTATCCAGAAAGTCCAAAAACCAGTTTGTGCCATTTAAGGAAAAACCTGTGTGCATTCAAGCAACAGCTAGGTTATATTTAGCAGCGACTCCATCAGCCACAGTTGACTGATCTTTGTTTAAAGGCAACGATAAACCCAAGTGAGATTTGTGTCTACCTCAAAGGACTCCTGCAGCTGGCTCCTTGGCTCAGGTGGCTCCTGAAGTTTGCAGTTCAGGCTCAGATGAGCTTTGGGATTACTCAGTCCTGGTGAGCCTAGGTAAATCCTAGGGTGTCCATACTGCAAGCACAGGCTCTTTATGCATTCCCATCACTGGAACAATGCTGCTTGTTTTTTTTTAGCTGAAAATGAACCTATGATCAATGAATTTAATCCTGTTTCCACCCATTGCCACTACACACCGTGCAAACACAGCGACAGTAGTACCCATCATCTGCAACTTCCCTGCCTTGGCTAAATTTCCCTAGCTAGAGCTTTTACATGGGAAATGCAAGCAAAACCAGGAGATTTAAGTCAGGTACACACAACAAAACCTGATGTTAAAATACTCAGGGCCTCACTGGATAGAGCTGAAATGCCAGAAAAACAAGTGCTGCTACTGTGAGGCTTCAGAGGGGTCAGGCAGAGTTTTGGTAATGAAAGAAAACTTTAAGATTCCATTGTAATTCTTGTGCTGTATTTTGTTCCTGGTCTTTGCTGATGGATCCAGCAGCATTTCCATGCTGCTTTCTTTCTAAGACACTGTAGGAGATACAACTACAGAAGAGGCTGAATTAGTCCATCATCAATAACTCTCAGTACCTGGCACATCCACTAATCCTCTAAAAGAAGACAGAGGAAGCTCTGGTGATATCTTACTGTGGCCTTTCAAAGGCTGGCAAGAAATCTGGAGAAGAGCTTTTGCCAAGGGCCTGTAGGAACAGGACAAGGGGGAATGGCTTTAACCTGCCAGAGGGGAGACTGAGCTGAGCTCTTAGGCAGAAGCTGTTCCCTGTGACGGTGCTGAGGCACAGGGTGCCCAGAGAAGCTGTGGCTGCCCCATCCCTGGCAGTGCTCAAGGCCAGGTTGGACACAGGGGCTTGGAGCAGCTGCTCCAGTGGAAGGGGTCCCTGCCCATGGCAGGGGTTGGAACTGGATGAGCTTTAAAAACCCTTCCAAACCAGTCTATGATTCTACGAAAAGATGAGATATAGAATGAATCTTGGAATGATGACTTTTAATCTAGAATAAGATTAACATTAGGATAAGAAGCTTTTGGTTTGCTCAAAAACTTCTGGAGAGGTAAAAGGAGTGCTAGAAAACTAAGACTACAGTAAATCCTGGCCAAGCTGAAATGGCTAATTGTCACCCTGTTAAAAAGCACTGCTTGTTTTCTTTACCCAGTTGATATGCTTTTACTCTGCTGGGTGAAAGAGAAAGGAAATGTTTCAAATGCTCTATTTGTGTATGCTCTGCTCTGCTCTTTGGCTATTTGTCTTCAGCATTATTTACCCTGGTCTGGAAGATTTTTTCAGATGATGCTTTTACTTGCAACTCTGGCATGATTATGGTAATCCAGAAAACAGCTTCTCTAAGAGTAGCTGGGAAAATGCACCTTCGTATCTGAGGCATCTTTAAGAAGAAGCCTGGACTTGTACATTAGAGAGTGAAGGCAACAGACAAGCTGCACATCCATACTCTGACCATGAATCCTCTGCAGGGTACCTCCTGCTCTGACCACATACGGTCCAGCACATTAAATCCTCACCTGCGGTCCCCAGCCATGGCACGGGTACAGTATTGCTGTGTGGTTCTCTTGGGGGCCCTGGTCAAGGCAGACGTCTTTTGCCTTGTTGTTTCGAAGCTGTAAGATATAAAAAGTACAGTTATACAGCCCTGTCTCTTTGGAGATGAGCAATAAACTGATGAGCAGCAATGTCTCCAGCCTCTTTGGCTATAGAAAAAGTAGACGGTGCTATATCACTAGGCAGAGCCAGGCAGAGAAGGGTTTAGTGTGCCATATGTTTTCTTTAAAAACAAGGCCTAATGATGACTGCTTTTATATAATAATCACTATTCAAAGGAGCCAACTTCCTTGAATACAGTTTTCTTCGTATTTGGTCATGTGTGGTGGTAACAAACACAGTTTTAGGCTGCCGTCTGCCTGTTGCCAGGAGCCTGAAATTGGTGCAGATTCACTTGTATTTCATCTAAATCTCAAAGTGCTCAATAAGGCAGCAAGGGAAAAAATGACCAGGGAGCACAAGGAGCCCCTTTGCATTGCGACAGGGATTCAGGAGTGGACACAGAGATAGCAAACCAGCTGTCAAGTACTGAAGGACACACTTCAGAGGATGCACAGAAGTGTTTGGTTCATGCTACAAAGCTCAGTGCCCACTGAAACCCAGCCACCAGGTCTGTCAACACAGAGCTGCCCCCTCTCCAAGCTCCCCATGCAGGGAAACTGCAGCAATGCTTCTGAAAATATGAAAATAATATGATGAATGATACAAAAAGTGCTCTGAAAATTGCACTTTTTGGGAAGTTTTAGCTTGCAGGGTTTAAGTTACTTTGATAATAAATCTTTCTTAAAATTAATGCCCATGTGGGGTGCCTGGGCTGTGCTTCAAGAAGCCTTCTCAAACTCCTACTATTCCATGAGACCTACTGCAACAGAGTACTATTAGTTCCCATAAATGCCTGGGTTTATATTCCCAGTACGGTCTCAAAGCCAACAGAGATTGAATTAAGTCTCCTTATTTTATCTCATCCTTAAGCTGTTGTGACAATGCACTGTATCCTACAGAGACCTTGTAAGGAATTAGGCTCAGTTTAAGTCAAAAGGTTTTATAAGACAACTATGCATTAAAAATATACATAGAGCTACGTAATACATGGAGTCAATGGGTAATATAGATAATTTTCTGTCAGTTCAGTAAATGAGGTATTAAAATATTTTACTGTATATGGTTTCCAAGCTCAGAAATAAATCCCCAAAATAGCTTTTTAGAAGGAACTGTGAAGAGGCTTATACAAATTTATGTAACTATGCACAGAGAGCATGTGTTTTGAATCCCATTCCTCTCCTTTGAGGCTATTTCTCATCAGAGACTTGCCAGCTGTAAATACTACCAGTGTGCTCTAAGGGACTGCTCAGCCATAATTACCTCGCCATAAGCGATGGTGTTGTTGTACCTTCTCATCTCTGGGTAAACATGGTCCAGGTACCACTGGAAATTTTTACACTTCAAGCTCTTCCTCAATGCTTTTCTCTCAGAAACATCCCCAATGTCAATACCTGGATTCTGAAAAAGAAAGACACATCATGTCACTGAACGAGTAGTCTTAAAAAAGGTTAAAAAGGAAAGGATTTCACTGATGTTTGATATCATAGGATCACAGAATGATTTGGGTTGGGAAAGACCTTAAGATCATCTGCTTCAAACCCCTGCCACAGGCAGGGACCCCTTCCACTGGAGCAGCTGCTCCAAGCCCCTGTGTCCAACCTGGCCTTGAGCACTGCCAGGGATGGGGCAGCCACAGCTTCTCTGGGCACCCTGTGCCAGCGCCTCAGCACCCTCCCAGAGAAGAACTTCTGCCTTAGATCTAACCTGAACTTCCCCTGTTTAAGTTTAAACCAATTCCCCCTTGACAGTCCCTGATGAAAAGTCCCTCTCCAGCATCCTTATAGGCCCCCTTCAGATACTGGAAGCTGCTCTGAGGTCTCCACAAAGCTCTCCCAGGCTGAACAATGTCAACTTTCTCAGCCTGTTTCCATACAGGAGGTGCTCCAGCCCTCCCAAACAGAGGAGAAGAAGTTATGAAGGAAAAATGCAGTACAACAGAGGTGAATCTTTAATACTGTCATGGATTCCCTTGGGCTTTGGATCCATTTGAGGAAGACTGACTCTGCCAACAGGCACAAGAACAAAGTACTTTTAAAAGAGCTCACCTCCTGTTTAGGTATTGACATACAGGACTCCCAGGAGAGAGCTCAGTGGGTAAATGTACATGAGGACTTAAAAGACTTCCATGCTGAATCCTGGAAATGCAAACCCCTGTCTGTGCTCTGACCACCAAAACCCTTCCCCTTACACACCCTTAAAAGGTATCAAATAAGGGGTAGAGAGAAAAGAAGAGAGAAAAATGTAAGATTTGTATATAATAGAGGCAGATAGCGAAGAATAAAGGACAAAATTTACAGGGGAAGAGAAGTTGAGGCTGAACCTCAGAAAAACCTCTTGACAATTTGGACAATTTCCTGGTGAAATAGTCTCCCTGGAGACACAGAGGAACCCACAGCTCGAGATGATTTAAAAGCAGACAAAGCTATGGTATCTGTCCTCAGAGGAATAATCTCACAGAGCCAGGAGCAGGGGCTGAAGGGAGCTGCTTCCTTTTAACCTTTTATTCCATTACAGCATCCAGGAAACTAATGCAGCAGTCAGGTGAAGGAAACCAAAGGCACATTGCAGCAGCCCCTTTTACTCCTTCCTACAGGTGTCTGGGCTCCAACTCTATTGTAGCTCCTATTCTTGTCTTTTACCATGATCATTAAATACAGCTGGGAAAGCAATTTTCCATTACAACGCTTGTAATGATCTTCTAATGAATTATTCACTCTGCTTTAGAGAAGATACCAATTTAATGCACAACTGGTAGTTCACAGGTAAAAATAAAGATGATTCAGTGTATACAGGGAGGACAGGATGAAATCTGAGTGGGCAAGGTGGGATGCAGAGCAAAGCAGGATCACAAACCAGTCAGTCCCTAAAATACTCAGTGCAAGGGGTTAGGCTTGGTTTTGAATATAGCAGCATCACAAAATAATTATGTGTATATCCATAAACCCCTGCACAATACCACCAGTCACACAAGGCTTCTCTAAACTTAAATCTGGTCCATATATGTATCTCAGACTGGTTTTAGAGTAACCCAGATTGTGTTTTCCCACCCCCAGCAACAGTTCATGAGCTGCTACCTTTTCCAAGCCACACAGGACCTGTGTCTTCCCAGTGTATCTTAATCCCTTTCTGCCACCCTCCAAAGCTGTTTCTGAGCAGGAGCATGGTGCTTCACCTCTAAAAAGGAATCAACCCTAGGAACAGTGCTGGACCAATAGTAATTTATGATCCCTGCCTATGGAGATCGAGGACTTGCAACCTTTAAGATAGATCTGAAATGACGCAGTCCTGCAAGCAACTCTGAATGCTTGGAGTGGTGCCCACCACAGCCAGTGTTCTCCTGCAGCTCAGTGGGTAAAAGGCATATATTTCCATCTCTATTCATCTATTTCTCAACAATAAACTAATCCTGGACTCCTCACCACCCCCAGGACCACCCCCACCACCCCCAGCAGCACAGGCAGCTCATCAGCCCTTCAAAGGTACCTGGCCTTGAGCACTGCCAAGGATGGGGCAGCCACAGCTGCTTGGGCAGCCTACAAACACAAGTCTTTAACCCAAGAAAGTTGGTTTGCACCCATATGCACCTAAAGACATAGGTACAGTGGCCATACCTCCAGCGGCAGGTTCCATGCGATGTACACGTGCCACTTGTAGTCATCCATCCACACCTCAGCCACTCGCAGTGCATTGCGCTTGGTGTAGAAACCAATGTTGTTGTTGTAGGGCTTCTTCTTGCGCTCGATGTGAGCCACCCTGGAGCAGGGCAGGACCTCCATGCTGCCACCACACAGCCACACCTGCAACACAACCACACAGCACCATCAGCAAGGGGCTCAGCAAAGGGTCCACACAGACATTAATGAGAGAGAACTGGTGGGTTTGGAGGTTTCTATAATGTCCTGGTGAGCACAGAGCATCACAGCACCTTGCTGGCAACAGGAAACATGACCAGGTTTGGTCTTTACTCAGTGGCAAGACACAGAGAATTTAACCTGTGCCCGGAGCAAAACATGTGTCAGCTTTAGAGGGATCCGGTCTATATTCAGCACATGGTATTAATGCATCACAGGACTGGGTGCTGAGTTTACAGTGATGCTGCTACTAAATAAAAAGGATTAGCGACTGGAATAGTTGAAACAATTGCAAGATCTCCTACTGCACAGGCAATGACTCAGGGAAACATATGGCAGGCACAGATTTCTCCCACTTGAAACCATTTGTTCATTATTTTTCTTTCACGTGCTGTTTAAAATTCCCATAAATCACAGTGTACAAGTTAATAAAATCTTTTGAGTTTTTTGAGATCTTCTTTTTATCACACAGAAGAAGAATGTTTGCAGGGAGATTTGCCATACCTGGGTTCTTACCTCCGTCTTCACCAAGAAATTCCTTATCTTAAATTGAAGACGCATATCCAGGACACCAGGCACTGGGCAATCATCACAAACACATATGTCAAACAGGCCAAATAATCCCACTTTTGCCTATTTTGCAGTCTGCTTTCCATTATCATTTTGCAGTTGTTATAACACCCATCATTTCTGGGATCTCTTCCAGGCTCACCACCTTTTATCCCATCTGTGTTCCCTAAATTTTACCAGCCCTGCTCAACCCGCTCTCCCAGCAGCACCAGGAGCCTCCTGGCCTGTTATCGTCTACCCTTTTTCATCTCTAAGCAGTGGGTTTAGTGGGCACATGGCCATTCCAAGCCCAAGTGACATGGACAAGGGGCAGTACCTCAGGGAGATGTCTTCCCTTGGGGTAATCCTGCTACTTGTACTGTTCTCACCTGCATTGCTGCAGAATACAGGAGCCCACAGCAAAGAAACAGAGCCCTATTTTATCAGCTGGTGCATTAACATGGAGACAAATCCCCATCTTCCTCCTGTTCTGCTGTTTGTCCTTTCCAAACACCTTTAAATATAATTTCATGGCTCCAGAGTGAATTCAGAGCCCATCTCCAAGATGAGGGGCATGTCCATTCCTCCTGTCCAACTGCAACCACACTCACCTCTAGGAATTCCACAAGGTCTGCCTGAAGTCTTGCAACAGGCCACATACTGGCAAAGGAAGTAAGTGAACAAGGTAGTTCTAAAGAAATACATATATATATTTAAGGGAATATTCCTAAGGGAATAGTTCAGCAGTGTTTCTTGCTTGCTCAGTTCCTCAATGTCTTGGTGAATCAGGAGCATCGAGCTCTGCCCTTGGGTGCTCCCAAAGCTGCTGGGTTCAACCACAATGCTGACTAAAACTGCCAGTCCTGGAAGGTGCCCAGCACCATCTGGTTTTGAGTTTGGGGGTTTTGGTAGATTTTGTACTGATTTGAGGCTAGAATAATTGTTTTTAATATGTAAAAAACATGATCTTATTAAAAATGTCATTTCCCAGCAAGCTTGCCTCTAGCAGCAAAAGTGCGCTATTGTCTTGAGTTAAATAATGCATATGTCTTTACACCTGACAGCTTTCCTGCATTTCTGGAGTATCTATGCAAACTATATTGAAATGCACATATTGTAATAACCTGAGAGAGAAAAAGCATTGGGCATTGTGCAAAGGGCATTGGCTAGATATGTATCATCAAGCTAGTTCCAGACAGCTCAATAAAAATCTAATTCGGAAAAGGCACTTATGCAAGTTGAGGCCATCTCCTAAATAAAACCCAAATCACCATTATAAATTATAAAAATCTATTTTTACAAGGCATTTATAAAAGTTTCTGCTGGCAACAAAAGAGAGACCTATTACACTGGAAATGTCAAGTCACACCTGACATCACTGTCCTCAGTGTACAGAGGGGTAAATGATGGCCCCAAGAAGATGCTGCTGGCTCCCCTGTGGCCTGGCAAGGACTTTCTGTTCCTACTGGCATCCAAAAATACATGTGAACAGGTCCACAGGGGCTGCAATCCCAAGGACATCCTCCACAGCCACAAAGCATGAGGTGTAGTTGCCCTACATGCTCAGTGATGCTTTATTCCTGCAACAACAATGACTATAGAGCAGTGAATGGCCTAGGGAAAGGCCACAGACTTTCTTCTCTTGGTGCCAAGGTGAGATGAGCTGCAAGACACCACAACCAAAAGGGCTCGGGAGACCTCCATCCTCCGAGCAAGGCTGGAAGTGATTGTCTTGCTGATGCCCCAATGTTCCAACCTGCAGCAACTTCATCCCTGCGGCACTCCGACCCTGAAAGCAGAAGGTTCTTGGAGAACCTTCATCTATGTCCCTATTGAGCAGCCGTTTGTCTCACCAAAGAACTTTAACAGAAATTACCTTCCTATTAAGTAATTTTTTCATGTTCATGGCAAATAAATCTATAATCCCTTAAGGTACCCTATTCAGTGCAACTAAAGGTACTCTATTTAGTGCAACAGCATTAACAGGACAATCAGTCCAGTGTGTTGTTTCTGCTAATTCCTTGAGAAATTATCTCTTAGTAGATGGGTAATCAAGAGCCAGCATAACATTAAGACCAATCAGAGAAATAAGGTGTTGTCAAATTAATTCATGTTTAGCCCATTTAATAAGTCAGAATCTCTTCTCTTGCTTCCTACAAAGGATGAAATCATGCTCACTTTGTTTTATAAAATATGCCTGCATGGCATGTAAAGGCATGTTTAAAGACTCAAGACAGAGTATGTAAGACAGCAGGTTAAATACAAAGAGCAAGCCTCAAGTTTCTCCCTTGTTTTCTGACATTCAGATTTCAACATGACTATTAGCTTGCCATTCATCCACCCGTAAAGAGATGCAGAATTAAAAATAGAAGCATTTCCCTTCAGCAAATGACAGTGACTCAATAACTTCTCCATCAGTCTACACACAGGAATAATCAAACATACAGAAAAATGCTTGGACTTATAAATAAATGGTTAATGCTAAATTCTAGGGAAGAAATCCCAGAGAAAAACATGAGATAAATCCATCACCCAGAGATCTTTGATGTGTTTTTCACAAAGCTGGTGGGTAATGCACTTGCAATTATTTTCCAAGCAAAATGGGACTGTCCTAAGAATTCAGCATGGAAAAGCAGTGATTCCTTTCAAGACATGAAATCACAGAATCCCAGAATCATTAGGGTTGGAAGGGATGTCTGGAGATCATCTAGTTCGACCCACAGCCAAGGCAGGGCCACCCACAGCAGGTTGCACAGGAACACCTCCAGGCAGGCTTAAATGTCTCTAGAGAGGGCGACTTCATGATCCCTCTCGGAAGCCTGTTCCAGACTTGTTTGGATTGGAAGGGACCTTAAAGCTTATCCAGTTCTGACCCCCTGCCATGTGCATGAACACCTTCCACTAGACCAGGTTGCTCCAAGCCCCATCCAACCTGGCCAACCTGCACAACTCTTGTGTATGTATTCCTCCCAGCCAAGCCATCAGCATCTCCTCTGCCATCAGCCTTCAGGTCTCCGTTTGCAAAAGCAAAGTTGGGTTTACGATGCTCTTATGGAGCACTCTGCAGATCTTAATTCTAAGAACATGTTCTTCATCTGAGACAGGGGTAAAAGAGTTTAGGAGCAACCTGGAAAACAACAGTGACCAGGCCTGCTGGACAGAACCTTGAGCAAGGCGAGCAGGAGGACCCTGGCATTGCCTGTGGTTACTGCACTCTTGGTAATAGAGAAAGAATGGCAGACTGCTCACAAAGCACAGTGTACCAATGGTCCTTTGTGCATGTAATAGAGACAGCAAGAAAATCCCCATTTCTCTTCACCAGCTCACTGCAGCAACTGCAGAACCAATTTTCTAAGTGAAGAACAATTACTGTCTGTGACCCCTTTTGCCCTCAGAAATGTTCTGCAGCTATCAATTTGCTTTCTCCTGTCTGCTAGAGCCAGCAATTACTCCAAAGGAGCATTATTTAAACAAAAGGGCTTTTGGCAATCTGCTCAGTGCCAGACAGGCAGAAAAGGGTGACCCAGAGGAGATCTACCTCCCAGGATGGTGCTGCAAGCCTGTCTTGTGCTACCCCAGGCTCATAGCATCATCTATGCTCCCTCATTGAGCAGGGCTAGAAATACACCCCATACCTTAAGGTTGATGGTGCCAGTGATCCTAGTGCTTCACAAGTCTGGTTTGCTGTGAGGGAGCAATCCAGAGAATGTGTTTAGGTGCCACTTGGGACAAGCAGGAGGATGCTGCTGATCACTGGGTGCTGCTGTCTCACCCCATCCTCTGCAGCAGGTCAGAGCTGCTTCTTATAGAATCATAGAATAGTTAGGGTTGGTTCTTCCAACCAACCAAATAGTTCTTCCTCTATGTCTCCCTCTGTTCACCTGATGGAGCAGGGTGAGCCTCAGGGCTCCCTCCCTTGGGTGCAGAGGCAGCAGCACTGATATCCAGCCAGCACTCACTGAGCAGCAAAAGGCCCACAAAGGGGAAGGCATGACTGCAGCTCGAGCAAAAGATGGGTGGAAAAATGAGTTCTGATAATGGAGGTTTAATGCATCTAGCATAAGAAATACTTGTTCCCCTCCCCAGCAAGCACTGCTTGCTATGCCATGATGCCCACTGGCAGGGAAGCAGAAGAGAAAATGAACTTAAGGAGACTATTTCCATCAGAATACACTGGTGCAGGGCCTGCTTCCCCTGGGATGGCAGAACCACTCATACATCCCTCTTCTCTTCATGCGCCTGCAAGCCAGACCAGGGAGCTGGGGCTCACCATCTGCTTTCTGCACAAATTAAAACACAAAGAGGGCACTTCTGCAAGATGAGAGGCAAAACCGGGGCTGGTCCCTTGCTCCCTTCCACCCAGTGGACAGCCAGGATGGAGTCCTGCCCCAGCACAGCATCCTCTCAACCATCAGCATCTCCAGATGAGACACCATACTGTTGGTGCCCCTGTGCCACTGCCTTATATATTAATGTGCTTCCTCCTCATCCCTGGGATATCAATAATAATAATAATAATAATAATAATAATAATAATAATCATAATCATCATCATGGTAGTAGTAGTAATAATAATAAAAATGAAAATAAGAAGGGACAGTGACTATCTTGGGTCCTGGACCTGGTGTTCTAGCTGGAGCATGACATGAAATCTATGATGAACACTGACAGCTCCCATTAAAGGATCCTGACTTCAGTTGCTTAGAACTTTGCCAAATTTTAACTATTCAGACTGAAATAAACCCTAGAAGAGCTCGAGCCTGCCTGTAGTTAATGAAAAGAGACATCATGTCTACTGGTGTCAAGATGAGGCTGTGAGGTAAACTTTTAATCTCTGAATGCACTGTGACAGAAGGAAATAGGGGGGGGAAAACCTGCTCCTAACTTTCATTATACAAACTTCAGGCTTTTTCAGCTGATAACTTTATTTCTAAGGCGATTAGCAAAACCATGCCTTAATTAGTAACAGATTTCCCATTTAACAGCTTTGCCTTATCTTTGGCCCCCTTTCTTTCTTCTAAGAGTAACTTCCTAAGTTAAGGCAAAAACACAATTACCCAAGGCAGTGAAAATAATAAGGTATCAGAACAAAGACTTAAATAGTAAAATAGAGAAGCGGCAAAAAAGGTGCAGAAATAATTATTTCTCCCTATGCTCCCTCATATAGTTCTGAGAGACAGTATCTCCTCAAGTTATTCCTTTTCTTAGAAGAAACAACAAGTACAGATACATTTCCAGCTATGTAGGTGAAGCAGCTTCTATCGCATCTGTTCCCACTTTGGCCATGCTCCATCCCACATTCCTGCAGGACACCACAGGAGGATGTTCCCAGTGCCAAGCTGGCACTGCAATGGCCCAGTTCACAAGATGCCAGAGCAGCAAAGCAGTCAGGAATGGGATGACGAAGTCACTGCCCCAAACCTCTGTAATCCCTTGTGCCCAAAGCATGGCTACTGCCGCTCTTTGATGGGGACAAGACTTGAGCAAGCAATGCCAACAAGGGGCACTGCCCACTGCCCATGTCGTCAACAAAGATGTTAAACAATGCCAGCCCCAACAAGAACCCCACTTGAACACCGGAAAGCCTTATGGGTTGGAACTTACACATATAACTTAGCAGTAGTACCTTCATGTTCCTGGCACAAGGCTTGTGTAATGTGGCAGTGAGAGAAGTGAACCACAGGAAGCCTGTTAAATCCAAAGCCTGGTGATTAAACACCTCCACACTGTTAGGCAGTAGTTGTTTATGGGTGACAATCATAAGCTGCACAACTCCCCCACATAGCAAACTGGATAACGTTTTCTATTTTTATATATACTTACACATATATACATATAAGTTGTATCATCCCTGAAGTGCTCCTTCAAGCTATTGTGACCACACTATCTCATGTAACATCACAGCAAAAACTTCACTAGAAATGTTCAGCTGAATTACATGAAGGTAAGTTAGGAAACCACATGGGGGGGGGGGAAGAAGGAATCAGCTCTCTTTAGGAACCATTTATTTCCACCACAGTGAAATACAGTATTAGTGATCTCTTCAGGTTGGACACAAGCACTCCTTGAAGAGAACTGCTTTCCAGTTTAGATATGTGGATTTTCACAGATGACATCAAGGGAGGACTGGTGGTGTGAGAATTTGTACTATAGCAGTGAATGTACCACATTTGAGGCTTTTTTGCTACAGATCCAGCAGTGTTTTATCTCTAGCCAAGACCACAGCTAAAACAATCGTGTGGTGTTTCTAAACACGAGCAGGGACAGACCCTCTTGTCCATCAATCCGCCTTGTGGGCAGATGATGTTTGCACTGATGGACCCAATAAACACCATGTTCTTGGAAATCTCAACACAACTTCATCCTGAACAACTGATACGTGATTTTGGAAACCTCTATGAAAAAGTGAAAGAGATTCAGCATCCCGCAGCGGAAATGGGAAAAGGAATTTTGTTGCTAAACCTGTAGATTTCTTCTCTGTCATAAGGTTATGGAAAACCTTTCCGAGAGGACCAGGGCCAAGCAGTCACATCAGGCATCATATTCACATGCCATCTCCTTAAAATACGATTTCTGAACGGACTATTTCCTAACCTGACCACCTCAGGCCATGTCTATTCAAGCAGAGAATGGAAGTGGGAGGAGAGGATAATACTACATTTAAAACAGTAACTTATTTTTCTTTCCTGGCATCCTTTTTCTAACATTTTATCCTCACGGATAATACCACTTTGGACAGGTTCCTGTCTATCTTGTGCCAGACCAGTAACAGAATTGTCCAGATTGTGCAATGTCCAAATGTCTTTTCTTTCCTGCTGAGAGGACTAAATTCACTCCTGTTATAATGGCCACTTAAAAATACCAAGTAAGAGTGGAACTCAGGTGCACAATTCACTCCACAAATCCTAACCCACAGCAATACTGGGTAATAGCCGCAGTTTTCATCCTCTTAACTCAGCAAGGAACATAAATAGTTTAATATTTGACATATTGGAGATGTTAGAATAAAGAAAGCTTCACATCAACGCAAAGCAGTGATTCCTCTGCGCTGCCACAGTTCAAGGAGAGCAATACATACACACTGCAATTGTGTTTGCTCAAACTGCAGGCTTTTCCAATGAAAAATGTATGCTGTGCTTCTCCAACAAATGCAACACAGCCTGTTCTAAACAGCGCATCGTTCCCTGCTACAACAGGTATTGATCTGAGTTTATCACCAGATAAGATACGTAAGAATAGGCTTGGTGTGAAGGTACCTTTAAAAGGCTGATCACAAAGCACAGCACAGGGAGGATTAGCTGTAATGACAAGTGTCTGCATCCTCTTGGCTTGGAAAAACTGCTGAATAGAAGCATTTTGCTACTCAGTGCATCAGGACTGATATTTTAATTGCTGCATAATTAAACTACAGCAAGCAGAGTGACTGCAGCTTTGTCATTTTAACACTTAAAAAGCTATTTAAAAAAAGAAAAGAAAAAAGAAAAAAGAAGAACACAGTATTTTTAAATCCACTTCTCAAATGCTTGGTGAAACTGCAGAGATGCTCTCACACCTGAACTCCCATCCTTGGCTGGAGCTCAAGCTCATATCTGTATTGCCAGCTCCCATATGGCTGAGGCATTCCTGCAGAGCACAAAGCTCCAGTTACACACTGAAGTGGTTTTCAACTATCATGGTATAAATCTGGGTCTCTCCTAATAAGTTTAGTACTAAAACTCCTCGGTGCTCTGATGGTATCTGATCATTCCTGGCAGCTTGACAAGGACCTGATTATGTTGTAATAGTATAATGCAAAGATTATTGCAGACTCATAAAAGGCAAGTGCTTTAAAAACAGCATCAACAAAACCTGTAAGCCCTTTCAGAAGGAGAACAACATGCTGGGCTTCATATGCTCAAAGCACAGAAATTACCTGCAGGATTTGACCCTGAACTACTTAGAGGTTGCTCTTTTTTCTTATTATTTTAGTGCCAGTAATGTACTGAACGCATCTTGATCTCATTTTCCCATTACCATTTCTGTCAAAGCTGTAAAAGTAAAATCACTTAAAGAGTTCAGCAGAATTTTGCTCTAGTTTTCAAGCAAAAAAGCCTTGAGAGAAAATTATTCATCGACAATTCTTCGGACCAACGTGATTCCATGGGGGGAGAGGCAGGAGGAGGGGGGAAGGTGCCATGTGTCACTTTAACCATAAGAGGCAGTTCTAAACCAGAATTATACATGCAGAGAGAGGCAGGCATGTGATAGAGCAGCTCCTGAGCTGACAGCACCTTGGCTCCACCGAGCTCTTCCCAGTCCTCTTAACTGCAGCACATCACGACTGCAGCTTCTGTGATGTGTAATTATAGATACCCTCTCATCAGACCCTGATGGGGAAGGCACTGGAAGGAAGCCGAGCTCCTCCAGAGCTGTTCATAGGATTGAATGTGACTCAGCCTATCCTCTCTGCACAAAACTGCTCCAGGAACTCATCAAAAAGAACAGCTAATGAGTTTAAAACTAGAGCACGCAAATATAGAGGGAGGAAACATATGCAGCGTCTGTGTGTGTCTGTTATTTGGGGTGAATGCCTATGAGGACATACAGACACACACACAAGGTATTTCATACTTTGTCAGTGCTCAAAGCCAGACTGACAATGTTTCTTAAGCTCTCCGATGGTTTTGCCACAGTCTTTCTCATTCATTATGCTTGCAAAGGATTCTGAACAACAGTGCTTAAAAAAGCTGTCAGGTTTATCTAAGGCTATTTACCTTCATTTTAGGTCTAGTGGAAGGTATCCCTGCCCACGGCTGGGTGGTTGGAACTGGATGATCTTTAAGGTCCCTTCCAACCCAAACAAGTTTCTGATTCTATGAAATGATGTCCACAACAGCTGGACAGACCCAGAGTAAAACATGTTTGCTGGTCGTGCCAAGACCAAGAGTGATGCTGTGTTCCCACAGACACCTGAATGCCACTGCAGTAACAACTGGGGATAGCTCAGGAAGGGCAGTCAAAATTTGGAACCTTGCTGTTGTCTGATCCTTTCTTCATAGAGGGGAGAAAGTATCTGCCTATTTTACCAAGGACAGATCCTCATCTGTGGGCTGCTGATGCTGCTGCCCAACAGGCTCCTCCTTCCAGCACCAAGTCTGCTGCAGATGGGCTTAGTCTGTGCGAGTTAAACTAAGGTCCAAACCAGATGGTTGGAGAGTAGGGCAGCTCCGTCATATTTTTGCCATTCCCTCTGCCATCTGCTTATTTTCTCTGGCAGTGTTAAAATCCCCTCTTCAGTGGAGCCGCTGTGTACTTTGAAATAATGAATACTTTACAACTCAAAGCAAGTATGAAAGTTTAAAGCCTGAGCAATTGCTGTGGCTCTGAAGCTATCATCAGCAAACGCACTGGTAACTGATTGTCACAGCCAGCCTTCAACCTCAGCTTAAAACGATGTTAAATTTGGGTACATGTGCAGGTAAAGCACTTTGTAAAGGCTCTCGAAGATTAATAACCTGCTAACAGCTGCTCATCTCAACATGGTAGGCACCATCATCTGCTGAGTATCACTCCTTCTAGTGTGGCCAGGTCCTGAAACATCCCCCATCAGAACAGAACAGCCACGGAGCTGGAGCTCTGATCTTAAATTTGGAAGCCCTGTCCTTTGGGGCATCATTTAGGCTGATAACTGTGGTGCAGCTGCTTGATCCATCCAAGACCATTAAATCACCCTGGTGGCCCTCCAGCTGTGGACTCTCTCACCTTCAGAAGTTTCCAGAGCAAGCAGCCAGGACCTGTACACACTGCTGGATGCTGGTTTAACAAAGGCCACAGCATTTCATTGATGTAGACATGCTTTGGGTGCACAGCCACAGATTTCAGAGGACTTGAACTTGGTCTCAGCAGCCATAAATTCAACCCTTCAACTAGCAGCCCTTCAAAAGCAATAGCCAAGAGGACTGAGGCTGTGCAGGGACCAATTTGGAAGAGATGGAAGTAAAAATGTATCTAACGCAAACCTTTTTTTCCCCTCCTGATATACACAACAATGATTAAAAACAGAGCTGCAATACTTATATTAATAATGCTATTAACACTGCTATTATACAATCTAATCTTTATCAAAGCCTTGTTTGGATAGCGGGTCCTGCCCCCCCTGAGACCAGCAGCACAATTCCCATTGTCTTTCCCAAAGCCAGGATTTCAGCCTCTCACCAGCAATGGCTTTCTGCAAACCCAGAAAGGATTCACATGGTTTTGAAGAGGGCTATTGTGGATACACCTGCACACCTGGGTGTTACGGCTCCAAGTTACAAAGGGCCTTGCGTGTTGGTGGCATGAAAAAGCCAAGTGTATCTTGGTCAATTCACCTTTTTTCCCCTTCTACAGTGAATTTAAATGTTTGGATTATTTACAGTAATTACAGTAATTAAATATCAGTTTACCTTAAGAAAATACTCCAGATCTGCTGGCAAAGCTGACTGTATGAGCCCTCCCTAAACCTAACCCAAACAGAACCAGTGAAGGCAGACCAGATTTACTTAGTGCACTGCTCAGGATGACCCAACCCACAGGAACAAGAGCACCTTTAGTGGTCCAGTAGAAGATTTGATATATGGACATTGATAAATGTCCAAAGGAGCAGCAGTGACCCTTCCCCAGCACAACCACATCCACCACTGCATATCAGCAGCTGGGCATCAGTTGTGCTCATGTATCCTGCTGTTATAGTAGGGAATTGTTCTTCATGGTTGCCCAGAAAGCATCTTGCCTCACATATTAAATCCTCTCATAAACCCACACTGCAAGTTGCTCCTTTGATCCACAGGACCAAATTGCCAGGGTAGAGATCAAAATGGACTTGAAAACCTACCTCTGCTGCTCACAGGCTCCATTAGCTTGTTAAAGCTGGCACCCCATTCCCAAGGAGTACGTGTTAATGCTCTCCCACTCCCAAAAGCCCAACCATAAAGCATCTCCTTCATTTCTTTCCGCTTACCTTGGGGCCTGGTCACAGCATGGACACCACTTTGCAGAGCATAACAACTAATGATTTTTCATGAAGCAAACGCTGCTTGGCTGTTGTGCTCATTACATTGCACCTCTTCAGTGCAATTTGATGGCAGTGAGAGCCAAGGGAATCATTAGCTCTGTGCTGTCCCCGGATGACTCTGACATTCCTGCTTCTGCCAAGCTGCAGAAAGGCAGCGCAAGATGCTGTATCAGGATGGCCTGATCATCCCTGCAGAAGCACAGCTAGGTGGGTCTCCATGCTGCCATGGTGTCTGACCACTGCCCTCAATGCTGGCTGAAGGTTAAGTTACACACACAAAGCTGCTGTAAATCAACCATGCAAAAGGCTGCGCTTGATAAGTCCAAGAAGGAGTTTTATGCAAGAGACACAAGGAAACACAACCAGTCCAGTGTTTAGACTTGCTTGTGCTTATGAAAACCCTGAAATATGAAAATTCCCAAACTTCCCCTTGCAGATGTATATTATATGTGGTCCAAGACATATTTTGGGAAGCACAGGGATGGGTAGGAGAGCCACAGCCCCTCAGACACTGTGGTGTCCACTGGCTGGGTGGGTGGTGTGAGCATCCTAGGGCGGTCCTCCCTCCTACACATACCTTACTACAGCTGGAAGCGGACAACAGCCCTCTGAAAGTCCCTTCAGCCTGAACTAAGCTACAATTCCTGTGCAGAGATGCTTAAGACAGATGTTTGGAGGTCACAGAGAGGACACCACTGAGATAGGGGAAAGGTGTGGAATACTGTCTTGATTCTTCCACTGAGCATCTTGACAAGTTATTTCTGTGCTATCTACTTCTGTTCTCTCTTTTTACAACTCATGTAGTCTAACGTGAGGAGAGAAGCTGTCACAACACATACAGATGGTTCCTAGGGCGATGGCAGTCTAACCTCAGCTGAGGCACGCTCAGGATACTGGAATTTAAGGCATTATTTTGTGCAGCAGGACTTCTGGGATATTTTAAACTTAAATGTCAACTATGGTGTTTTTCAGATGATTCTAATCTCAGAGTCCTGTGGAATTTTCCAGTTCAGCAGAAGATCCCTTCAGACACTTCCCCAAGTTAAAAGACTTTGCATCATGCAAGAACTTGCTTTCCTTACCCTCCTCACATACACTGTAAAGTAATTCCCAGACAGCCAGTGTCCAAGAGGCACCACACTGAGAATGGAGTCTGAGATGGCTTCTGGGTTCCTTAGAGCATGGAGGAGATGGGGCCATCTTCATGTGATTGTGCTAGACTGGACAGCTAAACACAGGTGAGATGGAACATGGTAGATACTCCTTTTTGTCCATCTAGCAAACAGCACTCAAGGATCTGAACTATGGCTGGAGTCTATAGTAACAACAGGTTGGTGGACAACAAAGATGTGATCAGGAGACTCTTAAAGGTCAGGCTCTGCTTTGACTGATCTAAGATCTACAATATGGTTATAATAGAGAAGCCAAACCAGGAGAAGAGAGTTGGGCAACATGGGCATATTGCCACGTGTGGAAGGATAAACCTTAAGGAATTCTGACATTCAATAAAAGCCCTGTTTTTCTCAATGGTCATTCCCTAAAATGAATTAAACTGTGCTGAAAGTCAGTGAGAACAGTCATTCCCCAGAACACTCTACAGCTTAGCTGTAGGAGCTTAATCTGAAGTCTTCAGATCAAAGCAAACGAAAATACCTCTGAATGGGGCACAGACTCAGTTCATTGATTTACTTACAAAGTTTAGGAGTCAATATGATTTATTCTGCATGAAACTGCAGAATGGAGATAGTGGTACAACCACAGAGGAACACTTCCATACGTTTATCTGACAGAATACTGCTTATTCATTTGATGCAACTGTGATTACCCCATCCTGTTATGTATAAAAGTCTCACTCAGTATTTAATAGATTTTAAGAACTGCAGTTCAAAGTCCCCAAACGCACAGTCATTGTTTAAGATTACCTAACATCCATTTATTTCTATGTTCATATTACAACCCTTTTAAAAATCACTCAATTTTCTCCTCAAAAATAACCCAAACCCCCAAAACCCCTGTGGAATAATGATGCCCTCCATGTCTGTAAAAGGTACCGTGAGATTGGTTAGTGGCATTTTAGTAACAGGAGCACAATCTTTATCCTTTGTTCCCTGACTCCTCTTGTCCTTGATTTGCCAATTAGAAATAACTGTGGTGGAAGCGATACCAGCCTGCAATGCCGGTTTCAGACACTGTCACCCAAATAGCTATTAGGGAGCCATAAAAAGGGCTCATAAGGAGATTTTTCTCTCCCCAGTGAAGCGTGTTGATAAGAACAATTGATGTTTTCACTTATTTATATGGATACGTACTTAGGAACACACATACTCGGATATTTGATTCTAACTTGAAGAAACCAATTACTATTCCCTGTAACTGAGAGCCTCAGAAAGCACCAAGAAGTATGAAAATGGTTATTATATTCTAATCAGACATTTCCAGGGAGAACATTTCCACTTTTTCAGCCAAAGCCTGGAACAGCACAAAAAACAGTCACTGTTGAAATTAGTCTTTAAGTCAAAATTGCTCTTTTCCAAGCCGGCCAAAACAGGGCTGCACTTCAGGCTACCCCACATGGTAACTAACATCCGTCTCCCATATGCATTCCCACCCATTCCTTATAGTCCACACCACTCTAGCTGTGGACATCTCAGAAGCATTATGAATGCCCAGTGCTGGGTATCCTGCAGAGGCTGAGGGCAGCACAGGGAGCAACACACACATGCAGAGAGCAACCACTGGCCCATGCAGTCTGACTGCACCTTTTCTCCTACTGTTTTGATTGACTCCAAGCATCCTTATCATCCTTTTGAATGTCCCATGACTGCAGGCTCCTATGGCCCCAGAAGTGCAGCACCCAACAGTGCCTCCCCAGTGGGACAATCACATCTTCTGCACTATGCTCTCCAGGGACACAGACCTCATCTATATTGTGGGAAGATTACAAGATAGCTTTGAAAACACACTAAGGCTTGGCCTCTCCAAGGCCAACCATGTGCCAGTATCCATGGATGGGAATGAAGAACAGAGCAAGTACATGGTGATACCTGACCCCAGATCCTTCCCAGCTTCAGGCATTCTGTGGCTTAAGGAGTCCCTGAGCAAGAGCTCTTTGTATTCAGTCACACCGCAGTGTTATTATTCCTGGTACACATCTGCCCACAGATACATTTAATTCCAGTCTGAGACACTGAAAAAGATGGGTGCTCCTGATGCAACTGTCACTGAGCTAAGTTCTTCTGCCACATTTTCTGCCATGTATACGAAGTATTTCCCAAGCCATTTATCTAAATGAAGTATCACATACTTGAAAACAAACAAATGGATGGCCATTACCCAACCACATCACAAATTCTGCTTTGTCTAAAGAAGAGATGCATCTTGCTCTAGAGCCCACTTCAAGCTTCTTGCCTCTTCTAAGCACTCAGACTCACTTACACATCTTGAGCTGGCTTTCATTAAATCGAGATTAAAAGGACTTCTCCACAGACAAAATCATAACATGGAAAATGTCTCATTTCAGCTTTTGGCTCCCAAACACAAGCCCTGCCATTCAAGGGCACACCAGCACTAATAACTTTTCTGCTGAAGCAGCTACTTCTATTCCTTTCAAATGCATGACAGAGGTTACAAAACCCAGAGCAGGAGCACAGGGCACGTTTTCAAGCACAGATCCATGGCAGGCATGAACCGTGTTTTCCTCTGGGAGACTCCACTCTACAAAGCACAGGGATGCAAAGTGCCCAGCTCTGTCCTCACACTTCTACCTTACAGGTACTTGCTGAGAATTCAGCAGATAAAGGTCTGGCCATGCCTAAAACTGGAGATGAGCCAAAAGCATCTTAAAAACTTTTGTCTTGGAAGATATGGAATATGGTGATTTCCATGAAATCCCATCAAAAAGGAAATGTAGCATTTCAAGAGAATGGATCAAGCCTCATTTAGAGCTCATCAGAATGGAAAGTGTCTGTATTTTTGGTTTTGCATTAAGTTTATCATTTATAACAAAGTACAATAAAAACGAAAGCTGTGAATGGAGCAAAATTTCAGATTCAGTGAGACAAAAACATTCTCATCAGCTACAGCATTTTTTTAACTTCAGTTTTGGAAACTTTTCAGGTTTTTCTGAAATGCATTTCAAAACCCAAACGGAAATAATGGGTTTTGGAAACCACAGTGCAGCAAGTGAACAAGGCAGAAGAAAAGAGACAATGAGCAGTGCTGTATCTTCAGGTCATGATAGCATTGTGACTCACTTCTCATTCACAATTGTTATTAGTGCCTAATTCATCAGTATTCCTGGGTTTGGGATGAGTTGAGAACTACAAATATAGCAATTCCCTGTAAACACACAAAACCACCAGAGATGGAAACAAAGCAGAAAATCAGAAGATCCCACCTTGACTGGTCACAGATTCCCATCACCAAACTTTTCTGAACCAACTGCTGGAAAAAACGCCCATTGCTACAGGCTCAGAGGCTGCCTTTTATGCTTCCCTCTGCTTCAGGAAGGTCATGCAGGAGAACCATCAAATCCCAGACTGCTTTGAGTTGGAAGTGACCTTAAAGCTCATCAGTTCCAGCCCCTGCCATGGGCAGGGTCACCTTCCACTGGAGCAGCTGCTCCAAGCCCCTGTGTCCAACCTGGCCTTGAACACTGCCAGGGATGGGGCAGCCACAGCTTCTCTGGGCACCCTGTGCCAGCGCCTCAGCACCCTCACAGGGAACAGCTTCTGCCTAAGAGCTCAGCTCAGTCTCCCCTCGGGCAGGTTCAAGCCATTCCCCTTGGCCTGTCCCTACAGGCCCTTGTCCCAAGCCCCTCTCCAGCTTTCCTGCAGCCCCTTTAGGCACTGGAGCTGCTCTGAGGTCTCCCCTTCAGGAGCCTTCTCTTGTCCAGGCTGCCCCAGCCCAGCTCTCTCAGCCTGGCTCTAGAGCAGAGCTGCTCCAGCCCTCACAGCAGCTCCATGGCCTCCTCTGGACTTGTTCCAACAGCTCCATGTTCCTCTTGTACTGGGGACCCCAGAAAGACTGCTCCCACTATTGATGGTTTTGCCCATCATAGCAGCATGATAAAATATTTACTGTATTTTACTTGTAAGTCACTTGGGCAGCCTTAAAGTCACTGCACACCTTAAGGCAATGAAAAGCCCTCAACCAAATTCCATCTAAAATGAAGTCTGGGCCACATTCTGGCTCCACTTCAAGTTACACTTGCAATGTGTGAGCCAAGTCCCTAAAGGAAAATGGAAGTGCTTCCATCCACTTCAACAGGCTTTAAATCAGCCTTAAGCATGGTCCCACACGCTGCACTCGGCAGCGGTTCGCTTGGGAGGTGCCAATGCCATTATTACCTACAAGGGCTGAGATTTCAAGCAGAATATGCTGGTAAAACGTTTTGGTTTTAATTAAAAAGATGCATTCAGGTGCACAAGGATCTGCTCCTCTGAGGCTCCGGGTCTGAACTGTTCCTCTCAGCTCTACTTCATTAGTTTAACCAGAAGCCGCTCATTGATCTTTACTGCAAATGAGCGAGCTCTAGCACACCGTTAAGCACAGTTATGCACATCATGCCAGAGGCAGAAAACAATCCTGCATGAATGCTCACATCTTCCTTATTGCTGTGGAGAGCCCACATGGGAAGGTTGGGGTTCTCCTCCTGCCTCCTTGGTATTTCTATGCATTTTTAGGTTTCTGTCTGAGGCTAGAGAGCAAGACTCTGCTCCCATCACACAATAACAGAATCCCAGACTGTTAGGGCCTCACAGGGAACAGCTTCTGCCTAAGAGCTCATCTCAGTCTCCCCTCTGGCAGGTTAAAGCCATTCCCCCTTGTCCTGTCCCTACAGGCCCTTGTCCACAGCCCCTCTCCAGGTTTCTTGTAGCCCCTTTAGGCACTGGAGTTGCTCTAAGGTCTCCCTTTAAGGAGCCTTCTCTTTCCCAGGCTGAACCATCACCAGATGTTTCCCCAGTAGTTTTGAATAAGCAGTTTCCTGCTGAAAGCACCACAACAGACCAGCTGCACATCTATTTTCATCACTACCTGACCCAGTTCAGAGTTGACAAAGCTGCCTAAACCATCAGCACAACTGGGGAAAGAAAGGATCAGTTTTGGTGTCACCAAGTCTTCCCCTCACCAGAGAATCACATTCCAGATGCGCACACACATTGATAATGTGTGTATCAGTGTACCAGTGATCACAGGGCTTTGTATGTGCTCACAAAGCATATAATAACTTGTTCTCATTTGCTGTATTCTGTCTGTCATGGTTTGGGTGCTTTTAAATGCCTTTAGAGCTATTTAGAATTACTCATCCTTCTGCGGCATGAAATGAGACTCTGAACTCAAACTGCTGGTACAGAGCTTGTCACTGGCTCTTTCCATCTTAGTATAATTACTTTTGAGATGGACGGCTTCACGAGGGAGACATGACTCAGCTTTCCCAGAGACCAACGCTCTCTAGTTCTCCAACACCCTCTTTGCTGTAACAAAACCTTGCTGAAGGCATTAGGGGTGAGCTACTGCCTAAAGCCTGGCAAGCTTTGTGCCAGCCAGGAGTCCAAGCTGAGCCTGGCTTCAGCATGAAAGGGGCAGGCACAGAAGCCCCAGCAGGAATCATGTTGAGGAGCCTGAGCCTAGTTGGGATGGGCTTACCAGGTACCAGGAACTCCACTCCCATGCCAAACACTGCAATTTGGAAATTCCTTTTCATTCTCATCAGTCCTAGGTAAGAGCACCAGAGCAGAACAGAAACACAGACCCTGCTCTCGTGGAACTTCTCAGGTTTGAGCTGCAGCTGCACTGGGAGCACTGGGATTTACTAAGACCACTGTGAGAATCATAGAATGTATGAATAGTTTGGGTTGGAAGGGACCTTAAAGCTCATCCAGTTCTAATCCCCTGCCACAGGCAGGGACACCTTCCACTAAAGCACGTTGCCATAGAACATTTAATTGTGGATGCTCCTCACCAAACCCATATCAACAACTAACCCTTCAGGCAGCAGTGTCAGTGACAAGCCAGTCTAACACCAGATGCTTCTTATTTCTCTTACCCCTCATACATGTAGGAGAGAGACAGGATTTCATTTCATCTGTGTTAAGATCATACATTACTGGGTCACATACATGCTGCATAAAGCACAGCCAAAGCCTTGACGTTGCCAATAGCATCTTGTGTTCATGGCAAGACGGACTTGGATTTAGTCCCAGATCTCTAAAATGTCTTAAAATGAACTAATAGCAGCTGTGAAGTAAATGTATGGTTTAAAAGTAGCAATTAATTTATGTGTTGTCGGGGCTGCACCCCACATTATCTGAGGATCAACAATTAAGTGGTATTTAACTCCTTCCAAAAGGCAACAATTACTTACGACAATGGTATTGCTGTTGCTGTTTTTCTTCCAAGTGCTTTGCTTTGACCAGGACCTATTGTTGTATTTCATTATCACACTGGTAGTGTTTCCCTTTTTGCTTTTTTCTACATGAAAACCAAACCCTTGAGTTTCCACACACCAAAAAGGAAAAGCAGGCTGAAAACAAACTCGTTTTCTGCTTTTCCCTTTCTGCTGCAGGAAGAAAATATTGAAAAGCTCTGGATGAGTCAAATACTTTCATAACGAGTTCATAGCTCCCCCCACCCTGACTTTGTTTTCTTGGCATCAGCAAGAGTAACGCTGTTCATCTTTTCAAGCTGGAAGATGTGGATGCAGTGGAGATCTGGCAGCAGTGGGAGGGGATGGCTGAAGCTGACATTGTCGCCTGCCTCAGTTAGCACAGGACTTATGGACAACTTCCATACATGAGCTGTAAAGAGCTGCAGCTCTGAAGCAAAGGCACATCCCACTCAATCACAGCTGCAGCAAGGGCCAGGACACTCAGGACAGCTTTACTCTAGTGCTGGATTTGAGTTAACAACCTAAAGCAGGAGTCTTAACCCTGCAGTTACAGCCATGCCAAGTCTCAAGCAGTCATGGAGCCAAGCAGCCTACTTGCACATGATGCCCCACCGTTGGCAGTGCAAGGCCAGTCTATGCTGTCCTCACTCCCTGCTTAGCTCCAGTCTTTCATCCTACGTTTGGGTTTGCATAAAAATAAAGCAGGAAAAAAAGGTGTTAGCTGGGACCATCAATTCCCTTCCATGCTTTTAACAGCTTCACCCACCAACGTCAGGGTGAGATGAACCAACCCTCAAAAGGTACTTGTCTCCCTCTGGGCTGTAGAGATAGCCCAGATGTGAAGCCAGACAAAGAAAGTTGTTTCAGGATAGGCAGGATGGATACAGCTCATCCACACATGGGATTATTTAGGAAGAGCTTTGGTCTGGGTTGGCATCCTCATGCTCTTGGCTCTCCAGAGACCAGTGCACTTCTGTGTATGTCTGGTTGGAGCAGTGTCTTTCAGATCCAAGGCAAAACCCATCAAAATCAATTAAAATTCTTACAAACATCACCAGACATTGAATCAGGTCTTAAACAGTCAGCAGAGAGAAGCTCTTTAGGTCCTTTTTAAGCAGAATAAAGAGATTAGTTTAAAAAATAAAGGCTTTCACCTTTGCAGGACGGATGCAGGAATTGCATCCACAGAAGTACCCAGCTCCCAGTGCTAGTTAGGCTAATCAGGACTAAGTAACTTCAATCCAACTCCATTTCAGTGCTGCAAATCCCACTTACACTGTTGCTGTGCTGTGCAAAAGACTTTTGCTTGCTGTAAGACCCAGGAATTGAGCTACAAATGCAGTTCAGCACATGCAACCTGAGGGCTGCTATATACACATTGTTATACCTGCAGTAACTACAACAGGAACAAACTCAAGCACTGCATAAATACAGTCACTGTGAGATTCACACTGTCATGGCCACTGCTGGCCAAACAATTACAGGTTTCTGAGCTCATCTATGCAATAAGGTAAAATCAAATCTATAAAGCAGCAGGAAACATGAGGGCTAACGCTGCAAGAAAATACCTTTGAAAACTGAAGTGGTGACTCACAGGAAGATTGCCAGAAGCAGTGGGAACTGGGATAATTGGAGGATTCTAAGAACAGAATAATGAACCCCAAGTTTTAAAGGATTAATCCATCATTCATGTTACTGGGTGGTTTCCTTTCCGCACCAGCCCACTGAAGAGCAAATTCAGGGCTAGGCTGGGCTCTTACTGAGACTCTTCTCTGACAAGAGCCCACCAAAGAGAAGCAGGATTAAAAGTCTGGAGCTGGGCACACTGTCTCTGGCAGCCTGTGCTTGGCCTCATGTGATTTCACTCCAACTCTAAAATCCACTGGCTTCAAACCATGGAATACAAAGACATATCCAAAATGAAAAGCACATTCTTAGAGGGTTCTTCTGCTGCCATCTGTAAATCATTATTTCTCCATCATAAATAAAGTGAAGTGCAAATGGCTATAAGAGGGGGAAGAAATTCCTTAGCTCCTTCCAGCAGGAATTTTTACTGCAGCTGAAAAGGAGGAAAAAACACGTGTGCAGCGAGGGTCCCACGTATCCATTCAATGGGGTAAGTCCAAAGCAAAGGAAAACAGGGAGCAAATGGTTTCTGCACTTGGCTACAGGAACAGTCTGCAGGAGCACAGCCCTCTCAACACATGGCCAAAGCACCGACTGCTGGCACACTGCTCTGCTCACACCCTGGGACAGCCACAGAGGATTCAGGTCTGAATCACAGAATCCCAGACTGGTTTGGGTTGGCAGGGACCTTAAAGCTTATCCAGCTCCAACCCCTGCCACAGGCAGGGACACCTTCCACTGGAGCAGCTGCTCCAAGCCCCTGTGTCCAACCTGGCCTTGAGCACTGCCAGGGATGGGGCAGCCACAGCTTCTCTGGGCACCCTGTGCCAGCGCCTCAGCACCCTCACAGGGAACAGCTTCTGCCTAAGAGCTCAGCTCAGTCTCCCCTTGGGCAGGTTCAAGCCATTCCCCTTGGCCTGTCCCTACAGGCCCTTGTCCCAAGCCCCTCTCCAGCTTTCCTGTAGCTCCTTTAGGCACTGGAGCTGCTCTCAGGTCTCCCCTTCAGGAGCCTTCTCTTGTCCAGGCTGCCCCAGCCCAGCTCTCTCAGCCTGGCTCCAGAGCAGAGCTGCTCCAGCCCTCGCAGCATCTCCATGGCCTCCTCTGGACTCACTCCAGCAGCTCCACATCCCTCTTGTGTTGGGGGCCCTGGAGCTGGACACAGGACTGCAGCAAACTGCCAAAATTAATACCTATCACTGCAAGAGGCAGCAAGGGGCAAAACCACACTGCTGCCAGGCACCTCCTGTCTCTTCCCTGGCAAACCACTGGTGCACTATCACGGACCAACAGGGCTGCTCTACAGTCAAAAAGAACCAGCAAGAAATCATCCTGGAGGACATATGACCCACACCCACAGTTTATGGACTGCAGTGCTCGGGGCTGGCGTGACAACTTGAATCTTTGGCTTAATTCTATCCTGGGAATGGGGTGGGGAAGAAAGCTGGCTCAAAGAAAGAAGCTGTTTGGCAGCTATCTTGTATCATCTTTTAGACAATTTCTTTTTCCTTTCTCATGTGAGTCATGAGATGGGAACAAGAGATTGTAAAGATTGAACAAGTTATCTGCTCCCCATCACTGGAAACATAAATCCCCTTTTTCTCTCTGATAGCAATTAACAAGGAACAAAAGCTGATAAAACTAGAGCTGGTTTCTTGCCATCTTCGCTTCATCTTCACATAACTATTTCCTTAAACCTCAGCCTAGCTGTTCCGCGTCTGCAGCACAGTGGTTGCTGCCGATGAGGCTGTCTCAAGAAGAAGGATAAGGACATAAAAGGAAGAAAAAAGAAGATAAAAAGATGGGGGAAATGCTTGGCATGCTAAAAAGGGCCACAACCTACAAAGCTTTTGCTCAGAAGCAACACAGGAACAGAGATGAAAGGGAAAAGACTGACGTCTGTTGTTCTATTTTATGTGGGCGCTGTACACAGCCTGAGCTAATGGGGCTTCTCGCTGGAAATCACACAGGACAGAATTAGCAGGAGCTACAGCAAGTAAAGGGATTTGAAGATTAAATCCCAGGGCTACATAACCACTCATCTGCAGTGCACTGCCATGCTGCTCTGAAGTCTTCACTGTCACAGCTCAAGCCAGCTGAGCTAACCAGTGTTGTCTGCCTGTCTGTCCTTTCCAGGGTGCCTTCAGTGAACAGGGAAGAAGTTGCTGCTGAGCAGGGATGCACGATGGGTGAGACACAAGCAAGGTGAGGACTGCGCTGAACACCCCTGCAATTCATAGAGTCACAGAGTGGTTTATGTTGGAAGGGACCTTAAAGCTCATCCAGTTCCAACCCCTTGCCACAGGCAGGGACACCTTCCACTAAACCGGGTCTGCTAATTCCTTGTGTTTGCCCTCAGAAAGCCCAGCACTGGAAAATATCTACTCGTCTTGTGACAATATATAATCTCCTTATTCACCCATAAATGTCTTCTGCCACCTGTGCTTGACTTCCTGCATGTTGCAGTGAACCATGGGCAGACGATCCTTGAAAATCAACCCATCCACCCAGACCTCATTCTTTTTTCAAAGAAAGGTCAATATAAAGTATCTCAAGAGTATGTTCCCATCTTCTTCCATCTCACCTCTGAGCTGAGAACTCAGCGAGCTCTACCAAAGCTACACTCAGATACCACACTGATAAAATATAATAGATAAGACATCACAGAGGGATGATTTTGGCTTTGTTTTTCGTGAGCATAAAAATGCTTGAAGCAATTTGTCCAAACTTGAAACATATTATTGAGCTCTATATTCCATTAAAGCATCAAAGCCACGTTTCACACTTTGGTTCTTTAGCAAAAAAAATCAGTGTACTAAAAAAAAAGCCCCAATTCCAAAGTCTGCTTTTGGTTTGAACTGTCAAAATATTTCCCATAGGCAGCACAGGTACATTACAACTGTCACTCACTCCAATGTCTCCCCTGCTAAGAACAATTTTACTTTCTTACTTGCTAACTTTTTAATCCATTTTATGGCTACACTTCATCCTAATTGTCTATTAAAGCAAGTAAACAAGATGTGATTTCCATAGGACACCCACGGAACGCATGTGAGAGACTACACAGCAGACACATCAACCAGGCTCGCTGCTTTGACAGAAGGAACCAGAAGAATTTGCATAAACAAACACACCATTAGGGCTGTGGTTTCTCAGCAGTGCTTCAGGTATCAGGAAAGCTGTAAGGTATTTGCTAGTATCCATCTGAGCCAAAAATAACTGCCATCATTAGCTCTAGCAGCTACCGAGAGCCTCTCCTGTAAGCATTGGTGTGGTGCTTGTCCCTCTGTTAGTCTCTGCTCCATTTCCATCTTTCCCTTCTTCACGGCTGGTCCCACATGGGGCTCTCCCTGCCATTTCACCCCTGAACACCACCACATGAACAGACTAAAGCAGTTGGAAGGGATAAACCAACCAAACTCCTGTGAACTGTTGGCAATTTCACATCCTCCACGGGCTTCTATGTTCACATGAGTTTTGATATGAAAAAGCACATTGAATCATGACATCTCAGCCCCTTCAAGATCCATCTGAAGCCACAAAAATCCAGCTCAGCTCACTCTGACAAAGTTACAGGATTACTAAGGCTGCTTAAGAGACAAGCTGTTCACACTGGAGACAGACACATTATTTATCAACGCCAGCAGTGTGATTGGCATGGGCAATTTCAGCACTTGGAGCTGGCAGCTTCTAGACCAGAAGGTACCATGTCACCTTGGAAATACGCATGTCCTCTTGCTTTCAAAGATACTCCAGGCTAGTTAAAAGTTATTTGTATCCTAAATGCACTGGCAGTGTAACCCACGCTGCCAAGACTCACTAGATTTGCTGCCAGTGTCAAGGGGACAGCAGGATTCACAACAGTTGGCTGCCCAGAACAAAACACTGCATCATACTCCTCAAACAAATGCCCTGTATCCAATTCCCTGATGCCTCTTTTACAAATCGAGCTGCTTAATTAGTCCATGATGAGTTATTGCATATATTAATAGGGAGCCCCTGATTAAGCAGTGTGATGCTGCCTAGCTCAGCAAACAGGCTCCCAGAGCTCCTGTGCATATTGACCCCAGTACATGAACACTACAAATTTCAGTCAATGAAAAAATCTAATCGTCCCTTTTTTCTTGCTTCTTCTTCAAGATCACAGGCTCCTGAGCAACAGCTCAAGCTTATTTTGTCTTACTTCCTTTAATATCAGTCATATAGCAGTATGAATATTCTAAAGAAGATCACAGGTCAAAATACCCTCACCATTCTGCATGCACAGCAGCGTTGGCTGCACAGCCAATGGTGTGATGGCCCATTGCAGTGCTGGCTATGACTGAGCACTTGAAAACATCATAGAATCACAGAACAGTTTGGGTTGGAAAGGACCTTGGAGCTTATCCAGTTCCAACCCCCTGCCATGGGCAGGGACACCTTCCATTAGACCAGCTAGCTCCAACCCCATCACTCTCAACCCACCTGAAAGCTCAGCCTTGTGAAAATAGATCCAAGGTTCTCGTGAAATATGTGTCTTACAAACACACTGTGGGTTTATTATCTAGACAGGATCCCTCAGCGCCTGGAAGTGAACAGCCCAGCAGTAACACTAACATGCATGACATATCACCCCACAGTCCTGAGGTCTCATGAACACGCTCTCAATGTTCCTTTGCTGTTGCAGGTGCCACTGAAGTGAAGGTATTTTTCAGGCAGTTTGGTTTGCAGAGGAGCAAAAGGAGAATTAAGAGCTTGGCAGCCAGGAGCAGGGTTTAGCTTGGCAAAAGTGCAACCAACACCCACAGCGGCCTTCAGCCAGGATCACCGGGTGGGAAGCTCACTGGATCCTCCACACTTACAGCACCTGTAATGCTAACAACCCATAACAATTACATGACGTTATGATAACCTTGCAGAGCATCATCTGATAGCGTGGTGGGGAGCTGGGCAGGTCAGCCTAACATGTGCTTTTGATCCTTTGAATTAGTGGCAATTAATTGGCAGCTGGATTTGCTGAGCTCTGTGTCCAAATATCTCTGCTGCTCACACGCTGCATAAACAGGCACAGTAAAAAGTTTCTTATTCCCATTTTAATGGTGGGGAAGCAAAGTACAAAAGAGTTACTCGGAATTGCAGAAGGTGCCTGAAACAGCTGGAGACTGAACCAACCCAAACCATTCTATGAGTTTATGAGAGTGACCTTCCCAATGCATTGGAAATAGGTGAAATAAAATCTTCCTCTTTATTTATAGCCACTCTCTGTGCTGCAGGACAATGTGTGCCTGCTCACGCCCTGGGACTGTAAAGAACAACAGCCAGACAGGCAAATTCCCTGCACAAGGCTTGCAAAGGACATGGAAATGGAGCTGTTTTCTCATCTGGAGGCTCAAACTGACAACATTTCAGTTTGCAGAAAGGTCATTTTACAGCTTTGAGCCCTGCTTTACAACGGACATGGTAAAATTCACTATGCCCCTGGAATGAAACACAAGCCTGAACCTATCTGGGATGTTAAACTGAACCAAATAGCATCAGGAAGGAGAAAAGGCTGTAGTGTCAATTTACCCTCTGAACATATTACAGGTGTGAACAGGGGGAAAACAGGTACAATAAACCGTAACAGTTCAGCATTTCTGGCTTCACACTCACAAATTTCAACATTTTGAGCTGGTGCAAAGCATGGTCCATGGAATCAGCCATCTTCAAAGAAATGAACAGTATTTATTTCTTCCTTATTTTAATTACTAACAGTACCCAACTTCCCTCTCCTCAAGCAGCCCTGATTTTTACACCAATTTTAAGCTCCAATATATAATCACATATTACAGCTGTAACTCCAGCTGTGGCTGCCAAGAGTGTGGGTGCTGGGCAGGACTGGGGCTGTCACAAACAGACCCTGAGCACAACTGGTCCGGGGATGCTCAATCCTGCACACGTGATACAATCAGGCTTTGCATTCACAGCAGCCCAAAAGGTTCCTTGCATACAGGAATCCAATTAAAGAACTGAAAGGCAGGCTCTCGTACCACTCTGCCCAGACAAGCACATCAATTTCTACCCACAATTAACTAGGGTGAAAAAAACAACCCTCATTCTCTATTGACTAAAATTCATACCTCGCTTTCAGATAAAGGCCACTGTCAATCTACCACCTTTGTCCAAAACAGCCTGAGTAAGTGTTAGAAGTAGGGAATGCTGAAACTGCTATTGAAACCAGGGAAAACTTCAAAGTGACAAGAGAAAGAAACAAAAAGGCTGCAGGGAAGCAGAGTGATGGGAGGATACATAACTGCTGAGAGGGGATGGGATTATCTGAACAACCTTGAAGACAAATACCCTTCCTTGTGATGGGCTAACATCTTGAATTTGTTTCCTTGCTTTTTAGGAAAAAAAAATCTCTTCAGCTACTTAAATTCTCTTTATTGTTGTGTTTTTCAAATAGGCCTTTCCCAAATCATTCTGACTTCAATGCAGCCTTCGGAAACACATTACTGATGAAAGAGACAGGTCTGCGGTCCTCACAGCTCCTGCTACCATGACAATCCCTTTACTTTTCCTTTCCCTTTCCTTTTTCACCACTTCTCCTGTCCTCTTTCAACTACCTGTACTTAAAGCTTACCAACTGTGATATTAACAAAGAAGGTAAAGCCATTTATTCTTATTGCTTCACTTATGAGACACCACCAGAGCTGTGACTGAGAATCAAAGTGTCCTTTCAGACGTGCAATGGCTTTTTATTAATGTGGAATCTTGATTAGAGATTTAACTCAGATCATAAAACTCATTTTATTCAGTGCTCCCAAAAACCCTGAATGTTTGGTGAGCCCCTCCTTCCTCATTTCAGTATCTGCTGATAACTGACCACCCCAACCAGCCCAGAGATGAACTCCATCACACGGCCGTTATGCTCCATGGAACATGCAGCCTCTGGCAACACCAAAACCCTCAACACTTTAAATTGTATGAATTCAGAGGCAAAGCAACAACAAACATGATCCTGGCAAACTTCAGAAAATCAAACAGTCAAGATTTCATTGCCCCATTGGGATTTTGACAGCGGAAAACAAGATTATCTTCACTTTTAACATGGTTTGTTGAAAAATAACACGAGAGAGTCTGCTCTGGACATGAAGGTATCCTGCTCAGTATAATGCACAGGAACACTCCCGTATCTTAGAATAAGAGAAAACCAGAGAGTAAAATCCAAGAACAGTTGGTCTGTAACACAATACTGCACTATCTGTTTCAAAAGTTGGCTGCTATGACTTTCATGACCGTGTACAAGTCACAAATATAAAACCATTAAACGCAATTGAATTTGAAACTAAATTCTGAAGCGACCACAGTTTTTCAAGCTCTAAACACATAAAACCCGTTTCTGCCTGAATTTTCACTCAAATTTATGAAAGCATTAAAATAATGATCTTGAAATAGATGTTTCCAGCAAATACCAGCTCAGACAACAACTGTCTCATCCCACCAGTATAGGAACCACTAAGTCCTTGGCAGATGCAAACATTGTAAATGGTTTGGGTTGGCAGGGACCTTAAGATCAACTAGTTTCAATCCCCCCAGACCTCACACTAGATCATGTCACCCAAGCCCCTGTGTCCAACCTGGCCTTGAACACTACCAGGGATGGGGCAGCCACAGCTTCTCTGGGCACCCTGTGCCAGCGCCTCAGCACCCTCACAGGGAACAGCTTCTGCCTAAGAGCTCAGCTCAGTCTCCCCTCTCTTGGGCAGGTTCAAGCCATTCCCCTTGGCCTGTCCCTACAGGCCCTTGTCCCAAGCCCCTCTCCAGCTTTCCTGCAGCCCCTTTAGGCACTGGAGCTGCTCTCAGGTCTCCCCTTCAGGAGCCTTCTCTTGTCCAGGCTGCCCCAGCCCAGCTCTCTCAGCCTGGCTCCAGAGCAGAGCTGCTCCAGCCCTCACAGCATCTTCGTGTAATAGAAATTGTAATAGAAAGAGGCAGAAAGCTTACTTCTCGCCTGCTGTATAGTAACAAATAAACGCTGTTAGCAAGCTCAGCGTAAGCACTCAATATTTTTCTGTCCTAGTTTAAACTTCATAAAGATAAGAAGGAATAACTGCACTGCACAAACCTCTCAGCTCTGTGCATGGACTATTTTACAGGAGGAAAGAAAGAAAAAAATTGTTTCAATTAAAGTTTTAAAGGAAAACTAACTTGGAAAACCTCAGCATTAGCAGGCAGCTAATGACACCTTTTGTTTTTGCTGGGCAAGATGCCTGGAATGCCTAATACTCCCTTATTTTCCCTGATCGAGTAGGCAGCCATTCAAGTGCCCCAAAAGCTCAACCACAGGGGTTGGGAAGTCATTAATCACTGCACCAGCTGACCTGCTGCAGGCATTAATGTGTTTTTCCAGATAGAATTAGAAAATCCTTCATCCTCCCTTTAATTTGCATTATATTCACCTGCATTTTCAACACTTATCATCACATACACAACAGAATAACCAGGCTAAAGAACTGAATGTAAAATTGAGTTTCATTTCCCAGATCATGTATTATGTTTTAATTAACTCTAATAACTACTTATAGCTATTAGCACAGTGCCAAGTTAGGACTTCATATATATGAAGTTTCATGAAAGCTATTTCTGCAAGAGTATTTTTACAGAGCAGCATTTTTCCAAGCCCCAGGTGTTGTCTGGTATTTGGGTACAGTGGACTGGCTGATTTAGAAGCCAATCCCACGGAAGCTGAAGAGGGTATCCCAGCTTTACATCTGTGGCTTCTTTTCCTGAGGCCAGGCTTTAAGCAGCTGCTCCAGTGGAAGGTGTCCCTGCCCATGGCAAGGGGTTGGAACTGGATGAGCTTTAAGGTTCCTTCCAACCCAAACCACTCTGTGATTCTATGAAAAGAGAGCACCTAGTGTTCGCACACCTTCATGCTTAAGAGATGCTTGTAGTAAGTATTCAAGAGACTTTGCCTCCATCAGTCCGAGCCTGATCTCCCCCTTGCCCTGGTACCTCCAGAAGCAAGGTGATCCCAGTGCTGAAGATCCCAGACCTTGGTCCACAACAGTAACTCCTTACCCTTAGCTTAGATACTTTAGGATCTATATGGATCAAAATAATCCATATCCACATGGGTGTTTTAGGGCTGTTACACAGAAAGAGGGTATTTCAGTAGACTTTGAGTTGCTGAAAACTATTTGACCCTTGGAAAGGAAATGGTTTGGCCTGTGGAGGCAGATGGATCCATCTCCCAGCTCTGTTGGTGTTGTGAAACAGGGAAGGACCAGTGGGAAACTCCAGTGTTCCCAGAGCTACCACTCAACATTCAAACAAAACAGAGTTTGAAGCACTACAGTGCATTTGCTTTTGAGGCAAGTCATCAATTATCAGCACAGTTTTCCATCACTCAGGAAGCTGAGTGAAACCAAGGAAAACATTTCCACATGGAGAAAGTTTCAGTGTTTTCTTCCAAGGAACTCGGCAGCCAATTCAATGAAACACTCAAACCCCACATTAAACAGGGCCCTGCCTCCTGCCTTTCTTCTTCATAACTAGGAAAACCAGTTTATTTTCTAAAACTGGTTTCCATTTCATAGCCTGGAACATAGTATTCCAAGTGTCCTCCCTCTCCAGTGAAACTATTTCACATAATTCCCGCAGCATCTGGTTTTATTTCAGGACTTTTATATTGGCTTTGCCAAGCAAATGTTACAATTGATACAAGGGATGGGAACTAAAATGGGGGTGAGAATCTATAGTGTGTTTATTCTGACTTCTGAGAAGCTTTACTAAGGTCAGACTATCCTTTTGGATATGGGGATCCAATCTCTGCTTCCAGCATTTTTCTCCTGAATTCAACACAAGACAGAAATACCTAAAGAAACAAGGGGCTTTCTATTCTCTATTTTATTGAGCCTTAAACCATTTTGCCTTTCTATAGGTGGCACAATCTATATTTAAACAGAACAAGTGGGAAAATACATGAAATCCAGCGATTTGTAACTGAAAATGAGAAAAAACCCTATATTTTCTGTGTGGTTTTAGGTTTTCACGGTGAAGGAGGAAGGGGAAAAAATGCAAGTGAATTTATAAGCGTGATCTTTCTTTAAAGCCTTTCCAAAGAACTAGGAAATAATCAGGTCTGGGCAAAGTTTTGATAAGCAGCTTTCCAGTGAGGAAATACTATCTTTTTTGCACTAATGTTGGCCAGCAGCAGAAGAAAATGGCTGTTTGGGAACTTCACTGCTACTAGGACACAACATCCCTCCTAGCAGGATCTGCTTAGAAAGCTTCATCAAACACAGCTACCTGCAACACCCCAAATCTCTCTACCACTTCTAACTCCAAATTCCAGGGACAGAGGGGATTTGCTTACCAATGATGAGGCTTTTCCTGATTTCCCAGACCATGGGCATCTCTGTTACACCAGTGATGGAGCTTTGCCAGGAGAAGAGGACTCTGACGTCTCCTGACCCACTGTTCCTCAAAAACCATCTCTCTTTAGTACTCATGCTACTATTATTACTACAATCATCATGATTACCATAATTTCTACCCTCTGGTATTCTCTTTCCCAGTTGTGTTAAGAGCTCTATACTTCTCCCTGTCAAAGGAGAAGCAGCTTTTTCACTCTTTCCAAGCCTGCAGCATAGAACCATAGAATTAAGTAGGTTGGAAAAGACCTTTAATACCAAATCCAACAATTTCCCAGCACCGCCAAGACCACCACTAAACCATGTCACTAAGGGCCTCCTCTATACAGTTTTTGACCACTTCCAAGGACAGTGACTCCACCAGTCCCTGAGCAGCCTGTTCCAATGCCTGACCACCCTTTGGGGAAGAAACTGTTCCTAATATCCAGTCTAAATAACTCGATAACACGATCCACAACACCACAATCTCCAAAAGGTGAGGAGTTTTCTTTAGCTTTCTAATTTCCCAGTATGCTAATTCCCAGTATTAATAATCACTTGCTGCATCTGGTTGCCTGTGTAGTATTTACCACTTGAAAGGATATAACATGCAACTGAACACACTTAGTCTGGCACAGCATTTGATCGGGAGGAGCCCTTGGTGCCCTACACTGAGTAAAACCAGACTGCATTAGCTCTCAGGAGCTTAATGCCTAGTATATGGTAAATATATAGCTTTAAACATACCCACTTTTGATCTCAAATCAGAGGAAGAATAATAAAACAAGCCACTAAAGATGGGAGCTGGGGAAGATGCAGTGACTAAAAGCATCCTTTGTTTTGAGGCTAAGCTGGCTCTGAACCAGAGCACTCTTACTAGAGATGAAGAAAGCAGTTAATTTGTTCTGCTACTAAAAAACAGATTAAAGTACAAGACTAAAGCACGGTAAATAACATTATGTTCCTTCTCAAAGCCAATCAAATGGTTGTATAAAACAAACAGAATCTTTATAATTCAAATAGGAAAGGAAAGGAGGTTGAATTTGCACAGGACAGACCCAGGCTCCGTGTTTTTCAGAGTACTTTTCTCTCCGGGAGAGAAGCAGCAGCAACCTGTCTTCCATTCAGGAAACACTCGGCATGCTGGCAAGTAATCCATCATTTCAAGCTCTCTTTTTTTATCTTCAAGTAATTATTTAGAGCTCACAGTGCATTAATTTAACAGTAAATCTCATCTACATAGTATGTGAAAAGCTCACATTTAATCAGAAATCAGCCTCACGCTTGCTAAACATCACTCACCCTCATTGCTTTGCCCAATTCTGGCAGTTGATGGAGGACAAGGGTCTGCTACTCACAGGAGGCAGCAGAAGTTACCCAAAGTCCAGTAACTCACCTTGATTGACACCGTGGCCAGTCTAGGGCTGGGTGAACAACTCACATGGAACAATCAATCCAGCTCAGACAATTCCAACCACCTTCTCTGCTTATGAATTGCCAAATGACTTTGATATTTTGTAAGTGCAACAAATATTTACACACAAGCACACTAATTTTTACACTATTTACACTAATTTACGCTATTTGCACTAATACAAGCATCTGGAAAGGCTGCAGGTTTCAGTGGAAGCCCTGAAGCCCCACACTGTACAAACACTCTAACATGTTCCAACACACATATAGGAAGGGATGATGTTTTTGATGGACAATGGGTAACAGCAAAGATGGTTTCAGGTATAGCAGGAGCTACGTTAACCCCCACTCTACCTAAGCCAAGTGAATGTGCAGAAGGACTTGGGGGTGTTGGTTGGTGAGAACCTCCCCATGACACAGCTGTATGGCTTGAGGCCAGAACCCCGTGTGCTAAGATGCAATCCCACAGCATGAGCAGCAGGTCCAGGGAGGTGAACCCTCTACTTCACTCTCATGAGACCCAACTTGCAGTACTGTGGGCAGTTCTGGTGTCCTCAACATAAGGAGGACTTGGGAGCTGTTGGAGGAAGTCCAGAGGAGGCCACGAGGATGATCAGGGGCTGGAGCACCTCCTGTATTGAGACAGGCTGAAAAAACTGGGGCTGTTCAGCCTGGAGAAGAGAAGGCTGCGTGGAGACCTCAGAGCAGCTTCCAGTGTCTGAAGGGGGCCTACAAGGATGCTGGGGAGGGACTCTTCATCAGGGACTGTAGTGATAGGACAAGGGGGAATTGGTTTAAACTTAAACAGGGGAAGTTCAGGTTGGATCTAAGGCACAAGTTCTTCCCTGTGAGAGTGCTGAGGAGCTGGCACAGGGTGCCCAGAGAAGCTGTGGCTGCCCCATCCCTGGCAGTGCTCAAGGCCAGGTTGGACACAGGGGCTTGGAGCAGCTGCTCCAGTGGAAGGTGTCCCTGTGAGTGGCCGGGGGTTGGAACTGGATAAGCTTTAAAGTCCCTTCCAAACCAAACCATTCTATGGTTCTATGACCATGGTAACCTCATTGTTACTATAATATAACTGATAATAATCTAATTGATGTCACACATTGATAGAGAGTGATCTGGGGATGCATCCGAGTGTGAACAACAGGGTCTGTCAGCACTTATTAATCCTCCACATCCCGCTCACCAAAGGACATCTCTCTAATGAATTTCTCCCCCCTTCCCTGCCAGCCTAATGCAATCCCAATCCCTCCACTTTGCATTTCATTCAAATCACAAGAGACACTTCAGGAGGTAACAAATTGAAGGAATTCTTGCCCTATATATTTTCACAACAATAATTTGCTTTACTTTATGCAAAAGATGTCATGAATATGTATTCCAATAGCAGCACACATAAATCAGAGCGCAGGGTGAATACACAACACGCAGCTCCTCAATTAGAAACCTGCCTTCCCTGGAGATTAAGCAGACTGTTGGCAGAAAAACACCAGGAGCCACTTTGTCCACAGCAGCAAGAGGTTTAAGCAATGCACTAGCCCAGATTATATACACTCAAGCACAGGCTGTGGCCACCCTTCCTGCTGCTGGTTTGCTGTGCTTCCCCCTCAGACCTGTAAGACACAATGGTCCCAGATATTCCCAGGTCACAGAGGTATCAGCCTGTAATGCTCGTCCTCACTGGTTTGAAATAGAATCATCATCATCATAGAGTACCAGGTTGGAAGGGACCTCAAGGATCAGCTGGTCCAACCTTTCTAGGCAAAGCATGACCTACTACTAGATGTCCCAGCATCCTGTGTAGCTCAGTCTTAACAGTGTTCAGTGTTGGAGAAACCACCACTTCCATGAGGAGATTATTCCAACAGTATAGTGTTCCTCTTAATGACACCCACCTGAATCATGGGATGTGGTTCAAAGGTACCAGGTTTTGACTCAGATGGCATCCACAAGCATTGCTTCAAAGCAGAAAACTGATGAAACACTCCCAGAAAACACATTTTCAACCACTCTTTTAAAGCATCCTCAGCCCAGGGGATTATTTCCCATACCATGAGTGGGCAGGATCACACGCCTTCCAAAGACCTTGAGATCAGAGCAAGGCAACTCAATTTACTGGAAACATTTAAAGCACAACCAGCAGAAGGCCATTACCACAACCCATTTCAACAGAAAATTTCCACCTGTTGTGATGATAACAAAGAGAAAGAGGAAAAAACCTGAATAATGATTGCCTTTTTATGCTTGCAAACCTCATAAATCCAGGTGGGTTTACTCTAGTTTGTGTTTTAACATTTCCTCTTAGCTAACACCAAGGAGTTGCCATTTTCTGCCCACAGGGAATTTGGTATGGATCAGTTTGAAAAGCATGAGAGCAGAAAAATGGCCATTTTCTAGTAACTTCAGTTATTACCTGCTGCTCTGCACATGTTGATAAGGAAGTAATTTTAGCTCACTTCTTTAAGAGATGATCATGCCACTTCTAGGACACAACAGTAAGTTAAACAGCAGCTCCTGTGCAATGTGCAGGAATTGCAAGGCAGGACGTCATGAAGTATGTTTTATATTTGTACCGGCTTGGAGTGAACATCTGTTGCCTTTAAATAGCATTGCCTTTCAAAGAACTGATACAGAAAGGAAAAAGGAGATAAGGACCATCTGGGAAGGAGACTTCTATAGGCAGGTCCTGCCGGTGCAGAGCCCTACAAGGGCAATTCCAAAAACTCCCTGCCAGGTCACAGTCAAAGCTAGTTATCTAAAAGAGGTCATTGACCAGTACAGCATGGGATAAGGGGCTACAAGAAACCTGGAGAGGGGTTTGGACAAGGGCCTGTAGGGACAGGACAAGGGGAATGGCTTGAACCTGCCCGAGGGGAGACTGAGATGAGCTCTTAGGCAGAAGCTGTTCCCTGTGAGGGTGCTGAGGCGCTGGCACAGGGTGCCCAGAGAAGCTGTGGCTGCCCCATCCCTGGCAGTGTTCAAGGCCAGGTTGGACACAGGGGCTTGGAGCAGCTGCTCCAGTGGAAGGGGTCCCTGCCTGTGGCAGAGGTTGGAACTGGATGAGCTTTAAGGTCCCTACCAGCTGAAACCAGTCTGGGACTCTGTGATGTTCCAGCACTGGATGAGTATCATAAAGTTAAAACTCACATTTGACATGATAAACAAGGAAGAAGCAGCAATCAGTTCTCTAAGGTGTGAAGTGCCTGGCTCTTACACAGCCTGCTACCAAGTATTCAAGATAAGTGGCTTGACTGTCACATTCCTTGCTGGAAGGCAGGAACATTTTCACATTGATAGTTAAGTCCATGGTGTCATGTTTGCCAGCTTCAGACTTTTCACGTGTTGCTGACGTTAAGGCCGCTGAGACCTGTCTCTCCTTGACCCAGCCCCTGGGTCTCAGATATCAGCTGTTGCACTACACTTAAAGCATCCTCAACACTTGTCCTTTTTCTTATCTTAAAGCAATGTTTCAATCACTCTTAGAAGAGAAACATCTTGTTTGAGCTGGGGACAATTTCTCAAAGCTGCTCTTCTTGAGAGCATAAATGCTTCCTGCAATGATTTTTTTCACCTAACCTCCACTGATGCATTGATTCTGCTTGTCTTCTTTCCAACCTACTGTTCATGTGCAAAAAATCCCCTATTTTGGCAGTAACAGCAATGCCAGAAAACACGTTTGAGATGTCTGTTCTGTCAGCTTCATCTCTACAACTCATCAATGGCAGCGTGCATGGCCCTGCTACCTGCACATCAGCTTTCAGATTAGCACACATTTTATGGCCCATCTAAAACTCCCTGAAGTGGTTTAAAAAGGAAGCGCTGACGCATCAGTCTTTGCTGCAGAACTGGAGTGGCAAATGCAGCACCCGTGCAAAAGGAAAGAGAATCTTTGAGCATCTCTACTAGTGATGTGCAAGGAAGGGTCAAATGAGGAGCAACAGCAGGAAAAAAATCAAACAGAAAAATCTCTAATATCTGCCAATGCTGCCTTTAAACTGGCTAGGATGGGCTGGCAAGTACAGCACCAATGAGGAGGATAAAGTCAGGCACGCTAATCTGATTAACAGATGATTAAAGAACATGGATTGAGAAAGGAAGGGGTACAGGGTTAACAAATACCACTCTCCTACCAGCAGAAGAGAAGACACTGTCTGCCTTGATGATGAAATGAGTGCAGTTTTGACAGATCTGGGTCTGCTGTGCTTAACCTCCTCCTGCAAGGAGATTTTGAGCTGATTTGCTCTGTCAGAAGAAATCCTGCCTGAGCGCTTCCCCTACATATTATGCTTTAGCTGGTGGCAGGGTGCAGAAACAACTTGGAAATCACTTGCTGTAAACTTGTGTGCATCTTCTGTGCTTTATGGCCTCCCCAGAGCTGCTCTATAAACAGGCATGAGCTGTGAAGTGAGGCCACACAGAGGTGAAATAAGGACCGGGAAATGCCTCTCCTCTCGGCAATCCCAAATGTAGTCCATCCTGCCTAAGGCATTTATCCAAACTCCCACGGCAGCAGTTAAACTTAAGCAGGATGAATCACTCCTGATACCCAACTCTTTCTTTTCATTATAAAGGACACACATGTCCCTGCTGGATTTTTCAGCAAGAGGTGGAAGATCCTTCCACCAAAAAGCCCTTGAGTTGCAGCATCACCAACAGCAGCATCACACGGCCTCAACCAGACGTGTTTGTGATGCGTCTCTTTTGCATGCATAGTAAGAAGAGAAGGAAATAGGTGGGGCAGAAGAGACTAAAAAACTGAGCAGACAACATTCAGGAGTCCTCCCTTCTCCTTCAGTCATTTTTGAGACTAGGCTTTTGAGAAGTGAACTGGATGTGGCCAACAGCCAGTGCTTGGTGAAGAGGAGAAATGTGTAGTGCTGCTGCCCCAGAGGCTCATCCCGGCCTGGGGCAGAGCTGTGGGTGATGTTCAGAGCCAGGGCAGTGTCTCTACATTTAACAGCCCTCAGTGCATTTTTTCATCCATTAATTAATCCAGGAATTTCTAGAAGAAGTGAACTTGCAGCACAGCCAAGTGTCCATACATACCCTGAAGAAGCATCTGCTTTGGTGTTTGTGCTCCCTTTGGTATGTGTCCAAATGGAATGACCCAAGAAAAACCAATTCTCCCTCTGCTTGCCCTGTGGCACTTCTGATTTTGCAGTTTTCCCACATCCTCCTCCTCTATCCAGGCTCCAGATGCCCTCTCCACTGAGCACTTGCCCATGCAGGAGCCCTTTTGTACCCTCCATTACCCTCACTGCCCTCCTCTGAACCATTACCAACTTGAAACGATTTCTGAGGTCCCAGAGCAGCCAGGATGTGGGCAGCCATAGCAATGACCTCTTTTCTTCTCCACTCCTTTCCTGATAAATCCCTGTGTTTTCCCTGCCAAACTGACACAAGGTTTGCAGAAACTGCCCCCAACGGGACACTGTAACACCAATCCCCACCTCCCCAAGCAGAAGATAGAGTTTCATAAAGGAAAGGATGGCAATTGGCAGAGAAATCAGTGGGGCATCTACAACACTACATCAAACATGGGTAAATCACAGCAATGCTTCTACATTTAAAGTACCAAATGCCTCTGAAGCAATTCTAACAGAGAAACCTGCATGTCTGTTTACTTCTGAGAGGCACAAACCCTTGCAGGTGATTATCAAGAGCATTTGCACAATGGGGTTTTCATGCTCTTCCACTGACATTATCAGATACTCTCTACAGTCTATTCTATTTACATGATACACATTTGCCAAGAGCTAAATGCTTTCAATGAGATCTAGTACAAACTGCTCATTCAGAATAGAGTTCTCTTTTTTCCTTTACAGCGATGCTTTCCAGTAATGAAAGCAGCCAGTCCCAAAATGCCCTAGGACTTCCTCTTAACTAGAACTAAAATATGGAAAACCAGGGAAAAAACCCTAAAATCTCATTTGCACTTTGTGAGATGTGCTCTTAAGCCATAAAAAGTCTGCAGAAGCATTATCATTCTCTCAATGCAATGCCTGGGTATCTTCATCCTTGGGCCAGGTCTCCTGCAGCTATAAAAACCATACTGCTGCTCTTCCTCCATAAACTGACATGAATTTACACCAGCAGGATAAGTACTGACTGAACACAACCTCTACCAGATATAACTATTCATTTATCTACACTTCCAGTAATGTACCTGAGGTGCGTATATCTGCTTGAAAAGCATGTACCGTGCACTACTTCAAATGCTGCTATAAACCAAGGAGTTTTATGAATACCTGTTGTTTAGTTAATCATCGATTTATATCTGAAAGCTGCATGGTGGAAGTCAGATCAACTTTAGAGAAGAAGGAAGAGATAGAATTTTATGAGAAGATAAAAAAAAAGGTTTCTTGTATATTACCATTATAGTTCCTCCTTCAGATGTTTCAATGTCTAAAAGAAATTTACAGCTCTCTCTATACTCTCCTTCCTTCTCCATAGCCATCATTGCCTTTAGATATATGTACCAGTTACAGTAATATAACTGAAAATGATGACATGCCATAGGTATTTTATTATGCATTCAGTTTTTTAGGACTTGGATTATAACCACACCGTGGAAACCTGGTCAGTAAAACTGGGAGAACTTCTGCAGAGAGCAAGCCTGACAATCCCCATTTCATATCACGTTCTCAGAAGCACTGAACGTATCTCCCTCTTAAGCATTACAGGTCTTCTAAATATGATGCCACTAAACACATATTTCCCCTTTATATGTGTCACAGAAAGAGCCAAGCAAATCCATTAAGCATGCAGACTGCCACACCATTCCCCAGTCCTAATGAAATCAAAGCTCATCCAGTTCCAACCCCTGCCACAGGCAGGGACCCCTTCCACTAGAGCAGGTTGCTCCAAGCCCCTGTGTCCAACCTGGCCTTGAACACTGCCAGGGATGGGGCAGCCACAGCTTCTCTGGGCATCCTGTGCCAGCGCCTAAGCACCCTCACAGGGAACAGCTTCTGCCTCAGAGCTCAGCTCAATCTCCCCTCTGGCAGGTTAAAGCCATTCCCCTTGGGCTGTGTTTCCCTCTCAAGGGAGCTGTGGTCATAGCAGGACACTCCTAACTTCCCTCCAGAGCACGTGGCTCCTGCCCCCCCATCATCACGGGGACATCTCCACATCACCAGTCCATTAAACCAACAACACACCAGAACAGCAAAACCTGCTCCACAAAGACACTTCTAAGCACACTAAATCCAAACCTGCCTCTGGTCCCTCACCTCACATGGGGAAACCAAATAGCACACTTTGCTCACCAGAAATCCTCCTCCATGAGCCCATCCAGGCTCTGGGGACCACAGTCAACACAGGATGCAGCTTCAGTTATGGTTAAGCTTATACATTAGGAAAAATATATATTTAATGTCAGTTTCAGCTGAAGTAACCATTCTGTTACTGTTCTTGAACATTCTCCTTGTATCATACAAATAATAATCTCCGAACAACTGTTTGCTCCTGTAATATAATTTCAATAGACAACATAACTCTTGTAAAAATGAGACAAAAGACATGACAAGACACTCTCCCGTGTACCTGACAAAAGCAGCAGATGATGCAAATGAACAGTTCTGAAAGGCTTTTAGAATGGTTCACTTGGCTGATTTCTGACTGTCAGCAAAAATTACCATTGAGATGCCCTGGTTAGAAAGGTCTGTATGCTGCTCCTGCAGCTCCTCCAGATCCCAGTGACTGAGACCTCTGAGGCAGGGATCAAACAGGTTTGTTTTCTTAATGACGTTTACACTTTCTGAATTTTGAAGCTTTTGTTCTACGGCCTTAGAGAAGCACATGGAGATGTATCTTCAGGCAGCATGGGGGCCCTGCAAGGAGATAGAGGGGTTGGGCAAAGCCTTGGCCAAGAGGTCAAGTCCAAGTAAAGCAGATATGATCAGGAAGAGAAGCTGTACATGCCTGCGTCAAAGTAAAGCAGTGAAGAAGTGATGCCACTGCCCTGAGAGGATGGTGCATGCATGGGCAGGGGAGGAGCAGGCAGAGGGTGACCTACCACCATGGCACATCAACAGTCCCAAGGCTGGGGAGCAGTTCTTCCCTTTCTGGGCAGCAGAGATGCTAAAAACTACAGGGGATGACTCAGTGGCTGTGATGAGCTTGGACTAGAAACGTGGTTGAAACCCTCTCCCATGTGCATCATCTCTTGTGACCCACACCACCTCTGAGCACCCACTGGAGTAAGCACAGATAAAGAGAAAACAAAGCTTGACAAAATCAACAGTGAGATATTCCAGGATCTGGAGCTGACTGAGCAGAAAGCAAAGCTATAGGAAAGGTGTTTTAAATATTCACAGCCAAAGCCCAAGCTCCTGATCCTTGTAAAGAATTCAACAAGGAAAATGGTTTTTTTGCAAACCACACCAAGTTTTGAGTACAAGTGGCCACAGCTAAAACTCTGAATAAAAAACAGCTGTAGCTGTATACATTTGTATGGTTTTAAACCTAAAATCCCAGGAAGGAGAGAGGAATCACTCAACTTCTGGATGCAATCTGAAGTTGTGTTTGTAGCTCTGCAGCTGCAGAGCCAACCAAACCAGACTGACCAGAGGGGCCAGAGCCTCAGGTATGGTTTTAGATTGACTCTCCTGGAGTTCACGGCTGCTTGGAGGGCACTGGGAAGAGGAGGATGTGTCCTGCCAGCACAGAGGATCCAAGGAAAATCAGGAATGTTTCAGCCTGGGAATTTGGATCAATTCTCTCCATCCAGAGCTCTAGGGACAGAATGGGCAGGCCCAGGGAGAATACAGAGTGCTTGGCTTAGCACAGACACATCTGTGCTACAGAATCCTGCAAGCAAAAGGATATCAGTTACCTTCCTATAGTGAGTAGTAGATCTCTGGATGGAAAAGCGCACATAGTACGGAGTTTCTTTACCATTCACATGTCTTTGCCAGCAATGTTCATGCTAGCTTTTCCTAAACACTGAAGGCTACAGCACATACCCACAGTCCTGGCTAATATCCAGCTTAGATCTTTCATTTGGAAAGCTAACAAAATGCATCCTCAGAAGCAATTATAAAAACACTGATATGCCCTGAGCACAATCCATTCCTGAATGACACCAAAGCAACACATAAGATATAAGAGATATTGGAAGCAGACTGCTGAACTGAACAGGTCAGCAATGAGATTGCTAATTACCATAGCTTCTCCTGCACAGAGGTACCCTCCTGCCCTGGGATGGGAGCTGTGCAGGACAGGGATGTGCAAAACACTGGGCAAAGACATAAAGCATTTAAGAGCTGATGACCCAGGAACATCCCCAGTGCCACTGGCTATAAGTGAGGCACTTTGGAGATGCTGCTTGACCTCCTGTCCTGCCACCTACCACCCCAGGGAGTGACAACACTGAGAGATCCTCTTCCTCCTAAAGTGAGGATGCACTTTGCCAGCCAGTGTGGGAAATCCTTTGTTATCCTATTGCTTTATGTTATCTGATGGTTTTTTGCTATCACATTGTGTCTTGGAAAAGCAGAGCTATGGACTTAAACCTCCTATTTTACATACTAAGTTCGATATATTTAGTCCAAATGTAAATTTATACCTAATTGTCTTTCCCAATTTAACTCTCTTGCGTTGACAAAATTAAGTCCCTTCTACAGAAATAAACTCGTGTTCTTTGTGCCTAAGGCAGATCTAGATGGTTATCTCCTCTCTGGGATTACACATGAATTCTTCATTATAAAGCCGCATTATTTGCACCAGTTTCTGCAGCACTAGGAAATTCTGACTCTCTTTTCGGTCCCAGCTTCAAGGCACAAATCTAATATTAAGGAACCGCAGTCAGGATTTCTTAATAAAGTCAAAATGCAAAAGAAAAAGGTGATCTTAGCTTGATTGATGCCACTCCATTTGTATATGCCCACTGGCAGTACTTTAGTTAATTAATACATATTTTGCATCTGTAGATGAATATGAAATAATGGGGTTTTTATTGAAGCTTTAAGTATAAATTTATCCAACGAACAGGCTGGCTTCCTCCCTGGTGTGTTCTGCCAGTATCTTCCTGTGCAAATAAGACATAATAACTCTCTAGAAGGTGGTGACACATGACAAAACCCAAGAAGGATGCGACTGTATTTTAAAGCTCCATGAGTTAATTAGCTCATAAAATGGGAAAACTGGAGGGGGCAAGGGGGAAGGATGACAAACACCTTCTTCAGTGAAAAACTCGGGTTTGATAACATTAAACCTTATGGCTCAAGTTCAGCTCCAGAGGCCTCAACCCAGAAAAGCACTTAAGCAGCACTTACATTTAAGCAGGTGCCACAGACATTAAGAGAACTGCCCAGGTGCCTGAAGGTTAAGTGCTCCATTGGATCACAGTCTGGGTAGTCAAGGGTAGAATTCCATTTCATTCTCTGATCTGCCTCACCAGCTTCCAACCCCAACTGGCGCAGGGACGACTGGACGCTGAAAATATTGCTAAAATCACAGAGTCCCAGACTGGTTTGTGTTGGAAGGGACCTTAAAGCTCATCCAGTTCCAACCCCTGCCACAGGCAGGGACACCTTCCACTGGAGCAGCCCTGTGTCCTTGAGCACTGCCAGGGATGGGGCAGCCACAGCTTCTCTGGGCACCCTGTGCCAGCGCCTCAGCACCCTCACAGGGAACAGCTTCTGCCTTAGATCTAACCTGAACTTCGCCTGTTTAAGTTTAAGCCCATCACTCTTGTGCTGCTGCTACAGGCCCTGATGAAGAGTCCATCTCCAGCACTCTTGGGGCCCCCTTCAGATATTGGAAGACTGCTATCCCGAGTGCAGAAAGAAAACCTAATACATACTTCAGTTCCATGGTATTAAATACATTACTGGTTGAGGTTTTAGTTAAAGCCAAGAAAGTTGTGGTCAATCACCTGAACCCTTACTCAATTTGAGGAAGGGACTTGGCTGGCAGCTTCACACTACTGCATGCAGGAGGCAGCCCAAGTTGTAAAGGTCAACCTGCAACATTTCCCTTGCCATGGGACTCCTGAGACAACCCTGGAGGAGATGAATGAAAGCTTCATGCAGTGTTACTGGGGTTAACTACCTTTCCTGCATTATGGCAGTGGTGATCACAGTGATTAGATCATCTACAAGGCTGTAGCCTTGCTGTGAATAACAAACACACCACAGGGAAGCCAGAAAGTTCACTGCTGTGACAACATTCACTTTACAGGGAGCTCCGTCTGGGAATGCTGTTCAGAATGAGTCCCACAGAGCACCACCTCTGCAGTCTCCACCGAGTAGCACAAGGACACAGTAGACTGAAGGATAAATGCACTGGGAACCATAAATCATGTCTAGTTATTTCCACTGCTATTCAAAATGATGTACAGGGCAAGTCTCAAATGATATCACATCAAGAGACATATTCAGCAGCAGCCTCTTGCTAGTCACAAAAGGAAAGAGGAGATTTTCCAGGACAGAAGGAGATAAATTATCAGCTCCCACTGAATTTTGCTGGGAATTTTCTCCTCCTTGTCACACTGAAGCAGCCACCCAAATCTGCTGGGAGTGGGAAAGCTGTGCAAGAAGTGAGCCAACTAATTTGAGATGACTGAACAAGCTGATACTACTTGCAACTGTCATTAACCCTGGTAGAGTCCAAAGATGCCAACACCTTTTCCAAACACGAGACAATGCAATTCCTGACCCAATCAAGCTTCACATATACAAACGCTACCTGAACAAGCTAAATCAGGCAAAGCGAGCTCAAACATCTAAAAGAGGCCAACAAGAAAGCTGAAGAGTGGCTTTAAACAAGGGTCTGTAGGGACAAGACAAGGGGGAATGGTTTTAACCTGCCAGAGGGGAGGTTGAGCTGAGCTCTTAGGCAGAAGCTCTTCGATGTGAGGGTGTTGAGGCTTTTGCAAAGCTTCAGAGCAGGGCATGATTGTGTACCAAGTGTTAACATTCATATTAAGAGTTTTACATCTGCTTTGTACTCACTGCCTGTGACAGCACAACCGCAAATCATGCCCAGGAGCCAAAAAGCAAAAGGTCAGGAGGCAGGTGACTGACACACAACCACACTGGCCTGAATGGATGATTGTAATGTGGCCCAGCCTGTCAAAGCTGTCCTTATGCTGAAATAAAAGAAAGGGCTACAAAGCAATCCCAGAGAAGAATACCTGTCTCAAAAGGATTCAGATGTTCAAACAGTAAGTGCAGGGTCCTTCAGAAAAACTGGGATGCATGAAGGGCACATGCAGGAGGGAGGGGAGGAAGGCCTGCTTTAATCTGGGAGTGAAGCTGGTGTTGCCACAGGGCTGGGACAGGATTTGGTCATGACAACTGTTACTGCTAGTAGAGTATTCTGCTGACTCAGCAGAACTGGGATGGACTTACCCAGGGAAATGCAGTCTCTGTTTCTTGCCATCACCATCAGGCTGTCAGCTGCCTTTTCACTCCATCTGAGGAGTTCAGATGGAAAAGAAACACAGCCTGAACACTTATCACAGCCAAGGCTGCGATTGCAGGAGAGGCTCTTGGAAAATAGTGGGTTTGCTTGTCAAAATGAATGGGTTTGACCTGAAAGTCCTCGAGAATGGGTGGCTGCAAAGCCTTACAGAGACACTGAACACACTAAGTGGTTGGGAATTTCTAACTATGAGGTTTTTGGTTGACAAATCACAGGAGTGTAATGGCACTGATAGATCTTCACCAGGAACCAGCCTCAAGCCTTGGAGAAATCTGTAGCCATAAAAGAGAGAGTTATCCCTGAAAAAACCCAATGCTCAGTGATTACAAGGCAGGAGCACCCCCAGGCCTCAGGCTATTGCCCTGTCTGGATAACCAGAGGCCACAGGAGTGATAAAACCAACTCTGTGGCTCTAGATGAGGTAAGGAAGAGCTCTGTGTCCCACAGCACCAGCAAGGACATCACAAGTCAGTCTCCTCATAAGAAAGGACAGATGAAAAGACACACAAAAAAATAACCTTGCCTTTGCATGATGAACAGGGAGCGTTCAGGAAGCTTTATGAATATAATGGGAAGAAAAAAGAACCTCATTTCTCATCTCAGTTTATTATGAGCCTCATTTACTGGTGTGTAATTTCACGTCAATTTTTCTCTTGGCATTTCCCAAGTGTGCTTTCTGTAACGAGACAAAGTTCAGTTTGGCTTGGAGTTGGTTTTTAGGCAGACACAAGCCTGGTTTTTGTTTTATAGGGTAATTTATATCGCAGACACTGTAGGCACATGCACAGAGTAAATGTGCTGCTGCTCACCTTGTAGAGTGAAAGAAGAAAGCAGATTCCTAAGAGTTATTGCTTCAGACACCCAGAATACTTTAAAGGACAGTTGTCCTCCAGGGAGTGATGCTATAAAACCAGCTTTCAGGGGGCCTAATTTTGCTACATCTCAGCAATTTCTGACCAAATTGCATCTGCCAGGCACTTGGAGAGCCAGGATCACTCCAGCTCATGCATCATCCCCACGTTAATGAGTGCTCAGTGCTGGAAACGTAACCACATCCCAGCAACAGGGGTGGGAAGGGATGTCCCAGCACTGCTTCCACTCAGCAGGGCCCAGAGGGCTAATAAAGCAGCAAACCAGTGTGCCTTGCAGTAGGAGGCTGATCATACTTCAGCTGCTCATACCCATCTCTGCTGTTCACGATGACTTAAGTCATTTCTTTCCCTGCAAGAACACGGAGGGTGAGAGTCAAAGCATGGCTGTGCTGGTACCACCTGTGCCAACTCCTTTGCTTCCCAGACGCACCACCCTATGGTGAACATCAGCACAACAAACCTCTGGTCCACACAGCCCTTAAAATGCCCATTAATGTATCCCAAAGATGGAAGCTAGACCCTGTATTTCAGTGTGCTGCAACAGCCCTGCCCAGACAAGAAATGCTTCCTGCTATGGGAAAGTCTCTTAAGTCTTCCCCATAACAGCAAGGGCTGGCTGGATGCAAGGGCTGCATAGGGAGGCACTGGAGGTATCCCTGGGGTTGGAGATGAAGGGAAACCATTGCCCCAGCATCAAACTGCCAAGTACCTGAAATCTGTCTTGTAAAACATTTCAACCAGAGCCCAGAATGGTGTAAATATCACAGCAGACCATGTATTTGCCTATGCAGAACCACAGACAGAATAGTTAGGGTTGGAAAGCACCTTAAGATCAACCAGTTCCAACCCCCCTGCCATGGGCAGGGACACCTCACACTAAACCATGCCACGCAGGTTTGTTCAACCTGGCCTTGAACACTGCCAGGGATGGAGCATTCACAACCTCCCTGGACAACCCATTCCAGTGCCTCACCTCCCTAACAGGAAAGAATTTCTTCCTTATACCCAATCTGAACCTCCCCTGTTTCAGTTTTAACCCATTACCCCTTGTCCTGTCACTACAGTCCCTAATGAAGAGTCCCTTCACAGCATCCCTATAGGCCCCCTTCAGATACTGGAAGGCTGCTATCTTTTATCCCAACAGCCACAATAACATGGCAGAGTAGAGGGGAAGGATCACCTCCTTTGACCTGCTGCTCACACTGCTTTAGATGCAGCCCAGGACACGGGTGGTTTCTGGGCTGTGAGCGCACACGGCCGGGTCATGTTCAGTTTCTCATCAACCAACACCCCCAGCATTGCCCAGTGTGTTAAACCAGTGTCTGGCAGATCCCAAATCACTGCCTGCCAGAGGCACCGATCCTGTTAAAAACCAGCACCAAGCTGACACCTGCCAGAGTCTGAAGCGAAGATAAGACACGGCTGAGCCCTGAAATGGATTTCTTCATCCACCACTGAATCTCAGCTGCAACACACGGCCTATTGCACGGCAAGAGTTTTCACGCTTCCCAGCAAAGATGATCAGCATCCTCCTGGCATAAAAACCAACTTGTCAGTAAAAACACTAGAATCAACAGGGGTGAAAACAGCAGTTCCATCCCCTCCTCTACCTGTCCCCCTCTGCCAGTGTAACAGGCAGGGATGACAAATCATTTTCTATCAAGAGGAAAGAGAGAGACAGGAGCTCTGTGCCTGTGATTTCCCTTCCCAAGGAGGGGCAGCTATAAACCATCCAAGCACAGCAGCAGCGAGCAGAGCTGTTCCCTGGCTCCCAGCGCAGAGGTTATAGCCTGTTTAGACATAATCAAAATACAGCTCCATTTCCATAAAGGGGGTTGTGATGAAAAGCAATTTACCAGTTTGGAAAACTACACCAGAGCTTCTTATAAAGCATCTTCAAGCACCTACAGTAAATAGTGAGCTGACAACTAAAATGCCAAACATAGGATCTGAATTCATACTTGCACTGATTCCTGCTCTTAAAATAAATGCAGGCAGTGATTGGATATTGTTCAGGGGTGCAAATATTTCTTCCAACCACACAACAAACCCTCTGCAGAGTAAAATCAACTTCTCTAACAGGAATATAGGTACAAATAAACAGGCTGTGGCTGTACATGATGGTAATGTATACTACTTCTAAAGATCTATTTCTAAGACCTTTTCCAAGGTCATTCCTGCTTTGCCTATTATTTGTTCCAAGTAAACTTGATTTTTATTTAGAAACAGCCTTAAGTCCCAATTTCTAAGTGGATTTAGGTCCCTGAATGATAAAATTCTTTTTAAAAGCTGGTCTTGAGTTTAAATTGTTGGCAAGTCTGGGTTATGGGGTGTGGGTCTTTTCATGTTTCCTAAACTGCAGGAGTATTGCTCTTGGCAATACATAAGCAGGTCAGTGATACCCTGCATCAAGCCCACTGCTGTTACCAGTGCTCCATGCTACAGGGAAGCTTTCTGTGCCTGGAGATAGAGGAAGGAGGTGTGATCCATCCCCACACAGCTTTGTCCTGCAGATCAAGCTGGGCCAATGGTAACTCCTATGTCTGTCAAATAAAAATTCCCTGGGCTTTAGTGGTTCTCCTTTTGCTTTTACTACAGTTTATCCCACAGCTTTTCAAACTGGGTCATGCTATAACCTGAGGGTGCTGAGGCGCTGGCACAGGGTGCCCAGAGAAGCTGTGGCTGCCCCATCCCTGGCAGTGCTCAAGGCCAGGTTGGACACAGGGGCTTGGAGCAGCTGCTCCAGTGGAAGGGGTCCCTGCCTGTGGCAGGGGTTGGAACTGGATGAGCTTTAAGGTTCCTTCCAACCCAAACCATTCTATTACTAGCTCCAAAATAAGCCCAGAGTTTCACCCCCTTCCCTTCCTCCCAACAGCCCCATTGGAGCATTCCCCAGCACTGGCACTGATTCTGCATCATCTGCATCTGACCGGCTTTGTGAAGATTGTAGTTCCTCAGTATAAATTCTCTGACATATCAAAAAGAGGATATTGGAACAGTGCACACTCCCCAGATAGTCAATGGGAAGCTGGTGATTCTCCCCCAAAGCCTTCAATTGCTCAAAGGCGTGTTTTCATCTGTTGATGCACCAACACCTCCTGCAACCAACTGCAGTATAAAGCTGGGAGGCATCTTGCAACAAACTCTGTGCTCCTCAAACTCCTTCCCTCAGAGTTTTGGGCTGATTTATTCCCACACTTCCCCCCCAAAAAAACCCTTCACTGTTTCATGTGTAATTCCAGGCCTAATTCATCTCAGCAAAGCTGGGTGCAGATGGGGGATAAAAACCCCTTGTGCATCCCAAGAAGCTTGTTTCAACCCTAACTACTGAGGCTCAGTAAGCCCTCACAAGCCTAAAAAAGCCTGATGAATAAATTACATGCTTTTCAGCTACCTATTTTTCAAAGTGATATAAAATGGAACAACACTTTATCACAGATCTCCCATTTCCCACCCATGCTGGTGCTGCTGAAGCCAGCAGACATGACAGCACCAGAGGGACACTGGAATACACACCCAGACACTGATGGGCAGAGTGGTTAAAAAGGGATTTCAGGTGGTGCCATCAGCTACCTTTGGCTTGCACCCTGACTTTAATGTATTAACCAGAGAACCAAGAGGGAGAGAGACATTTGAAGATGCTGAAACAAAAAGCCCTGGCAAGACAACGTTTCGCATGACAGCAGTAACACGCATCGCAGAGACAAAACGTGACACCTGGTATTAGATGTCTGCATGTTTGGTTGACATTATAATAGAAATTCCACCCTAGACAGGGGTACTTTGATGACAGGCACTAACTATATAGATATCAGGTTCATACAAGTAGAAATCCAGACACATATCTGGCATAACAATGGTATTTATGCACTCCCCATTATGCTCATGTCTTTCACTCTCCATTTTAGAGATGTACACAATGTTTTATAAAGACACAGGGTAGCTGCATCAGAGCCTGTGTTCCCAGTTGGAATAGGAAAACCAGCCAGTGCTGGTATTATTATTACAAAAAGAGAGGAAATAAGATCAAAACATCTTTCTCATGACTCAGAGCCCTGCCCTGACATCCTGCCTCTGCTCCCACCCAGCACCAAGAGGGATTTTCTGCCTCCTGTAAGGCTGGATACAGGCTGCCCATCCCTCTCCTCAGCCCCAACAGAGCCATGGATATCACAAGAATTGCTCATTCTAAATACCCTCAGTTTTCTTCTTAACAAAAAGATACAGCCACAATTTTATGTATGCAGGAAGAGAAGGATTTGATTTTCTGAATGCAGAAAGAGTCAAGCTCCCCTGTGGAATTTAAATATACGTATTTGATGGCTTTCCTGTTTTCCTTCCTGCCTGACCCTCTCAACATTTCGGCACATGAATAATCGTGCCCATACAAACAAAATGGGCTCCTTCATGGATGAAACGCACACAAGAGATTTGTACCATTAAAATACTATTTAATCTATTTTTAGGGTTTCTGGGAGATTGAAGTGTACACAGGCATGGTATCCTCTGGGAGAGGATCAATGTCACTGCCAGTGCACTTCTTGTGCCTAGGTAGCTGCAGGATGACAGTCTGATTATTAAAGATATCACCACTAACAACAACATGTCCAATGCCCTCATTGTACCCACTGGATTTTTAAAGCTCCATATTCCCTTATTGCTGCTCTTCACACAGATGCAACTCTGCCTGCTGCATGCACACAACTGCTGCCCTGGCAGCACCAAAATCTGCCCTGTTGAATCTAGATGACAGGTTCGGCAGAGAAAAAACCCAGGATATCAGGAGGACACGTTCTGCTTTTCCTATGGAAACAGTCTTAAAAGATCCAACCAAACTTCAGACAATGTAACTTTCACAGAATTTACTTTCATAGTAAAAAGTAGCTCATCATTAAACCTCAAAGGGATCCCTGAATTGGGCTTTTCTTAATGAATTCAATAATCGATTCTTACTACACAAATAAGGTGGGGGATGGATCAGCTAATGAGCATTCCCAGTTAATTGCTTTCTTCAAGTGACAATTTGTACAAATGATACCACCAAAGTGGTAATAATATCCTTATTGATTAAATTAATCTCTAAAAGACAGCTCAAATAAGTTTAATTAGCAATGGATACACTGAAAACAACCTTGTAACCCATCCCAGACTTTGAAATCCTGGCAACAGTCATGCAATAGACTCTTGCATCTTTATTCCAATAGACACATGCAATTTTATGAACCATCCTTAGTGAATGCCTGTGACTAACCATGAAAACCCATTAAATCCTCCCTGCAGAGGACAAGTGAGACACGCAGCAAAAGCAGACTTCCCACTTGGTCACACAGGCACTGGGACCACAAGCAGCTCTAAAATAAAGGAACAAGGATGCTCAGAGAAGCCTCAGTGCCAAAACTCACACGTGGAGCTGGTGGGGACCCAGAGCAGCACCAACACCTTCAAGCCGTGGAAACTGGACACCAGGTTTACCACATCAGAGAAGAACCTCTTAAAAAGAGTTAACAGAGTTGACTCACAGCTTGTATAGAGAGAGCACGTTATTCCTCCTGGGACCAACAGCAGGAGCTGTCCCTATTCTGGTAGTGAGACCAAAACCCTGGCTCCAGCAGCTTCACAGGCATCACCTGGTCACCAGCAGGATGAGACTTCCACAAACAGTCTGCTGAGGGATGTTATTAACACATGAACAGATCAAGTGTTTGGTCCTTGAGACTGTCAACGCTGTAAGAATGACCTGGCACTATTGTGATTTGGTTGCAAGACACACATTCAAAGGGGAGAAAAAGAACCATGCTGAAAACCTCTCAGTTGAAATATTAGCTTGAACTGTCTTGCTTAGCAAACACTTCTCTGCTCTTTGCCAAGAAAAGAAGAATTAGACTCAGTCCTGCCTCAGGAAGTGAAGCAGTGGACATCAGGGACAAAAGGAGTGAACAAGCACAACCTTCTGGAGATACTCCAGTGTGATAAAAGCAAATGCAATAATAGAGAGAACAGCATGCTCTCCTTGTCAGGGCCAAAGCCACCCCGCAAGCAGAACAGGAATTTGCCTGGGGCAGCCACATGCTTAATGGCTTTATTATTATTATTATCTGAGCAATTTGAGGATGCTTCCCAGCACAGAGGAGAGCATCGAGCCCAGAGCCACCTCTGTGCATGTAACAGGTTTATTTTTCCCACCTAGCTGAATTCAGCAGCTGAAAGAAACACATGGGCTGTTCATTCCTCCACACACAGGTACAGTACAGCTCATTTTAGAATATCTGAAGTCAAAGAAAGCACCCACAAAAAGCCTCATAATTTTCTATTCAAGTTGATTCTTTAAAATGGTTTTATTAATAAAGAGCCTTACATTACTGGTAATGTGATCTGGCTGGGACACATCCCATCCACACAGAGCACAAGCGTAAAGGAAGGAACCATTAGAAACAGCTATACGCATCTGAGACCCGACATCTGTTTGAATCCATAACAATTCTCTGCTTCCTTACACACACAATGACTAACCTTGAATAAACTATGTATAACTGAAACCATACTATGAAGTGGCACTCCAGTACCTGGCAACCAGAGATACATCTCCAGGATCTCTCTCTGCATGTGCTACCTGACAATGGCCAATGGCCGTGACATGGGACTGATGTGCCATGGGCTCCTGGTTGCTAAATAAGACACGTGCACACAGACTGATCTCTGGAGCTTAGGAATGGTTGAAAACTGACTTTCTACACAGTCTTACAAAGTGGATTTCTTAAGTATTTTGGCTCTCAAAACAGTCAATGTTTTTAATATCCTGACTGGAATACACAGTGTATGAGTGTACAAACAGCAGAAACACATATGGATTAGAAACCCAAAGTCACTTGGGAAGAGAGGGATTACTTTTTCCCAAAAGGATGCTTATTAGCTAGCCTTTCTAAAAAGTTCAGCACGTGAAAAAGAAGAGGACATATGCTCATCACTTGTCCCCGAGACATCCACCTTATTTTTCCAGTTAAGAAGCCAATCTTCTCCAAAATCCCCCTAAAACCTAACAGATGGGCTGAATTACCAGCTGGGAGAAGACTAGTGCCACAGTGATATTATTAAAACATCCCCCAAGCAAACAAACCAGGACAGCCACAAGAGAAGCCTGGTTTAGAGCAGGATCCCTCTAGACCCACGCAGTGATGTGCATGATGATGTGCAATAATTACTTCATACAGAGAAGAGCTATGTGGCATATTTAAAGCCTTTAATTTCTATTCCCTTGTTTAAGTGAGATTGTTGCTCCCTGTAGCCACTAACAATGGATTTCTGAAGTTTTTTCTGACTTGCCAGCAAAGCAAATATCCTCTGGTAAATCTATGAACAGAACAATGATTTCTCATTTTCACAACAGCACAGTCAATCCAATTTTCCAGTTACAAGTCTCAAGCCTCTCCCCATCAGCTTGTTAACGTAAGTGCTGTACTTTAAAACATGCCTAAAAGAATCTCCACAGGCTTTGCTATCCCAAGTTGCTTCTGAACATTGAATTCATTGCTTATGAATCACTTCACTGTATGTAAACACTTGAATCACTAAGCCACATCTAATACCATACACAGTAATCAAGTGATGCTGTCACAGTGGATTCTGTAGCGACAAACGTCTGCATGGGTGCACTGAAGCAGCTCTAAAAACAGGGCTATTAGTGTTTCACTTTTAAAAGCAGGTTTTGCCTGTTTGTGAACACAGTTTATGTGCAGATGCTAAATGCCTGTACAATATTGTCAAGCCTTGTGTCTCCTCGAGGTACTCACAAGAGTTCCACCAACCCCACTAAGGCTGTCCAAATGGCACCTTATTTTTCCTGGTAATTGAGGCACCTATTGAGGTACAATTTTTCCCGTGCACGTGTCACAAACCTTGATGCCGAGCTCGATGTTCTCCCCACCGTACACATCCATCCCAGGATCCAGAAGCCCAATCTCTCCAAAGAACTTTCTGTGCACAACAAAGGAGCAGCCGATCATCGCTGGTGTCCTGGATGAAGAGAAGGGCAACAGAAATACACAATTATTGGCATTTTCCAATTTTTAATGGACCAATGGCTGATTTCTGCAAAGCTCCTGTTGGCTTCAGATGCTTCTGGCCACCGTTTACCACAGAATGGTTTGGGGTGGAAAGGATCTTAAGATCAATTCCAACCCCTCTGCCATGGGCAGGGATACTTCACATTAGACCATGTCACCCAAGGCTCTGTCCAACCTGGCCTTGATCACTGCCAGGGATGGAGCATTTACCATTTCTTTGGCAATCTGTTCCAATGCCTCACCATCCTCAGAGTAAAGAACTTCTTCCTTATATCTAACCTGAACTTCCCCTGTTTAAGTTTGAACCCATCACCCCTGGTCCTATCACTACAGTCCCTGATGTCCAGCATCCTTGTAGGCCCCCTTCAGATATCATCCCAGACACTTCTCAGCAATGAGTGAGCTCTGTTCCTTTGGAGACATTTGCCCAGTTCCACCATTATGGCCAGGGCTCTGCATTAGAGATCAAGTTGCCACATTCATCCTGTAAAACCTCATGCCCTTCAGCTACCAGTGCTGCTTGGCTCCACATCTGCAAGAGCAGCCAAGCACAGTGTTCGGTCAAGGAAAATGATAGAGAAAAATAAGAGTGGTACCAATAATACTGATATTAGTGCAATAGCAGAAAGATTGGGGAAAAGCTTAGTGTCAGGGGTTAATGTATAATAACTATGCAACTTCAAAGACATAATAGCTGGTTGTGTTTATTAACAACCCTGACTGCAACGTGCACACACACTATCCCTCCCCCATTACCTCTCAAAACACCTCACCAGATCTCCATTAACATCATCCTCATCTCATGCCTTGAGATAAGGAAGCTGTTCTGATTCACACAAGCTGAGATCGTGTTTGGGGGTAGTTTCTGAGTGGTTAAACACTTGTGACCCTCTCCATAAAATTACACTTTGCCACAGAGCATGGCACTGAACAAAACCGTATCATTATGTTCTTGCTGCCTGGGGACACACTAATCTGCTGCGGTTATGGCATGTGGAAAGTTTACCCCCTGGGATATTTTCTGTACTAAAATAGAAATGTAAGAACTATCCTCCCATTTAACTTGCTTTCATTTGAATCCATGCTGTAAAGGAGGAAAAAAAGGATCCACTTAGAGGGATGAGCAGGGAGGAGACAATGAATTTTACAGATAAGCCATGCCAAGGTTCTGCCAGAGTCAGCTTCTATGGGAAGCTATGGGCCACCTTTGCCCACCCAGAGCTCAAAGCAATGAGGTGGAAGCTCCACCACGCAGCTCCATCACCTCTGCAGCTCCCCACCTGGGCCTAGGGAACACACTCTTTGTGCTGCCTGCAGAAGACCTGCAGGATGTAACATCAGTGGTAGACTGTGTATCTGGATACCCCACAGCACTTAGAAATGCCCGTTCTCCAGGGGAAACCCTGGTCTTGAGGTAGAAACTGGGCAACAGGATCACGTATTTTAACAGCAGCCTCAAACCCTGGCTCAAAGCACATTTCAGGGCTTGTCCATGCTGTGGAGCACGTTCAAGGCTCACTAAGCAGTGGAAAGTAGCCTCAAACATACCCAGAGACAGGTTACAGACAGGTAGGATTAAGCCCACTCTCAAGTTCTCCATCCACACCACTCAAGATGTCCCTATGGGGCTCTATAATCCCAAGGACCTCACAGCTCAGCCCTGCCAAATTAACCTGCATGAAATCCTTGAGCTCCCTGGAGGAAAGGTTCTAGCCACTGAAGTATTATTATTTATGGACATTTTAATACTTCTGATAGACTGCTAGAGCAGCTGCACCCTGCTGCCATATTAAATTAGTTAGAATTGAAATCCATCAGAGGCTTATGTCAATAGATTTCTTCCCTGACAGCAAGCTCGGCCTTCCTTCCAATCAGCAGTATAATGTTTCATGGTTTGCTGCCACTCTAGTACTTAAGATTTCAATTCTATTGCTTTATTTGTAGCAAGTTAACTGCCATCAGCAGAAACAATTCTTTCTGAAATGATAACCACGTTACAGATGCCAAACCTAATAGCTCCATTATCTTAGATTACCTCCTGGAATTAAAGAGAAGGGTAAGTTGTTCTGGTTTTACAGGGAGTGTGCAGTTCATCTCCTCCACTGGGAATAGGTGTAGTGGAGCATGGCAACATTTGACTTCGCTAGTCAAAACCAGCTAGGTCTGTTAAAGGCACTCAGAGAGCAGTTAAAGCCAGGAAAAAAACCCAACCAAGGGAAAGTTTTAGACAAATTAAACTGCATTTGTGACCCAGTAATGCAGATCATGACCAGCAGGTCAAAGGAGGTGATCCTGCCCCTCTATTCTGCTCTCTTGAGACCCCACTTGGAGCACTGTGTGCAGTTCTGGTTTTCTCAAGATAAGAAAGACATGGAGCTGTTGGAGCAAGTCCAGAGAAGGCCACAAGGACAATCAGGGGCTGGATCATCTCCTGTACAGAGACAGGTTGTGAATGCTGGGGCTCTTCAGCCTGGAGAAGCTGTGTGGAGACCTCAGAGCAGCTTCCAGTGTCTGAAGGGAGCCTACAAGGATGCTGGACAGAGACCTTCATCAGTGACTGTAGTGATACAACAATGGGTGACGGGTTTAAACTTAAACAAGGGAGATTTAGGTTGGATAAAAGGCAGTTCTTCCCTGTGAGGGTGCTGAGGCGCTGGCACAGGGTGCCCAGAGAAGCTGTGGCTGCCTCATCCCTGGCAGTGCTCAAGGCCAGGTTGGACACAGGGGCTTGGAGCAACCTGCTCTAATGGAAGGTGTCTCTGCCCGTAGCAGGGGTCAGAACTGGATGAGCTTTAAGGTCCCTTCCAACCCAAACTGTTGTTATTCTATGATTCTGTGACCATTGGGAACTCATCACCAGATAAACCAGGTTTTCTCAACTGGAAGCCGCTCAACAGCCATGCACAGAAGCCATACCCCAAGAATGCCTTTTCCACTGTTATTTTGCAGCATACCTTCACTTTATAGACCACAGAGTCACCTTTTCAAAACATTCTTAGAAACACCTTAGTTGGGCTTTCATAACTTTCACCTTCAAATCTTCCTAATCTTCATTGCTTTCCATATCCAACACGGTGAAGCAAGCAAAGCAACATTCCTGCGCGGGTCCCAAGTCCCTCAAGCAATAGAAATTAAGTGTGACATTCTTGTTTGTAACAATGCCTCCATATTAAATAAACGAGGAATCAAGCAGCGCTCAACAATTTCAATGAAAACACCATTTGATTTTGTAGTAAATCCTTCAAAAAGGTGGACGTTTACAATAATAGATAGCTCATCCACAAGGAAATAATGGCCTGCAGACAAAGAGCTGATAAAGCCTCTTGTTCCTCTGCCTCTTAATTAAAAGCATTAACACAGTTTGGTTTTAAAAATCACCCAGCTCAGCTAAATGCATTTTTATTTGTCCCGATAGCTATTCATGCTGTAATGGGAAAGGAAAAGCAGAATTTGGCAGGAAAGGATGAACAGAGATGTTTAGCACAGTGATTAGGTTGGTATTCGGAAACACAGTGTTAGATCCCTGCCATTCGGTTGGTTGGCTCCTCTATGCAATAAGTGACAAAAAGGTCAAGAAAAGCAGCTTTTATGAAATATCCTCAGCATGAAGCTCTAAGTAAAGATGAAGAAGATACAGGGAAAAACGTTTATCCTAGCCTATTAAGTTACTATAATGGTCTTCCTTTCTTTAGTGCACAGTTATCATCTAATGATTAAAAGTCTCAAGTAGTTCGCTTCTTCAGTTCAAGGAAATAACTTTCCTTTACAATTGGATTTTGCTTCCAATTTTATACTAAAGCACAAGTTATATGTACAAAAAAGGTATTAGAAAAATAATCAGTGGTCACACCACTGAGAATATACTTTAAGAACTGCTGGGTGTCCAGTTTCTGCTACTGTTTCTAATAAACTGCAGTCATGGAGCTGCTCACCTTCAACAACACAAGCCCACTGCTTTAGCAGACACAGCACGATGGTCCCACATATTTGGAATGGTCCTTTACGTGCCCAGCAAGTCCCTCTGTCCCTCTCCTGACAGTCCTAGTTTAACATGCCAAAAACAAACATCTCCATTTCCCTGTTTTGAGCTTTCAGACTTGTTCAAAACACACACAATTGCCCACTTCTGCTGCCTGTCGGCACCTACATGCTTCTGCAGGGGGGTCACTGGTGGGAGCCAGAAGTTCAGCAGGAAACACTGGGAGACTCTGCTCTCCATGGCTTAGATTTAACCAACTCATCATTTGTAGAATATTTCAGGTAAATGACCAAATTGCATCCAATTACATGCAGGGCACATGTAGCCTGGGTGCGTGCTGGGAAGCTTTAAAAGTGAACTTCAGATCATTCATTAAGGAACTGTGCAGTAATAGAGGCATGTTTGAGTGCCAGGGCGGCCACAGGAGGTCGACAACAGCAGCACACGAGGGCAAGACCACAGAATCACAGTATGGTTTAGGTTAGAAGGGACCTTAAAGCTCATCCAGTTCCAACCCCTGCCACAGGCAGGGACGCCTTCCACAAGAGCAGGTTGATCCAAGCCCCTGTGTTCAACCTGGCCTTGAGCACTGCAGGGTTGGGGCAGCCACAGCTTCTCTGGGCACCCTGTGCCAGCGCCTCAGCACCCTCATGTTAAGGAATTTCTTCCTTACATCCAACCTAAATCCCACCTGTTTAAAGTTACACCCATCACCTCTTGTCCTGTCCCTACAGTCCCTGAAGAAAAATCCCTCTTTAGCATCACAAAAGCCCCAAAACCAATATCACACAATGAAGCACATCTCCAAAGGAGAAACATAAACTGCTTCTGCCTCCTGCAGCAGGGCATCTACATGCAGATGAGGAGTCAGGCAGGAGCCACGCTCTCAGCTCCCCTTCACTGCCTGCGTAATGGCTTGGGCAGATAAAAGCTGGATGCCTTTCATGAGAACGTAATAACATTTCTACAGAGGAACAGCATTTCAGCCCCAGCAGCATACCTTGCTGAATATTATCCCCAGGGTGGCATCCGCAATACTCGTTTCTTGAATAATTCCAGCTTCCCTGCCCCAGTGACCTTGGTTAATTGTCTGTTTCAAATGGGTTTATTTTCCCCCTGTTGCTAAGTACTACAGAATCCGTAAAACAAATTACAAATAAGAGAAAGCCCATAAAGGAGATGCTAGACTGAATGCCTTTCCTGAATTTACTGGAGACTAATACCACATACACTTTTAATAGCAAAGAAGCTGTGAAAACTATGTATTTTTTAAAACACCTATTATGTCTACCCATGTCTGTGACCTTGCTCAAGATGGATTTGACTTTGTCACTGTTGTGTGTCGGCTCCAATTTCCCTGTCAAGAACCTCAGGCAAAGCACTGAGCGTCCTCGCACCTCTGTTTCCTCATCTGCCAGATGAGTGTAATACCTAGATGCTCTCGAGAAAAAGACTCCTAAAGGTCTTACACTCAAAGCAGATCTGCAAATTACTGTTACATTTTCCTTGCATAGGAATTATCCAGCCAGAGTGTATCTTGTAATCAAACCCAGGAGCTAAGCCACAAAGCCCTGGCTCTGAGAGAAAAATAGATGTTTTCTTCTATCTCATTAGTTAAAACATGTTAACAAACAGGAGATAAAAACCTACTAAACAAAGCAGTTTGTTATTTTAATCTGAGTTGGGAAGTGAGAGGAAACCAGAGCCTCTTCCCCATGCTGTGTATTCACTGCACCATGCACAGAAGGCTGCTGTTCCTTCACTTGGGGTAGGTAAGGAAAGCACACACTTTGAAAGATTAATCAAGAGGAGGTCACGGTCTCTTCCGACTATCTACTGTCATCTGCCTCTTCAACTGGAGTGGCAAGCACCCTCCTGAAGAGCTGATTCAGGGCTTTTCAATCCCACGTGAACTTTTCATTAAACAGAAGTGTTTGTCTATGCAAATCAGGCCTATTTAGTCCACATTAGAGATGCAGAACTCCCCAGGGCAATGTCAGGGACTGGCTTCAAAGCTTCATCAGAAGTAGCTTAAAACCTCATTTCTGCTAATGAAATCCACCTCATTGGGCAGCTCTGAGCAGAACGGGAGGTGCCTTCACCAATCCTCCTAGATACTTGGAATGAACCTGCACAGCTACAGCCAACAGCCTTAAGGCATTTTCCAGTTCCTCCAGAAGGCAATGATTTCACATAGTCCTAGATTGAAGGATGCGCATTTGTACCACTTCAAAAACCCAATGACAAGGGAGGAAATAAAGGCTGGGATTTCACTGCTGGGAAGGTGAAAGGTTTCTTGTATTTACTGTCTCTAATGTGTGATCTTTTGGCACTTGCAGCCCCTGACTTACAAAAGAATTTTGGTGCTGGAAAAAGATCGAACTTTTATCTGCAGAAATACCAGAGTTTAGGTACCAAAGACTACACATGCTTATCTAACCTGGTATTTAATCCTAATCCCATTACCACTTGTTTTCAAACCATAAAATCACAGACTTTGGTACTGGAAAGGACCTTAGAGCTCATCCAGTTCCAACCCCTGCCACTCGCAGGGACCCCTTCCACTGGAGCAGCTGCTCCAAGCCCCTGTGTCCAACCTGGCCTTGAGCACTGCCAGGGATGGGGCAGCCACAGCTTCTCTGGGCACCCTGTGCCAGAGCCTCAGCACCCTCACAGGGAACAGCTTCTGCCTAAGAGCTCAGCTCAGTCTCCCCTCTCTTGGGCAGGTTAAAGCCATTCCCCTTGGCCTGTCCCTACATCCCTTGTCCCAAGCCCCTCTCCAGGTTTCCTGCAGCCCCTTTAGGCACTGGAGCTGCTCTCAGCTCTCCCCTTCAGGAGCCTTCTCTTGTCCAGGCTGCCCCAGCCCAGCTCTCTCAGCCTGGCTCCAGAGCAGAGCTGCTCCAGCCGTCGCAGCATCTCCATGGCCTCCTCTGGATTCTCAAATGGGAACATCCAATTCCTTATGGACAAAGTAAACCTCAATCATGCAAAACCTGCAGTGGGCACACTTCAGTAGCACCTCTGGGGCTCTGCCCTCCCGCTGGCTGTGCCCCCTTACCCCGGAGGGTTCAGCTCCATGGTGATGCTCACACTCACTGAAGAGCTGCTCCAAGTCACTTCTGCAGGAATTGCTTTACAGGAATACAACCCTTGCTGTCTGTCAGGCATAATCACAGTATAGCTGTAACTTCATCTCCTTCCAGTGTTGCCAGACTGCTAATTAAATGACAATTACTTTTAGATGTAATATGTATAACTAACAGGCACTTAACAGGAACATGTTATTTACTTTTCCTTTTTTAACATGAATATATTTTCTCTCAAGGGCAGCAGACTTCCTTCAAATCCTCAGCACTTCCTCCTAACCATAAATTCCTCCTAAACACTGAAGTTGAGGCACTATCAGAAATATGTGTTGGGTGAGGACTTTTCATTATGAGTTCTGCACAGCCTCATGTTGCTTTTGGATATATGGCTGTAATGGATGCTGAAGTTTAAGCTTCCAGAGAGTGAAGTTATTGGGAATTTCACAGATATTTCCACAGACAGAATTTAGGCAAACACGTTTATGTTCACTATAGGCTGATACCAAGAACAGGGACATGAGAAATGGTTATTGACAGATGGAACAGTTTCACTTTGTGGGTAAATGAGAATGCACTGAAATAGCCCTGTAAGCACCTCAAAGAAGCTGAGTAATGCATTTATTTTGACAACTACTTGATAGGAGCCCATTGGTAGGGAGGGCAGCTCTCAGGTTTATCTTACCCTTCACGCATCCATAGTGCAGAAGCACAATTCCTGAGAAATATAACAGATACAGTTTGTGCCTCCAGCATTTAATAGTAAATGTCAGGCTCATTTTTCGGGGTCTGGGGTTTATTTTAAACACTGAGCAAAACAGATAGAACAGCAAAATGAGTATGGGAAAAGCTACATCAAAATGCAAACGCCAATTTGTAAAGATGATTGGCAGGTGGAGAGGCCGTTTCGGATTCACCTGTATCTGGATTAGAGCAGATCTACTTAACCACAAATCAGATGTACCAATATTTGCAAAGGGATTTATCTAAACTGCCTGTTTAAGGGTCAGACAAGGTAAGACCAACAGCTTCAAAAGCAGAAATCACATCCTACCTCGGGTACATTTATCACACCAAAAGTCCTATGGAAATTTTAAGGCTCTGGGCCTTTCCTCCCACAGATGTGCACAGGATGGGGACCACAGCTTCTCTGGGCAACCTACACCAGGGCCTCACCATCCTCACAGGGAAGAACTTCTTCCTTATACCTAATCCGAACTTCCCCTGGGGACTATCTGAAGTCAGCATTCAGGGAGCAAAAGAAATGTGAAAAGCAGGTTCTTCTTCCCCTTCCAATTGTCACCCCAAGGAATATAATGTCACTGACTGACTACACACAGTCAGACTGGAGAAGGCAGCACAGATGTTCATTTACCCACGCCTGCAGGCACTTTCTTTAATTCCATTTGGCAACAAACTTCCAGGACTAAAAGGGACAAGGTCAAGGGAAGGCCCAGGCTTGGCATGGACACAGGCTCCTCTCCAGGAGGCAGAGGGGTCCTCCCATCACCCACCATGGTGCTGGTTGTGTGGAGGGGTGTTTGAGATGCTTGGGTAATTCAGCTCTGCAATATGGTTTTGTAGCTTGCGGCATGAAAAGGCTGCTTCCTTTCCTAGAGAAAGGCAACATTTTTACCCAGGGTATCCCAAGTGCTTTGCCATTCTCGTTTTGCTAACAAAGCATCTGTCCAATGCTATAATAGGTTTGTGGCCAAAAGGTTTTTGTTTGTGTTTTGCCTAAAAGTTAAGCAAGATCAGATTCCTTGGGGGAAAGGATGTGCAGTTTGCCCTGGCAGACCTCCAACATGCTGCAGGCATTAAACGAATCGAGACTTTGTGATTGAATCCATGGTTTGGAAAAGAATGGAGGGAGTGGATGTCAGTGTCTGAACTCCTAGGAAAGAAGCTGGATGAGTGGGGAAACCTTTATCAGTGATCATCTGTGGAACCCTGCACACGCAAAGACTGGAACTAAACCAAGAGCTGCAATGAGTTCACAAAGTAAGGACACACTCCATGACTTTGAATCCAAACTGACTTCAGGTTCTAGCACAAATGAGCATTAACTTCAATTGCATTTTTAAAGTGTCTTTGCAGAAGCTTCTTGCTTGTGCAAAAGTTACAGTGGGAAGACACAAAAATAAAGGCATGTGCTAGGAATCACTGCCAGTGTTACTGCCCAGAATAACAATTATGCCCTCCCTTCCTTGAAAGCACCACATGCCAGCAGAGCCAAAAGCACTTTCTCTGCACTTTTGCTTTTAATAAAGAAAAAACATGTGTGGATTTTAGAGGTTTAAGAACAACCACAGAAGAGCAAAGGAGGCAAGAAGAGGTCTAAGCTATTGCTCGTCAGAGCGAGGTGCAGAAGGAAGCTGCTTTTGAAAGGCATGCTGCAACATTACAGAGTCAATCGGACATGGGCAGTGAACAGCAAAACCAAACTCTGCTGAAGCCATGGCATGAACCTGTACACAACCTCCACAGGCCAAGTGCTATAATGAAAAGGCTCATAATCTGCACATGAAATGCATCCCAGCACTCCAGAGTTAGTGCTGCGCTGAAGAACCTCTTTACAGAGGCCCCACTTTACCATCCCTGCTCTAATTGAGAGGTGAGTCTGACATTTCAACACTTGAGAGACTCAATTGTGGATTCTATGCTCTCACTGAGGAATTTACTCTGAATTAGGAAAACCATTTAAAGCCCCACTGATGGCTTGTGACACATTTTAAGAGACTCTTGCCTTGCAGTTCTCAGAAAGAGCACTGTTATACAAACCACTGCACAGAGAGATTGCGAAACTGCTGCTTTATCCCTGCAGATGTGCAGTATTAATAGGGATGTAGGGTACAGCAAAAGGCACTATGGAAACAAACTGTTCGGCTGGCAGCAGCTCCCAGTTGGAAAAAAACAAACAACCCAAAACTCTGCTCTCACAAATACCCATCCACCAGCAGTCAGAAATACTGTTTGGCAAATTCTGGTTTTACTCATGCAAACAGTGACAACTTTAATAATACAGTTTCAATTAAAAAATGACCCAATAAAAGAAGCTCAGAATACCTGTTTTCCATGGGATCACTGCTTACTGCTGATCTTCAGACCCTAAACACATCCTCAGCATCAACCATGAGCAGCTCCAAGAGCTTCAGATCCCTGATGTTACATGTTTCATTCTATCCTTACCCAGAGGCTCAGCTTTCACTGAGGCCAAAGCAGTTGTTATAATTAACACTGATTAAATTGCCTCCATCCATCTGAAAGCTTGTGAAACTGACCCCACCCTTCAACACTTTTTAAGACAAAAGGCAAATCCAGGCACATAACATCACTTAGGTAGAACTCTGGCAGCACCATGAGATTCCAGCCCTAAATCTAGACCATGTAAGAGCACCCTTTGAAACATGGCCATCAAGGTAATGAGAAAGGAAAGAATGTGGTGACAGTGGAACCATGATAGCAGAACATGTGCTATCAGAGAGGTGCCCTGGTGGCAGACAAATGTCTGAGCTACCAGTAAATCCCTTTACAGAAGTATGATCTGGGTTCTTAGGTGCTGGAGCCCTGACACAAGAGGGACCTGGAGCTGTTGGAGCGAGGCCAGAGGAGGCCATGGAGCTGCTGCAAGGGCTGGAGCAGCTCTGCTCTGGAGCCAGGCTGAGAGAGCTGGACTGGGGCAGCCTGGACAAGAGAAGGCTCCTGAAGTGGAGACCTGAGAGCAGCTATACAAAATCCCCATCTGCATCCAGGGGACACAGAGGTTTTGCCCTGGAGCGACTGCTCCTGCCAGGGCATTTGTGACTGGGGCCATTTGACCTGGAGCTGTTCTCCAGGCTCCGTGCTGGCTGCAGAGTTACAGGGCAGAGGAAAGACTTGAAAAAATCCAATTGCCCCCAAAAAGTCACCTCACCCAAGCAGATTGCGCTGTGCAAGCAGCTGGGTTCCAGCTCTGTCTCTCCCAGGGGCTGTGCTGGAATCAGGGAGCTGCAGATGGGGAAACGCTTCCCTCACACTCACAGAAGCTTCCCCAGATGATTTTCAACAATTATTTTAACCAAAAAAGTTCATCTGGCCAATGCAGTCAATGGAAAATTCCTGCTCACTGCCCATAGCAAACCAGCCCCATCAGCCATGCACACATATGGAGAACAAGATGATGGGATTTGACTCCACATCTCACCTTCCAGAACTGGATGAATATTTAATTTAAACACAAAAAAGGTTCTTCTGATTTTCTGAGGCCCCAAGTGTCTCCAGAGCTGCTTTTGAACCACACTGAGAACTGGATGCAAGAGCCAGAACTCTGCAGTATTAGCCTGGGATTGAGAGCATCTGTGTGGTTGATTTTTCTCCCCATTAATTTAATTTGACAGAAAAGAGCAGGAAGGCTTCTGGCTCCCATGTGGGCAAAGTGGATAAACAGCAGGATTTTTAAGGGCTGCTGAAACTAAACAGAAAAGAAAGAGGTTGGTGCTCTGGCTAACAGCTTTTTGTCCCTCCTTTTCCGCAAGCCATTCTCTGTGCCCTCCAAGCTCTAATGAGGCTATTTTTATGCTTATCACTTGCCTGTTTCAACCTATCTTTTGCATTTGATTTAGACCATTTTGACTGAGAAAATAACGCTCTTTTAGGAAGGCAGTTTTCCACTTTGGATCCTATGGTGCAAGAGGAGAGGCAGTGCCCAACCACCCTCTAGATCCACTGGATTCAGATTCCAGAGCAGCAAATCCTAATGCTACTGCTTAGGAGTAATTCCTTAATGGGAAAACATTTGTGCAGCTCTGTAGTCAGAACTGCACAAATTTAGCATTTCAACCATCCTTGCAGAAGGGATCTTAAAACCTTGTTTTGATGGTTTTCCTAAATATTTTTCAGTATGGGCACATACACTGTACAAGCTGTAGCAGGCAAGGCAGGAGCCAGAGCATCTAATTCATCCAATCACAGATTGCTTTGGTTTGGAAGTGTCCTTAAAGCTCATCCAGTTCCAAGGCCAGGGACACCTTCCACTAGAGCAGCTTGCTCCAGCCTGGCCTTGAACACTGCATTGAACCCTGTGTCAGCGCCTCAACACCCTCATAAGGAAGAGCTGCTGCCTAAGACCTGATCTAAATCAGTTCACTGCACTGACTCTGGGTTACAGCAAGACATATTTAAGCAACAGTTGCTGATAGCAGCTGATTTACAGACTGGGGAGCAGCAATGGGTTCACTCTGAATGTGACCATCTCCGACCTCTCGGCAGCATATTTGAGCACAAGTGTTTCCAAGCCACAACACTCCTTTATTTCTTTACAGGCGTCTCAGCCAAACTGAAATGTATCCAGACTTAAAGGAGACTTGAGGTCTAACCTTAGCCTTGGTTTGGAAACTCACTGGTTCCAAGTGGGGAAGAGACAAGGTGACTTTCTCTGCTGACTGAAACTGTGTAGGAGTTGTAACTTGGATATATGCAAATGAAACCAGGCAAGTCAAGACTTTCCTTCTGCAAAGCACATCCCACAGCAGAGATCTTGCAATAATAAATAACACCAGGCGTAAATCTTAAACCCTCCCTCTTCAATCAATGGAAAATCTTAGCTCAAAACAGAGTTTTGCAATCAGCTTCAGCAGGGAAAGGCTCTTAGCCACGATCTTGAGGGTTTTGACAGACACTTTGTGCCAAAGCTAAGCCCTCTGTGTCTGCCCCACCTCTTCCAGCAACTGCAGGTTTTAATTAAAGCAGAAACATCTGACACTAATTCACATTCTCAGCTATACAACCCCATAAACCATCCAGCACATCCAACTGAAGGACTCTGGATGGAGCCTGCCGGAGGGAGATCAGAGTGTGGCCAATCAGCTACACAAGGAACACACTCATTAAACACCAGCTGCTTCCCAATTTCCTATAGTTTGATCAGCCACCCACTCTGACAATATGAACAATCAAGACACTGTATGAGAGGTGGCAAATGGTCTATGGCTAAAAGAGGGTGATGCCACATGAGGAAAAAACAACACATGCACAGAGACCCCAATGTCTGTGCTTATAATGTGATCTCTGGTGGCTTTATGAGAAGGCAGGATTCAGAGACTGCACTAAGCCCCCTCAATCAGCTGTTTATCATGACAGTTTGGGTTTATTTTAGCAACTGCAATACAACTGTAACCCTAACTACTTGCCTGTTGCTCTGTTACTGCATGACTTCCCCTTATCCCATCATCTAGTAGCAAACACCACCTACGATAAGTCAACGGCAAAAGGCAAGTATCAGGTGGACTTTAGGGACAGTGATGGGCAGCCGTTTTCACACACAAACAGGATTTTAATGCAAAAAATGTACTTTGTTCAACAGGAACTTTAACTTTGCAACCACAGAAGGCCGCCCACAGCCTCCTTAGTTATTTTCTCAGGCATGAAAACTTGGATTTTAGCTTAGATTAACACAGCCCCCAATCCCCAAAGTGACATTTTTGTTCCAGATGACAATCTGATATTCATTCAGCTGCATTCATGTGCAGATCCTTCCCATCAGATAATGACAGAAACAAAAATCTCTGACAAACAAAAGTCACTGAGAACTTAATATCAGGCTCAGAAGATGATGCAGGGTTCAAAACTGCCATTTCATGAGCTTCCAGCCACAGTTATCCTGTCCAAACCAGTCTGTGTATCCAGGGAAAGCTAAACTGCACCTTCCCAACACAGGGAAACAGGGAAACCTGTTCCCAAGGTTTCTGTGTCACCCACATCAGGAGTTACCTGCTTGGGGGCTCTGTCACAAGCATCACCTAATGCCTTAGCAAGAGTTAAAAAGTGAGGTTGGAGGGGATTGCGTTTGGTTTGGGTTATTTTTTCTCCCCATTGTAGAGAATAATTCCCTACAGGAATGACCTACACAGAGCTTGCAAAACAACTGCAGACATTCAATTGCTTTTTTAAAATGAGGTATTTTCTTTTATACAAACCTGGAACACATTTTAATACGGCACTTCAGAAATACCAAACTAGTGGCATAAGAGTTCTTTCCATCAACCAAAGAGAATAAGAAAGGGAATGTTACATGTAATACCCTGATGAGTAAAGTGTGTAATAGGACACACCTAAAGGCTTCAGATGATAAGAACAGCACTTGGGCTTTCAAAAAACAGAGCATCAGTGCACTCCCTTTGCTTCACTGTTCAACATCTGCACTGCAGGTCCCCTGCCCAATAAAGGGATTTAAAATTACTTGGAATTTTTAATGGAACATGAGAACTGCCAGCAAATTCCACTGTCTCAGTTCTGTACTCTCAAGGAATAAAGGCAAAAAACACCAGGTCAAATGCAACACTGTGAAGTGAACTGGACAATTAAAAGGATCAATAGGGAATAGTTTACCTGATATTTCTTATAGAGAAAGGATGAAAGATACCACAGAAATTGTAAAATGAAAAGGTTATTTGGAATGTAAGTGATGATGGGAATGTCCTGCCACAGAGTACCAGGAAAAGCTGGATATTCATGATTTCTGGAGGGTAGGTCCAGAGGAGCATTTTCAATACCCAGGTCCATGTGCAAATGCATGCTACATCCAACATCACTCAAAGCACAAGGCAGGAGGAAATACAACAACCTGGGCTTGCCTTACTCTTGCTTTTCACAGATATGCCATTGGAGAGGCTGGACACAAAGCTGCATGGGGTTTTCATTACATTAAATAGGATTACTCTTATAAAGCTTCATGATTAAGGCAACTATCTATTTTCAATGCAAGGTTTCAAGCAGTATCCCTGATGCCCCAACAATCGATGCATTTGACATTATGGTGGGTCACAAAAAGACAGAAGCAGAGTGTTTTCCAATACTGTTTTCTTGAAAAGGACCTTGCCTTCATTCTCCATCAAACACAACATTTCAGCAGAAACCCAGCATCAAAACTTTGACTCCTGACATTTCCAACCAGCACCGGAGCTCTGTGCTGCTCCATGCATGACTGAACTAAGGCGAAGCACGTTTCAGACAAAGTGGCAGTATGCACAAGGAATTTCAGCAACACTCATGAGATTCATTCAGGAGAGTAATGCTATCCTGACCACACATCATTTCTGCTTTCCTTTGATACCATTGCCCATTACATGTGCATTAGCACAGGAGCAATAACTCCACTCGGCTAGTTAAAAGCGAGGTACAATCAGGACCTTGAGAATAAAGAGGCAAATCTTCCACACTAATTTAGCTCCTGTCAGCCCCATCCCAGGCAGGCTGGCTCCACAGCCACGTACAGTCAATAAATACACTACATCTTTGGAAAACAAGAGTCCACCATTCCCCTCATCATCACAGAACCATGTACAAACAAAGCAGGCTCCTGCCCCAGGATGAACAGAAAATGTTATTCAATATATGGGCAACTGCCAACATAGCTATATAAAGCTGCTCACTCCAGACATCTGACCTAAAAATCACATCTGCCTCCTTCACAAATACAGTACACATTGCGTTTATGTGACCAAATATTTCATGCCTGCCACACTGTGCTTGAAACAGATGCTTGACAAAACTCCAGGGATATAAATAGGGCAATTATTTACTAAGGCCATATGTTGGAAGCACATAAGATGGACTTGCTTAACTGAAAAGCCTTCAAAAAACAGTAATGATAATAATAGGACTGAACACATCTCAGATCTAATATTCTTTGGAGCTTTTTGGTTTGGGGCATTGTTCACTAGAAACTGAAATGATCTCTAAATAGCTTTCCTGTGCCCTCTCTGAGAAACCTCTCCAGTCATCATGGACAGCTACAGGGTCTGATTGAGCAGGTCACGGGCCCAGAGCTCCCTGTGGAGAATGGAGCTCAGCTCACCGGTCGTGACAGCAGCTAGAAAACAACCCTCATGTGGTGCTTGCAGCATGGATGTCCTCACTGCCTAGAGTACTTGAAGACCCTACAAATGCAACAGCACACATCGCTGCCCATCCCAAAACTTCCTGCTCAGTTAACGCCAAGATGATTTCTCCAGCAACCAGTCCAGGAGCAGCAGATTGCCATTCAGAGGCAAGGAACAGGCCAGCAAGAGCTTCAGGATATTCATGAAAGACAAATGCTAAGTCCTGCACCTGAAGCAGCCTAACCCTTTGCATGAAAACATGCAGCTGAGGAGGACCTGGGCATCCTGGGGACAGCAGCACATCCCAACAGCAACACAGGCATTGCTGCTGTACAGTGCTACAGCAGCACAGCTGTAGCAACAGCCAGGACAGAACAGGACTATTCCCCTTCACTTGGCACTTGGTAGGTCACATGTGGAAGATCATCCAGTGTTGGATGATTACCCCACATCCCCTGGGGTAAGTGGAGCTGCCCAGGAGGAAGCAAGTTCAGCAGAGGTCCTTGAGATGGTGGTGGAGAGGCTGTGGGAACAGGGGCAGATCAGCATGGGCAGGAGAAGCCTTCAGGGACACACACCTGCTAATAACCTCCCATACCTGCAAGGCATTTACCAGGGCAATAGAGCACCAGGCTCTTTCACTCCTTCTCCAATACGCTGATGTTCGAAGTTACCATGATTAAATACCCAGCCCTTCAAAGAGCTCCATCCAGATCCTGCTCACTAATGCAACAGAGTATGTTACAGGCAAATTTCTTTGTTATTTCCTGGGTAGAATCCCCTTCCCTTTCAGTAGCCTTCATATTTTGATGTTTCTATTTTCACTGTTATGCTTCTTGGAACATCAAATATTTCCTGGGTTGGGTTTTTAATATATGGGAAATTATGCATACCATATGCAAGGGGGAGCAGAACACGCTGACTGCACAAGTGGGTGGAAAAGTCCACAGGGAACAGCAGCAGAAGGAAGGCAAGACACTGCATTAAATATTAGTGTTTCAAAGTTGCTGAGCAAAGGGGGAAGATTATGGTAGCCAGGTTTGAGATCTACCCTTGCTCCATTACTCCAGTCCCCAAAGGCAAAGCCTTATGCCCAAATGTGAAACATATGGTGAACAATTCAGAACTCATCCATTTTTCTGATGAAATCTCAGGAAGATAAACATGTCAGTATTTGTGTGATCCTCAGTATTGCATAAAGGGACAAATCCTCCAAGGTGCTGATCATCAGCAAAAGTTGACTCTCATGGGGGATGAGGATGCTCAGTAGCTCCTGTCCATTGGCATCCCTGCTTGACTGCTGGGAGAGTTTAGCTCTCCTTGCTCTTGTCAAGCTGCATTTTCAACCTCACTGCCTCAGTTATTTCCCCTCTCCTGCTTCAGAGGCTGAATATTCAGCACTCTGGTGTTAGATGAAAACATATCAATCTCTGTGACTAAACCAAGGGATATGGGCTTGAAGTTTAGGGGCACTAGTAGTTGTCTATAGATAAGTTCATTTCTGTAAATAGTGTTTTCCTTTACAGCAAATGGCAGTTTACAATAGTTCACAACGTTTTGGTTCACAATGAAGAGTAACTGTATCCCAAAACCTCAACTGTTTCACTGAAGCAAATCATCCAACAGTACTTAAAGGTCTTCAGAACCAAAATCCAGTTCCCACAGGTGACCTGGATGCCTACAATCCTGAACTTCATCAGTCTGGGGCAGCTCCAGATTCTTTTCTCTTTTCTCTTACTGCTGTGAGAAGGGACAAAAATGGTTCTGCAATCCCATTAGCTTCCCTAAAACTGCAGGAGAGGTTCAACATTAACAGAAAGGTGTTATCGCTATGAAGTGACTGAGTTGGTCAACTTGATTCCCAGCAATGCAGCAGGAAGCTTTTGCACCAAAATACCTTAGGAAATATTAAACAGGCGAGAGATTTAGGTTCAATATAAGGCAGAAGTTCTTCCCTGTGAGGGTGCTGAGGCACTGGCACAGGGTGCCCAGAGAAGCTGTGGCTGCCCCATCCCTGGCAGAGCTCAAGGTCAGGTTGGATGGATTTGGAGCAACCTGCTCTAGTGGAATGGGTACAAACTCAACACACTTCACCACAACTTCTTAAAAAGCTCTTTTTCTTCACAACTGGACTCCCTTGGGGCTCCAGGGGAAAAGGTGTGAAACACCAACCTCTCCATATGCCATGCACTAGCATTTACCTCTGCTTTGAAGCTGATTGCTATGAGATAACTGTCCCATCCACTACACTTGCAGCTTCTCTTTTAGCAGGGGTGTAAACTGTAGCTCTGCAGAATCACATATGGACTCCCCAGAGCTGGCTCTTGACACAACAGCCCCAGGGATCTGGCTCCGGAGTGACAGGGATGTCCTTCAAGCTGCCACAAAATGAGCCTCGTGAACTACACACACAGAGCAGGCTCAGCAGTTCTGAATTCATCACCCTGCTGCTGTCAGTGCCCTGCCACAAAGAGCAGGATCAGGCCACACCATCATATGGGGTGCTCATCTGCCAATTCACACTGGTGGTGTCAGCCCAGAGGACTGCCACCATTTACTGATGGTGATGAGGCATTGTTGGGCTATCCAGCACCTGCATCACTCTCCACATTTTAGGACATTAAAAGTGCTGATCTCGGGTGCACGAGGAAGATCTATTACACCCTGGCAGATTTTTCATGAGATGGTATCTAACACAGTGCACTTTTTCTCAGCAGGATCATTCGTTTTCTGCAAGACAGAGTGTACAAACCACCTTACAAAAGAGCTTCGTTTAAAGGAGGCCAGTACAGTCAATAAATGTGCTGAGAAAAGAGGCCAATTAGTGTTCTGCCCTCAGGGTATAGGCCTAGGGCTCTATTCCCGTCCTCCTTGCAGCTTGATGTGTGGCTCTGGGTGAGCCACTTACATGTCCTATGCTTCATTTCATCTGTAAACACCTTTCTCCATCTATTCAGACTCCAAGGCCTTTGCAACATGGATTGCTTCTGCTATGCATTTGACACATGCCTATAAAATGCTTCATCTTGTTGGGAACGGCTATGGGAAGTACTGTGAGACAGAAAAAAAACATCAACCATAGTATTAAGAGGTCAAGGGAACATCCAGGACATGTATTACACATAAGAGTTCATGCTGAACGCTCTTCCTTCCAGATTCAGTTGGTCAAGGGGACAACAAAGACTTGCAATTCCCACCAGTAAATTAAACTGTGACCATTCATACAGCCAATGTGATGCTTTTATGAACCATCTGCTCCTGGCTTATTTTTGCTGTGAGATGCAGCTAACGTTTGCAGTTGTTAAACTTTGTCATTTTAAGACACTTTCACATGGCTATAAATTAATTTTAGCTTGTGTGAGTCATGCTGCTGTTACCAGGATACTTCTTCCAAGACAGAAAAGGTAGCCCAGCCAGCCCCTGTGCATCCTTCTGCCTTCTTCCAGTTCTACCTTGTTCCCTGCTATGTCTAAAGGGGCAGCAAATGGGTTCTACCGTCTGCTGGTTAAACCTAATAAGCCAGATCCTGCTGTGGAAACACCAGATCTAACACAAGATACTTTCCACAAAGATCACTTCCAGTGGCTAACACTGTGCATGACTTTTAAAAGAGCAAAAACCCCCTCTCCTTCATTATCTGCAGGACACAAGCCAAGCAGGGTATTTAATGGGCCACTGTACTTACGTACAGGGAAGAATTCCTTTTTCTCAGGGAAAATCCTTGATGTTGGATGTTAATGAGAGAGAATCTTTCACAGCAGAAAAGCTCTTTAGAGACTTGAAATATCTGTTTCATGGGATTTCAGAACTCAACATCTGCATGGGATGAAAGAAGAGCTCATGGGAGCTCTGCAATCCAGCTCCCAGCTTCCCTCTCCTGTGTTCTGCCCTCTCAGAAACCTTTCTGTAAGGCAACCACAGAGTGTCAAACGCAGGTGGTGTCATAATTCAGATACAAATTCTCTATCAGAGGTCCCTTCCAACCCTGCTGACTCCATGTACTCCAGAGGTTTTCCTGTACTTAACAGTGCAGTTACCCGATGCAGCCCAGATGTTAGGACACACACAGGAATTCTCCCATTCCAGTTGACTTCATTTTCTGATTCCAAGGTAAGCTCTGCCCTATCTCCCAGCCCCTCAGCATGGGTACAAACCTCCTCCACCAGAGATCCAAACCTGCCCCACCAACAAGTCACCATTTGGACTCCCTCTGGATTATCTCCCTGCTCAAAACCCAGCACAAGCAATAACCTGTGCTGAGGAAGTGATACCTTCAGGTATCACCGAGACAATGCATGAGATTCAGACAGATTCACATGCTGCCTGTGCTTGCCTAGTCCTTTTTTAGTCTCTATTTTTAACTTGCTAAAAGAGAAGCAGAAGGCTGCAGAGTTTCTACTACACAAGGTGTGCCTCCATCCTTTATTGCGTATCTGCTCTGCTCACACACTCCACCGCTCTCCCTAGAGCCAACGAGCCCACACTCAATTCCTCTAAGCTCAGTGCAGAGCTTTTAGCAGGCTCCAAGCACCAAAAGAGCAAACTCACCTCTGCCCCTCACCTGATCCAAATCTGACCCAAACTACTGGGACAGCCCTTGCCATAAAAACCACGGTGCACCATCAGCCAAGGGGTGACAGCAAACCAAAGTGCTCAAACACCCTGACACTAACCCCTGTCTTCAGAAGCCAACCGCACTGCTCCTCAGAGCCAAGCCCTGAACTCTTCTTTATTCTAAGCCACAAATCACAAGAGGTTGCTCTGGGGGAAATAAATAAATAAAGAGAATGAAGGTTATTTTCCATTTGCTTGTACACAGCAAGAAAGATAATGCCAGTTTGCTTTAGAATAAAAATGCCAGTAGTTATTTATCCAGGTGAAGAATTAGCTACACTGCACTAGCTAGCAAAGGCTCAATGAAAAAGTAAATCCTTAGGATGGAGCGCACAGGGGAAAAAAAGATTAATTGATTTGTGACTACAAGGAGGTTTATTCAGAACCATATTTAACACCACAGTGTTTTTGAATTCAGTAGAAACTCAATTTTCTTCTGCAGCCTTTCTTTGCTGTTAAAGGAAATACACCAGCAAGAAAAAGAAAAATGAAACTTAATATTAAGGAGCACCACCTTGCTTTAGAAACCAAACCAGGCTCAGAGCTGCACCTCTGGGATATCTGCACACCACCTGGAACAGATTGCCTGTAGAAGCTGTGACTACCCTGTGGAAGAGACCTTAAAGCTCATCCAGTTCCAACCCCTGCCACTCGCAGGGACACCTTCCACTGGAGCAGCTGCTCCAAGCCCCTGTGTCCAACCTGGCCTTGAGCACTGCCAGGGATGGGGCAGCCACAGCTTCTCTGGGCACCCTGTGCCAGCACCTCAGCACCCTCACAGGGAACAGCTTCTGCCTAAGAGCTCATCTCAGTCTCCCCTCTGGCAGGTTAAAGCCATTCCCCTTGGCCTGTCCAAGAGGAATCCTGGTGAGGATGGAGCTGCTCCTGGTGAGGTGAAGCGCAGCCAAAGCACCAGAGTTTCACTGGACATTGTCCAGTGCTGGGTGGGCAGACCTGGAAAGTGGCCATCAGGAGGAGGAAGGAGAATGACCAAGGCAGAGGAAAGCCACAAAGCTCTGCTCCAGGTGTACTTCCAGCTTCCTTTGCTCCACAAAGCGCTTACAACTTGCAGCATTTGCCTGTTGAAGCCTCCCCTGCATGGTCCCAGATGCGCCTTGCTGCAGACATTTAAAGATGCTTTTTCCCTAATTCGTGGTCTTCTTCACTTCTTCTGGAAAATGAGCCATGACACACGAGCCCTTTGCAATGCGCTGCAACCCTGATGTTGTATTTCCATGGTAACTCTCCCCAACTTACAGATACGCATTCCCAGCAGAGCTGGGCTGCAGACACACATCATTATATTTAATCTGAATGAGTGTGTACCTGAGTTGACTTTATTTCACAAAACTGCATAAGGAATTAAATTTCTCTCACTATTTCCTTCTCTTATGTCCCACTGTCATTACTTGCAGTGTTGTGCCATTAGTTGTGGGCACTTTGCATCAGTACATAACGATCCGCTGTCAGATAATGTTGAGATGCAAAAACTACTCAAAACACCAGACAGCAATTTTCTGCTCAGTTTCCCAATTTAACCTGAATTGATACAACATTGTAAGTCTGGATGAGGTTCAGGGACTGCTCTAATTATAATAGCATCTTGGGCAGCAGCAGTCATTTGCATCCTGCCTTTTTGATACTGGTCTTGATAGTGCAATTAAGAAGCAAAAGAGAGAACAACTTTCCAAGATTTGTCCTAAGGAACAGCAAGAGGCTCTGATGTTAAAACCTTTTCCTTTGGTCAGGCTGCTGCCCCCAGCCCAACATAGCCCCTAGACCCAGTGAAATTCAGGATGTTTCACAAATGCCCACTTCATATGTGCATGCTTAACCTCCTCTACCACGAATAAAACAGGGTGATTAGACCCACACCTCTCAGGACACAGCATCTTGTGTCTCTCTGCAACTCCTGCAGCAATGCTTATTCAGCTTATATAGCTTCTCTGGGCACCCTGTGCCAGCGCCTCAGCACCCTCACAGGGAACAGCTTCTGCCTAAGAGCTCAGCTCAGTCTCCCCTCTGGCAGGTTAAAGCCATTCCCCTTGTCCTGTCCCTACAGGCCCTTGTCCAAAGCTCCTCTCCAGGTTTTTCATAGGATCCCTTTAGGTATTGGAAGACTCTTAAAAGGTCTTTATCCCTGTGAGCTGAGCGTGCACAGCTGGGCTGGGTTTGAACCCAAGGCATTTGCATTAACAACTCGTATGGTTAAATCATCGGTTAGAAACTTTCTATAGGAAACTTGGAAGTATTTGTCCCTGCTGGAAAGCCAGTGGGAAGAGCTGCCTTATGTGCAACTTCATGGCTGAATGATGGAAGAAAGCAGACAGAGGTTGGCACATGGACAGAAAGTGTGATTGCTCAAAACAGAAGCAGTTAGCGGCTCATGCAGCCTTCACCTGAGCTCAGCCGGTGGTGATTTCTGCATCCCCAGTAACCCCTTTTTATGTGATACCTGTGGAGAGGTTCCTGCATTTTTAGCCAAGTCTGTAAAGACAGCAGAAAACACACTCATTGTGTTGGGTTATTACTGCCCCATCCTGCAGAAAACACACTCATTGTGTTGGGTTATTACTGCCCCATCCTGCAGAAATGAAACCTGACCAAAGCCAGGATGAGATGAAAATGAACCAAACCCAGGATTTGCTGGTCTATGATATGTTACTGGATTCTAGCAGAGACACATCTCACACCCTTGCTCAGAAATGGTTCTTCATGTTTATGGAAGATGCTAAGGACAAAAACATTCATTTGGAAAACGTGCAAGTTTAAAATCATGTCTTAAAACAAAAGTCACAGCAGTATTTGTCACACATCATATGCATTCAGGAGAGACAACACATGGCTTACACCATGGTCAGGACTATTACCTACAGAGACACCACATTGTGTTACAGTTATTTATCACATATGAGACAAGCTGAGACTCTGAACCATAAACATCCACATGAAAAGCGGCATCAAGTACCAAACCCCAACCAGTACAAGTGATTCTGTCTAGGTTTTCAGCAGCTACCTCCCAGCACAGACACGTTACCACACACCCCATATCACCAGTTACTGCCGAGAGTCAAGAAATAAATCTCTTGAAGAGGCGAAAAAATAAGACAGATTTCAGGATTAGTTTATGGCTGCCCCATCCCTGGCAGTGCTCAAAGCCAGGCTGGACAGGGCTTGGAACAACCTGCTCTAGTGGAAGGTGTCCCTGGTTGGGACTGGATGAGCTCTGAGGCCCCTTCCAAAACAAACCATTCCATGATCCTGTGAACACTGACCTGGGACCACACAAGCTTTAGTTTCTCATTGTTAGGTCACTGCTCTGAACTGAAGCTGGCTGCATCTTGCTGCCAGTTGAGAGATTTCATACAGCTCTCACAAACCAAACTCCAAAGCCTCCGGTGGGTTTGGCTGCAATGGCTACAGCCCCACAGGAGGCAAAAAGCAGGAGTTGAACTGAGAGCTTTCCCACCTGCACTCCAGAGGAGCCCTCTCAGGTATTACTGCTGGGGCTGAGGGCAAGTGCGTTACAAACTGCTTCTGCAGCACCAAACCTCGGCTTCCATCCTTAACTCCCTTCTTGTTTAATCCCTGCAGCTTGCCTTTAATAAATCACCCTCCTTTAAAACAAACTGCTCCAGTGCTGTGTTCATTCATGCATAGGAAATTAAAATGTGTTATAAAACTAATTTATGCGCCCTGTTGGCCACAGCGCCTGTGGAATTGGCCTCCGTGGACACACACTCAGGAAGCAGTTGCACACATTTGATCCAAGTTTTGCTCAACACTGTTAGAAACAGCTGAAAAGATTTTGACTCCTTTTGTTTTCTTTCCTCAAATGAAAATCTTCATCAAAATGGACATTTACACAAGGCTGGGGCAGAGCAGGGGAGGTACCATTCAATATCCCACCCCTGAAGAGTCTCACATCATTTCCATTCCTTAATACAGAGGGTGGTTTTCATTAGGATTTGTTATATTGTTCTTGCTTTTGCTGAAGAATTTCACAGGAGAAAAAGAATTCCCAACCAGCTTTAATTTTAATTGATTCATATTCACTCCAATGAGGTCAGGCATGTTTAATTATCATCATCCTTATTACAGATGGAAAATCAACTTCCTCTGATGTTGCTCTACTAATTATCATCTCATTTGTTTAGCAATGGCAGCGAGACAACTGATCAAGATTATGGCAAACAAACAGCAAAAAGACCTGTACAGAAGCCACTGCAAACAGTAGCTAGGATTCAGCAAAGTACTTTGCCATGTATCACATTTAGCACCACTTAACCATTCCTGGTTTAGCTCTAACAGTTCAGAACGTGCTCGAGTATTTTGCCACATTGCACTTTCAGTAAAAGAAAGAGGAAAAGCAGAAAGAAAATACCATCCTGTTCATTTAACTGAAGGGATCAGAGGTGCAGAGTAACTGAAGGTGAGTCTTGGAGAGGGACAATATATACCTTAAATGCAAAGCTGTCCGAAGCACCAGCTCAGCTTTCCTGGGTTAGACTGATGGTGAGGAATAAAACATGGTCCTGGCAGCTCTTTATAAATCCCCTACCACCAGTAAATCATCAGGAACCTATAAACCTTTGGCAACTTATCCCTTATGACTGTTAAGTGCTTAGTTGCCTGCTAGTGGTGGTAAGTTTTCCTCCTAAAGATGCTGTCAATTCAACACTCCAAAAGTGAGCCAAGGGACAGATAGGAGAGTAAGCAAATCCAACCAAAAACCTGACAATGGACTGAAAATGCTTCCTTTTCTTCTGCTGCTTTACAGAGAAGACAGGTAAACTTGATGTTGATCTCTGCTCCAAGCAAGCGTAATTCCTTTGCATCCAAATAAATAGTGGCATCGAGGAGTGCGATTATAGCACATTAGTGCAATGATGCGCGTGACCCAAAATAAGAACATGAGGACCAGGAGACTGCTCTTCAAAGCAGCTGGGTGTACATAGCTCTGAAATGGTTATTAAGTTCATTTAAGTACCAAATTAAGGAAGGAGTGGGAGGAAAGACTGAGGAAACTACAGTCTGATTCCCTGATCCAAGTTTAACCTTGGCTTGGCAGCACTGTCTGGTTTGATACTTATTTTTAATTTAGTAATGCTTTGATGATTTATTTCTATATTAAAGTCTATTGCACAGAAAGAAACTACTGTAGAGAAAGAAACAGCTCCCTCGCAATTAAAGATGAGCCTGTTTTACGAGGCACACAGGAATTCCTTGACTAAGCTACCATAAATCAGCCAGAGGAGTGCTCACTGGAAAAAAGGCAGTCATACTACATTGTCTTCCTGCAAGGCTATTCCTTGCTAAAATGGAAAATGTGCCTCCATCGTACAGCCTTGATAACTATTAGGGCTGCAAAACTCCTTGGTTTACATCAAGACCTCCCTAGGAATCTCAATCATAAGTATTTTACCACATGCAGCACTAACAGCCCTTCTGATTGCAGCTTTGCTGTCCCAAATGCAAAGAGGTCATCAATCTGGTGCCACAGTCCAGTAAAACTATGACTCCTTTATTACCTTTGTCTTCATGAATGCCCAAGTGATATTCCTTGGCAATAACTGCAAGTCCCCATCCCAAAATCAGCTGGAACAATCCACTGTAGCTAGCAGCAAATCAGCCATCTGCTTCCCTGTTCCAAAAGTAACTGGAATCTCTCCTCTCCTTCCACTTTGCACTTTATTTTTAGAGCATTCTCCAGTTAGAGCTCAGCTCCCCATCAGTAACGTTCTGTGCATATCCTGTGCTCCTCTCTCCTTACAGCCACATTTTCTGTCATCACAAATACTACAGCGGAAACATTGCATTTGATGACCAGTGAACAAAGAGCTTTAAAAAGCAAAGAAAACAAAATATCACGCAGATGAGGCAGACCTGAGTCCTCAAATTCACTCAGAGGAAGGTGAAATACCTGCATCAAACCTTGTCATCAAAGGAAAAACAGATTCCTTTTTCTTTTCCCCTCTTGGAAATGGTGACAAACTTACAAGTGCAGATGCCTATGGACAAAGACAAAAGCCAGTGCTGGTACAGTTTAGTTCTTCACTGTATTTTCTGTCTGCTGCTGGAATGATACACAGCTGCCAACTGAAGCAAAGAGGTAAGCCTAATCTGGTTGATCCAGCAGTAGTTAGTAAGTGTTCATACCTATTTCCTTCACTAGAAAAAAAGAAGGAAATGTGACAAGACATCCCAAGTCATTGTGGAAGCCACAGCTATACCAGAAAAGAGAAGCATACTCAGGTGAACTACTCTCAGCCACCTTATCCTCCATTTTAAACCAAATTAACAGGGGGTTGGAACAGGATGAGCCTTAAGGTTCCAAACCAGTCTGTCATTCTGTGCGAACACATAGAGGTTAAAAGCAGTTTCTAACACACCCACTCTCATGCATGAATTACTATGAACAACTTCATATCCAAATCTCATTGCCTCTTCCAGCTCACGCGGCCCTCTGAACACCAGGAACTTCCCAATTCCCTCTAAACTTGGAGCAAAATATACCAAGCTGCATCCTCAAACCCTTCCTCAGCACCAGTCTTTGCTTCTACCTGTTTTGGCCACAGTTCTCGACATGTTCAATGGTTCAGCTCCAGTCCCAGTCAGGGCTGCCACCAGTTTCAGACTCCTAAGTGGCATCTCCCCTGGATCCTGCAGTTTTATGACTCTTAATGCCTTCATGAAGCATGCACCGTGAGGACCCCACAACACTGCTCCTTGGCACTCTGCCTTAGGAGGCTTCCCACACCTCAGGAAAAATTCCTATCATTGTAACAGGAGGAAAAAAAGGAAAAGAGAGAACTTCTTTCCATTAAACAAAGAAGCCAGAACCAGGATATCCCATGGTCATCATATCCCACATGGAAACTGCATTTGTGGGGAACCTCTGCCGAGCGCTGGGAAACCTGTCAGATGCTCTTTTCTCCAGGGCCTGGGCTTGACAAGAACATTGACAGCAAACAGGGAGCATGAGCAGGCAATTATGAGGTGCACATTTGTGAAATGATTGATGGGTTTTCTAATTGCAAAGAAAAATTGAGCAGTGATGGTACCAGACTGGACCACTGCCTTTGCAGACATCAATCTAATGCTTAGTAGAGAAAAGAGCTGTCTCAAAACCCCTCCACACAGTGACTTTGGGAAGAATGAATCAAGACTTGCAAACCTGAGCCTCCCTCACAGGGAAGAGCTGCCTAAAATCTCATCTAAACCTCCCTGGGCTCACCAGCACAGAGATCAGGCACTTGCACTGCTGCAGATGGTCAAAGCAAGCACACTGAGCCATGACCACAGCCTCCTTCTCCTTGCCTGCCAAGCCTCAGCTTAATAGACAACCCCCGAGACATGTTTTGCCCATTAAGCACTCGATGTCCAAGCCTGCTACTCGCACCCATGTGAAGATGCTTTACAAGCACAATGAATGCATTTAGAGATGTAACCTCGAGAAGATTTAATTTAGACGATCCAACACAGAGCAGCAAGTCAGTGCTCTGGGCACGGAGACTGCAGAACAGTTTATAAAAGCCTCCTGTGCTCCCAAACAGCTGGGAGCTCCCAAGGCATCAAACACTTCTTGCCTCAACTGATGGATATGATAATAACGATCTATTTTTCCTTTTAATTTAAACTATGCCTATTTATGTGCCACTGACTGAAAAGGACAGTGAATTAAAGAGCACATGAAAGAAAATCATAGCCCTCAGCACTTGCTCCAAACACTCTTTTAAGTCTGTTTGATAACTGGCTGCTGTGTTTTGTCACCAAGTGCAATCGGCTCGATTATCACTTCTTTGTTTTGAATACCCACCTCCAAAGTCATTAAACACTTGCTTCTTAATGAGAGTAGATTGGGGTTGGCCAATAAGTCACTTAAATGCCATCTGCCAAAGAAAAAAGAAATTCCAAGTGCCAAATCCCTGCAATTCCTTTCTGCTGTTTTCCCCTCGCTGCTGGATTTAGAGAGAAAAGGCATTTGTATAATCTCATCAGCGGTAGCTTTCTCCTAGGGGAAGTGCAAACAGACCACAGAAAAGGCTCTGGTTGGCTTTGACTTGCAAAACCACTTCATGGACTACTCTGAAACAATCCAGTCAGCGGGATGTGAGCTCTGTATACTGGTGTTGCCCCAGATTGGTTTGGTTTTATTCATAAGATGATTTCAGTGAAAACAGGCTGCCTGAAGCTTAATTTTACTAGCAATTGTTAAATAATTCAACACCCATCTTCTTTGTCTCTTTAATGCCTCAGAAAAATCAAAACCCTTCACAAATTAAAGGCCAAATCCTGTTTACTCTTTCCTTTTCTAAAGCAATGTTGACATCAATGAAGACTGTTTCTGTGACTTGGGCTCAGACTCAAAGTTCTCTTGGTGTATTTACTTATTTTTTTCAATCAGGAGCATGCTTTTGGGTTTTTTTTTTTTCTTTTTTAATCAAAATACTTCTCTGATTCAAAGCTGTAAAAATACAAAGGCAAATGCTTCCAGTAGGGTCAGCCTGCTTGCTTTATAGAAACGGATTACATTAACATTTCATAGCAATAAGTGATGACTCCCTCCAGGAAGGAGGATTCGATCCCTTCCCTGCACCTTCTGTCCACCTCCTGAAGGGACAAGCCCACATGTTAATTGTCCCTTGCTCAGATTTAAAGGCTCTTCATGAAGAAACCCTGCTGACTTGGGTGCTTGAAGAAGGATTTGAAGTTCTACCTGCAATAACACCTTCAGTTTGGCAAGGAACCGTGGGTTCAATGAAAACAAGCCCTCAACTCAAGGCTGTGAAGGGCTCATGGATGCACGGGGGGTTAAATCTGCACCAAGCTGGCCTGAAGGCTCCAGATTCAAAGGATGAGTATCCTCCATCCCAGCTGGAACACACCTTCCCTGGAGCAGCTATTTAATACTGTACCCAAACCCTACTCCATGCTCCAAAAAGGTATAAAGCACACAAATGCTGCCTTTTCCAGGTCATTTGTCATAACCAGCCAAACACAAACCCACTGGGGTCCCTCCATTGTGTCCATACCAGCCAACATTCGCAATTCCAAGGCCAGTTTTAGGGAAATAAAACACATGTAAAACAAGATGCAGCACTAGGATACATGAACACAGCTGGTCATCACATGAACCAGCTCCATATGCTTCAATCTCTGCTGCACCCTCAGCAGAGGCTTTGAGATTTTTCAGGCAGTGACACAAATCTGTTCATCTGACAAAATCTGACACTATCACAAATTGCTAGACCCCTTTCTTTTACACTTTGCACTGAATTATGTAGCATTTAAAATGATCAGATGAAGAATTCATCATAAAAAGGCATAACACCAGCAAGCTGAGCTTCAAAATACCCAAGCGGAACACCACAGGGACACTGTGAAGTTTAAGAGCTTAAAATTAGAGAGAATCACTTTGTACAGTGCGTTGAGGCTCATTTTCCCCCAGTATCTTTAAAATGAAAAGCAAGGAAGTCAATTATATCTATGTTTTTAAATCTGTGGCCTCAATCAATCCCCCAAACCCCATCATGACTTAAAGGAAAACTCAAATTGAAAACAACTGAAAAGGTTCTTGTCAAAGTACTTTCAATGCTGGTAAAGAACTTGATGGTTTTAATTTAATCCTGAGGTGGATGATGAAGTTACTGATGTCATGATTCTGATCTAAATCTTCCCTCTCCTAGAGTCTGAGCCCAAACAATGCTGCCCCAAATTAAACCCATGAAAATCCCCCTCCATTTCTTCTCCTTGTTACCAAGTTTTCAGAGACCTCCACTCTCTGCGCCAGCCAACAGTGACCATACCTGAGGAGCCACATACCTGGAAACACAAGTCTCCAGCAACCACACTAAGGATGGACGGGGTTTGAGTTATTCAAACATCTATATAGAGATGCCTTCCAGAAGCACCAACGAAACCCTGCCTGTGGAAGAACACCTTTAATGTTCCCAACACTGGGCTTAGGTCTGGTCCAACATACTTCAAGGCCACCAGGATTTCTGCTACAAACCTGGCAGTAGGATGCTGACCCCTGGACATGCAATTACAGTGAGTATAAGGCTTGGAGTAGAATCAGACTTCAAGGAAGAGAAAGCATTTGAGTGGTCAACACAGAGCTTTGCTTTCTTGGAGCAGTTTTAGAGACTGAGACTGATCATCACTACCATTATTTTATCTTTCTGTGAGGTTTCAATTTCATATGAAGCCATGAAAGAGCTGCATGAACCTCTGCAGCTGTGACATTCACACACATCCAATCCCTCTGAGCAAACACCTGCATACAAGGATCTTCTCAGACATACCAGGTGAGGTTTCCAAATGCAAGTTATCATTAGTACCCCACATCTGACTCCTATGGAAATCAGCTTTCCCTTTGACTTCCAAAGCAGCTACACCAGAAGAGCAAGAACGTTTTACAACTGTGTTCATACAGAAACAGGAATCTTCCTGCAATTTGCAGGTGCTGCAGTCAGGAAGCACTTATTTAACAAGTATTCAACGTTCTGGACAAGCTGTTGCCTAAGGAGTTTGAGCTTTTTCACAACAAACCATCAGAAACTCAGGAAACAACCCTTGAAATTGTGCTCTTACCTCACAGTTACATGTAAATAGCAGTTTCTGAAATTAGAAATATATAAATATATATATAGTTATAGATAAAGGCATATAATAGTAGCACCAGAAATCATGGAATGATGCAGGTTGGAAAGGACCTTAAAGCTCATCCAGCTCCAACCCCTGCCACAGGCAGGGACACCTTCCACTGGAGCAGCTGCTCCAAGCCCCTGTGTCCAACCTGGCCTTGAGCACTGCCAGGGATGGGGCAGCCACAGCTTCTCTGGGCACCCTGTGCCAGCACCTCAGCACCCTCACAGGGAACAGCTTCTGCCTAAGAGCTCATCTCAATCTCCCCTCTGGCAGGTTAAAGCCATTCCCCTTGGCCTGTCCCTACAGGCCTTTGTTGAAATCCATATGGTGTGATGGTAAATGAAATGCCCAGCAACCAGAGTGGAAGACCTCAACACCATCTGCAGTTTAAGACTGAGGTAACAGTTTATATTAAGCACCACAAGCATTTTCTTAAGCAATAGAATTAGCACCTTCTCTCCACTCCTGTGTCATATTCAATCACCTAAATCCTCTCTGTTTCTTTCCACCTCAACTTCTGCATCATTTATGTAACGAGGGATGAGAGTTTGCTCTTTCATAAGTACATTGCAAGAGCAAATCCATTAACGTTTGTGAGGCTGAGATAACAGGTAATTGGGTGGGTCAATTCACATTATTTTCATCTTCAAAAACCCCCAAACCTAACAGCCTTTCTGTTCTTTTACAATCCATAACTCTCAAAACCGATTTCCTCCTCACAGCGATCTTAATAGTAATTAAATGAGCTTTTGTCTTCCAGCACCAGTAAAGTACTACATAAAACAGCTGCAGCAAAGCCCCATCCAAAGTCCAATTTAACCTGCTAGCTGGTTACCAGCTGGTACCCCAAGTGCTGCAGGGTCGGAAAGAGGCATCTCTGTCATCTCTGAAGTCACCTGAGGACTTGTCCTTCAGCCCAATACATTACAGTGGGGTGGTGACTAATGGAGCTCTTCAGCAGTGCTTTTGCCTGTTGGACTCAATCGATCCACCCAGCCAAAAGTGGAGAATACAAAGAGAAAGTCAAGAAATTCATTATAACCTAAGTAATGTATTGTTTGGGAACAGTGGGGTCACAGCACTGTCAATGGACTCACTGACCAAGCCACAAAGATTCAAGTTTCTTTCCTCCCTGGAGAGATACATGAAGCAATGCCAATAGAAAAGCATGACAACCTCAATTTCCATGCTCAGGTAAATGTCCCTCCTGCTCAAAGCTGCTTAATATGCACTATCTGCTTGCTTGGTTTCTTGAAGAGGCACAGATGCAGGAGTGCATTTAACTGTTTTCCTGAATCAGACCCCTGGAGCCATCAGTATCTCACATATGTAATTATAAATCATGAGTCTTGTAACCAAAGCACAATCAGCACATCTCACTATAAATCTTCCAGATATCAGCAGTTTATCCAAAGCTGCTTTTTGGCAAAACCTGATGTACCATGAAACTAAGTAAGTCAGGCAGAAGAAACCACTGGCACTGAAGTTCACAGCCCACCAGTGCTGCACCACTGGACAGGCTCCAGACCACAGGAAGCCCCCAAAAACCTCATGTTCTGTCAGGTGGGAAATGACTCCCTCCTGGAGACAACAAGAAGGTAGATCTCCCCTGGGGTACCCCAAGTCCATCCCTTTGCAGTTTCATAGCATTTCCAAAGGCCTTTCATGCAAGGTGTCAACCTTCTTCCATTTTGTTGATGCAGAGGTTTTCTGAACCCTCAGTAAACTTAGATCAATGTGTATCATTAATAACAAAGAACTGGATAAACCCTGGCTACATCTACAGCAAAGCATGGCCAGGTACGTAATGCAAGCACATATTCATTTATAGACACTCATTAGCATAATCTGAACTAGGAAATCAAAACATCTCTGCAGGAGCCCATGCCACTGAAGATCAGGATCTATATGATGACCCTTCTAAATGTCACTTACTGTCTGCCTCGTCTGTGGGAACTAATTTCGACATGATACATTACGCTGTAATCATAATTTTATCTTCTGGGCAGAGGCAGTCAGAGGAAGTCTGTAAGCCTGGCAAGGGAAGTCTAACTGTGAAATGCATGCACAAGTGAGTGCTGAGATTGAGGGTATCTTTGTGCATCAGGATTTTAAATGTTAATGGGGGAAAAATACAAAAGAAGACGTGTTACAGAGCCCAGGTATTAAACCAGCATCCCTCCAAGGCATTGAGAGAGACCATTTCTTGCAGGGAAATTACTGGATAAAGCAGGAGCCTGAAGCCAGTTTGAGACTGGGCCGTAGCTTAGATGGGTTTCATGCCATCAGCTCTCTTTGCCTGGATAATTACATCTTGTGAATTATCCATGAGAGAAAATTGCCTCCAAATGTATTCACAGAGCTGCCTGTCTCCAGTCTCTGCTGCTAAGTGTTTGGTAGAGACTGACCCTTACAAGTACACTGGAGCACCTCTCATGGGCAGGGAACTCCTCTTCTGGGGCTGCCATAACTGCCATACACCAAGTAAAACCCAAGCAAGGAATAAACCACTTCACTTTGCTCCCACTCTTTCACCATAACAAGCCCCTAAAAAACCTAATGTATCTCTGTGTACTATAATGTCAGGATTTCCTCTAATCCCATACATAATTACATGGAGCACTGCACTGGTATCCCTTTCATGCAAATATTGCTATAAAATGCATAGTTTTCATAGCATTATATGACAAAGAAATAACTGTAGTCATTTATTTCTGGTCCATATGTGGTTACACAACCTAATGCAATGAGACAGTGTTTTTCATTAGCTTTTTGCTGTGGACACTCCTCATTTATCTTTCTCAGAATCCTTCCCCTAGTGCATGTTAACAATGTTATTTTAGTAAGTTGCTTCATTATTAAACATCACTGGGAGTCTGTGAAGTTTGCTGCAGAAGCCCTTTGCCAGAGCTGGCTTTGGAAGCAGTGCCCTTCCACCCTGGTTCCCAGTAACCTGTGAGCTCCAATTCCCACACACCATGGCCTCAAGTGGCAGTGTTCACATTAGCGATACCCTTAATAAAGCCAGAATGGATGATCACAACATAGATCCTTGCAGCTGCCAGTTAAGTATCTCCATAAGCCTCCTCTGATCTCTAACTCATTGGTGGCTCAACTCAGCAGTGCTTAAGAGCTGAGCAGGCAGACCCCTGGGATGACAAGGCTGCAGATGCCAGAGGGATCACAGGGCATCAACTCCTCCTAGGTTGTTTCCCAAAGGGGGTGTAGCTGGTGCAGAAACGCTGCAGGAAGCCCCAAGCAGATGGATAAACCTCTCACATCTCCAGCTCCCCCTGAATAGTAACTGCTTGCAATCTGCTTAAATGCAGAAATATTATGCTCAATATCCCATTCACACTTTAGCACTATTCATAGGGTTTATTTTTATGATAAAACAAGCACCAGAACAACTTAATACCTCATTCTGGCCAACAGAAGACAACTCCCTGAGCACACCCTTCACACAGCAGTAGACCAGAAGTACATGAAACCCCCAGGCAACACTCAGAGCTCAGCAATACCTGCTGGCTCCCAGCACTAAACCAAGGAAAAAAAGTGTGTTGCCAGATCTGGATTTGTGTCTAAGTATCCATTATCCATGTGCCCCCATTTACATTCCTGGCCTTGGTGACCACCTTTGTTAACTGGTTCGTATCTAGAAAGCGTGAGCAAAGCCACATCCTGAAACCCTGACATTCCCCTTGCATTAGGTAGTGACCTTCCCACTCCACCTCCCCACAATAATCCAGCCCCTCAGCTCCCCACAGCTTTCCTCCTCAATCACTCTTCCCTGTCTCTCTCCCTTCTTTTCTCCCCTGCCACCAAACACTAACTTCCACAAAGAAGCCTACCCCTGCCCATGTGTCACTGCCACAGCCTGCCTTCCTTAACAGTTCCCCTAAGGGCACTGAAACTGAAATTAAAACCACATGCTAGGAGGACAACAGAACAGAAGGACAGGACTTATGTTCTATGTTATATTTGGGTGGATTGTTTCCACCCTGCCCAGTTTTTGGATCACAACAAGCTCCTGGGGTGTGCTGCAGTCACAGGGGACTGCAGTTTGGGCAGTGGAGCCGTGTAGGGACTGCCAGGACCACATTGCTCACCCTCACTTGCAAAGGCTTTTGAATTCTGCAGCTTCTTCCTCTCCGTGCCCCAGCCATTCAGCCCCTCCTTTAACAAGTCCAGCAGCTTGTGTTTGGTTAAAATAACTGTTTATTCCTCACAGACTTGATTCCTGTCCAGAATAAATTGTCAACTCCTCCACTGATGGCTGAATGTGCTGTCTGGAACAAGGGAGCCCATAGGAATAAAAAGGTCTCTGTGTAAACGGTAACAGACCTAATTTGCAGGGATTATATCATTGCTTCAGATTTGGATCAGGCATGGATTTGCACATATGCATATGTTAGATGCTCAAGGACAAGCCTTCCCTATGTTAACCAAGTTGGGAGCAATATATCCTGTTCACCTGGCTAGAAAACTACCCCTGGTCAGAGATAGCATCTTATATGATATTTAAGGTTTGTCAAGGTAAAACCATCAGTATCTTCATACAGAGCAGCACTGATCAATTCCCTCCCCTCCTCCTTTTGCTTTGTCCCAATGGGCTTGTCCCACACCTGAAGGCTGGAGGACCTGGGACAGTATCTCAGCTCTGATAACCCTGCGGGCTGGTGAAAGAACAACCCAAGATACAAGTTTGCCCTGAGAACAGATGTAGTTTTTATATATGAAAAACCCATGTTGTATTTCATTAATTGATGTTCAGTTCATTACACAGGAATAATCACCTCATTCCTTATGATATGTAAAACCTTAATATGTAATTAAGGTAAAGTGACTTAGTTATATGCAGTTAAACGTAAGACTGCAAGAATCTGCACAGTTCCTACACTCCCCCAGTCTTTTTGCATATTGCTACCAATAATACCCCTTTCCAAGCCCCATCACCCTAAAAAAAACCCTTCCCAGTTTGTGTTCCAGCCTCTCTGAGCTGGCTCATGCCATGATGCTACATCCAACCCCTCCAAGCTTCCTTGTGCCTTATTGGATCCCAGTGACAGAGAGCAAGCAGCTCCCAGGCTCTTGCCATACCTGATGGGCAGTGAAGGGTCTCCAGCATCCCACCAGTCCTTTGGGGGGCTGATATACATGCACCACAGCTCCCAGCTGTACCCATGGGCAGAGTTCTCATAACGCTGCACCTCAAAGTTGTCCTGCTTGATGTTGTCTATGGAGGGAAGAATGACCCTTCTCCGGTTTTCCTGAATCCGTGAAAGCACCGGCTCAGCCCTGAAAAGAAGCAAAGCACAGGAATAGATAGTTAATAGCTCCTATGATTTGCAGATGGACACTGTAGCTTTCATGCAGCTTGTGCACTTCAATGAGGGTAAGAATGGCATTCTTGCCACCGTTCAGTAAACAGAATGGAATAATACCATAATCATTTGGGTTGGAAGGGACCTTCACAACTCATCTTGTCCAACTCCCCTGCAATGAGCAGGGACACCTTCCACTAAACCAGGTTGCCCAGAAACACATCAGCCTGACCTTGAATGTCTCCAGGGATGGGGCATCCACCACCTCTCTGGGCAACTTGTGCCAGGGTTTTACCATCCTCATTGTACAAAACTTCTTAACATCCAGCCTGAATCTCTCTCTTTCAGTTTAAAACCATCACCCCTTGTCCTGTTGCAAGAGGCCTAAAAGTCTCTCCCTGTCTTTCTTATGGGCACCTTTTAAGAACTGAAAGGCTCCAGGCTGAACGAGCCCAGCTCTCCTGTCTCCCGCTCACAAGTGGCATCACATCTTCACAGAGACACAGCAAAACCCAGCTAGAGGAGCCTGGACTGTCAGGAGGCTCCTCACAGAGTCAGAAGTGACCTCAGATTTCAATGCCTCTCTGTCAAACTCCCACTCGCCCATGCTTCCCACCTGGACACATCCCTTGCATGGAGCTGCCATTGGTGATTTAGCGCTCTCCTAACTGAACCAACTACACAAATTCATGGACCAGCTGAAGCTTTCAACACAAGGAAAGGATTATTTTCAAAAACAGAGGTTTTAAGCTGTGGAAATGAATTAAAGCCTCCAAAAATGGACCTTATCTTTTCCTGCAGAGCCAGTACACCACATTTTTCTGGTGTGCTAGTTTAAGAAATCATTATTAAATAATAATTCCATATTCTGAACTTTTTAATTTTCAAAAAAGTCCATGTTTTTAAGCTGAGTTTTCCTGATATCTTGACTGGGGCAGCAAAGAAACCAGATGATACATTAGCTAGGAGCCAGTTCTGCAGCACAGCCCAACTGTACAGCCAAGAACAGCTCAGTGAAGGTGCTCATAGCTTCTGGCTAAGGTTAGCATCACAGTATGAGTCTGGGCAGGCTCTTGATTTGCCACAACACAGCTGCTCTCACGTCCTTCTGTTCCACCTGGGTAGTTACGCTGTGTAAAGCTGTGATGTGCATCTGCAAGATAACTACACACCAAATCCTGTGCTGTCATGCACGGGTGGACATCCTGCATGAAAACATAATCCACAAGCTAGGAAGCCTGGCTTGAAAACTTCCCTTCTGTAAAGCAGGGCCATGAAGGATGTGCTTTGTTTAAACCATGGTTTAACTAGCCCAGACTTATCCCAAATCCAAGAAAATAACCATGTCTTTGGACAAAACAGGGTAAATAGCAGGACTATCAGAAGGGTCTTTTTTCCCTTGAGACATACAGACTCCAGAGCTGCAAAATTAGTCTCGGGGACATACAAATGTGTTCCAAGTCAGGTGCAGCCCATGAGCCACTTGACTGCCCAGGGTTCAGCTTGCCAAGACCAGGAGTAACTTGCACTCCTGGTGCCTCCAGTGACAGCAGTGGGTACATTACACCAGAGTGAGCCAAGCCCACACTGCAGAAAAGTTCACTATCCCTAGAAAGGATGTTTTAAGAGCTCAGTAGATGGGGGATTCCTCTGTGTATCAGTAAAATCAGGCCTGAGGACTTACTGATCTGAAGAGAGTAACATCTAGGTGGGAATACAGATAACGTAAGGAACAGCTCTTGAGGACACCCTTTGGTTTCACTGTTGCTACAAAGAATTCAAGAACTGAACTGTTACCAGTTGCTAAAGCATTTTTCTTGTGGATATTACTCTCTGTTCAAATTGTGAATGGGAAAGCAACCTGGAAAATGAAAACAGAGGGCAGGAGTTGTGCAAGCATAGGAGGAGGGAATATAAAAGGATTGCAGAAAGGATTTCCTTGTATATTCCCATCCTATCTCACCAGTGGCCATTCAATACAGAAGGATTACTAAGCCAGTGGACTTGTTTGCAAACCCATCCCTACAAAGCAATGAACAGTTCCTTGTTTAATGCAACCCCTTGAGGTTGAGCACCTACCAGCCAGCAGTGAACTCCACATGAGCATCAAAAAACCCAGTGATCTGGCCAGTGGCAGCTTTCCAGCCTTCAATACGAGCTCGGATAAGACCTTCCCTCTTCTGGTTGCGCACCACCTTCACGAGGCCTGGGTACCGCTTATTGACGTACTCTTCTAGTGGCGCCTTCAGTTCCTCTAGAGAAGAAGAGTCAGAGAACCCACTGAGAAGGTGCAACAGTTTCCACCTAAAATAAACCCATTTTAATGATGGATATGAGCATAACTTAATGGAGCCACACATGTCTGAGCATCACTGGGAGGGATATGAACATTTAGGGTCAATCAATGCTGATTTGCAAAAGACCACCCGATGGTAGACTGACCACAGCCTGTACAAAAGAAATCAAAGGCTGCCAAGAACATTCCTAAGGCAGGCAAATGACTAAGAGAGTCCAAATACCATCTCTAGAGGCAAAGGGCAGCAAGAGGACAGCTAGATTGCTTTGCAATATCCAGGCATCACCCCACTGAAGGACAGAATAAAAAAGACACCCGTGGATACCAAACACCAGTGCTCAGAGTCTCTGATGGACATTTTAGCTAGAAATGCTGCAAACCACCTGAAATAACTTAAACTACATCAAAACTTTGTACGAGCTTCACTATCCTTTTTACTCAGCCTCACTACTACAGGCTTTGCATTTGCTGTATGTTCCCCAAGCTTTGCCACTAGAAAAAGCTGAAATTCCCCCTGCTTTTATGATAGGATGAAAGAGACTTTGTTCAGAAGATCCTCATACCACTTATCTTCTGTCCATTGGAAACTGCACATCATTTAATTATGTTGTCTAAGCCCCTGTATGTACTATGGCTGAGAACATAATGGATCTGTCAGCCTGAAGTCATTACCAGCATTAAACGTTTTCATAGTTACAAGTGTTTAGTATAAAAGACACACAGGACTTTGAGTGTGGAAACATATGAAAGGTTACAACAAGGGGTAAGCTCTAGTATGTAGTTTCAACAGTCTGGAAAAGTGCTAGTGCTCTGCCAGAAACCTTGCTCCTTTTACCTCCTGGGGCAGCAGTTAATGCCTGAAGATCTACTGATGAGAGGAACTCCGTAGAAGCTATGCAATACCACTATGTACCAACACGGACTCTTTAACACCATAAAAGCAGCTCCTGACAATGTCCTTTAAAATCCCTATGAGGCTCCAGGACAGCAGAAAATTAAGATATGGTCCATGATCCCAGATTATAGTCTGCTACACTTCACATATACTGTCTTTCCAGAAAAAAATTGCATTAAAAAGTCACCATTAATATAATCCACATGGTAAGATACTTGACACATGAGCACAGGTGGGTTCTCACATAGAGGGAACAAGGCAGTGGAGAGCAGAAGAGTAAATGGCAAGGCCCATCTACTGGTCTTAGCCCAAGATATCGAAGTATCTGTTCCCTTCCCTTCCTTGCCTCCTTCCAAGCACCAGAACTGTGCTTTCTTCAGCCTGTCTCTCTGGGATAGTTCCCTTCACACAGTGATTTCCCAAAGGTCTCATTTCTCTTTTATGCTGAAGTGGGAATAAAAAGAATAAAGCAGATGAGCCCCTTCCTCAAATCAAAGCATCTGCATCACACACACCCATAACTCAGCAACTTGCATTTCATGCTGAGCCACTGGGAGAAAAAGGAGTATTTTATGGAGACAACTCTCCCAGGTGGGTTTAAGGAGACAGAGACATAGATTTGTTTTTGACAGATAAAACCCCACAAGCACAGCAGCAACATCTCACGTGGCTTTATCCAAAGGTAAAGTCACCAGTGCTGCAGACCCCTGTGTTACAGCCCAGATTGGAGAACTGAAGCAACTTTCAAATAGGATGTTTAAACTCAACTGAAGGAAAACAGGAAAAACCTTCCAAGGAATTGTTTGAGCAGTTCGAAGGAGAGCACAGCTGTACTGAAACAGGGAAGAACTGTAACGTCATGGACAGAGGCAGACAAGGGTGAAGCCTAAGAGATTCCTATGCTCACCACACTGTGTAACAGGGAGCTTATCTGGAACTCCCTGGGGGGCCACAGCCATGTCCTCTTCCTCACTGAAAGGATGCTGGATGCCAGCAGGTGAAGAACTGATCTGCTGAGAGCATGATGGCCAGTACTGCACACTTGTGCACCTACAACCATGCACTGATGAGTTATCAGAGCAGGTACATCTACATGGGCTACAAAACCAGTAATTTGGTCCAAACTATGCACTGCAATGGAATGAGACTCCTCCCTCTTCTGTACCTACAGCACTCCTTCCTCTGACACTTGTGCATCCTCTGAGGAAGCCCAATGGACCATCCTTCAGAGCACACCCACATCATTCCTAAGTCAGGTTTACTAGGATGCAACCAATATTTGCACATGATATTTGTGAACCAGGTCTCTGCCATTGCATGAGCTACTTTCAAGGAAGCTTTCCAGAGAAAAACCCTATTGAAACTGCCATGAGGCTCAATTTTAATCCTGCTTTTGTTCTCCATCTGTCCTTATTGATCTTCACTGAAAGGCACTAGAATCCAATAGACCTGTTGCTCTATTAGAAATCCCATCTGCCAGCTGTAATGACTTATGCTATGTATTGTAAAGTATTTTGTCACCAACATGAGCTTCCTGAGAAACAGGCCTGCCACAGAAATTGAACCACCTGATGCCACTGAAGGTAACCTTGTCACAGACATCAGCCCAGAAGCAGCAGCAGGAACATCAGTGCTCTGTGCTGCACACCCCAAACCCTGCCCGAGCCTCCCCATATCCTGTTGGGGTCTCCAGAATGAAAGGTGGGAACTGCTTGCTGCCACACAAAGAAAGGAGTGAAGACCAACAGTACCAGAGGAGCTCAAGGAACTGCTATTTCTTATACAACAATGCCCAGGTGGTCCCAGGGAATGGACTGCACCTCCTCTACACCCCTAAAGAAAACACTGGGGTGTTTGCAAGGCTGAGCTGGGTGGGAGAAGTCTACAGAGCCCAAGGCTGTTATCAGAAACAGTGAAGGCTGAAGGACACAGGAGTCAGGGCTGGGAGTGCTCCAGTGCCATGGGAGATATCAGCCCTCCCTTGTCCCATGTTCTCGCCTGCCTGGAACACCCAAGCTATCACAGGTTGGATTTCTGCACCATGAACTCACAAAAGAAACACCTTAAGCAGGCAATAAATGAATACAAGAACTTGTGCAGGAAAGACTTGGAACCAGGTGAGTCTCCAAAGCTTTTTGCCTGCAAATATTGAAGAGGAACCTGTGAAGAGGGGAGCAAGTGCATGAATCAACACTCAGGGCTGCAGGCAAAGCTACTCCCATAGAGACAAACCAAGCAGGTTTGTTGCTTCCCTCTGTGCTCTCGCAGGGCCCCAAATCCTTGGACATGAACACCAGTGCTGCCGCACCAGGGCAGCTCCAACTAAGCAACTCATCTTCTGTCTGAGCAACTGGAGTAATTCAGCACTTGGGCTGGACCAGATAAAGCCAGGCTGGACAGGGCTTGGAGCAGCTGCTCTAGTGGAAGGTGTCCCTGCCTGTGGCCAAGGGTTGGAACTGGATGAGCTTTGAGGTCCTTTCTAACCCAAACCACTCTGTGAGTCTATGACCAGCACAAAGGAAAGGCTGAGACACGACTCAGCCTCTTGCAGTCCTGTTAAAACCTTCCTCTGAACACAAACACAAACCATGAGCGAGGCGGCTCCTAGGACAGGAGCACACCGGAACTACTGCTGCTGTTGAAATGAGCAGCTAGACACAAAAAGCAATAGATCAAGTCCCAGCTAATATCTTACACTGAGGTAAATTACAACCCGTAGCATGTCTCCCTGATTGTAGCCATCTCCTCTAAGCAGTCTTTTATCCCAAGGTTTCCTTTATACCGAGAGGTTTACTTTTCAAAGAGATATTAACCCTGATTAAAACCACTAAAAGACAGCGAAAGGAAAAGCAGCAGGTGATGATGAAGCAATAGTCTCAAAGTGTGTGGCTGGGAGATAACGAACACCTCAGGGGCACATTGCTGCATCCCTCCAACAACCCAGGAAAGGTGTTATCACTCAGAAACACAACCTGCAACAAACACAAACAAAAGCAGCCTCCAAAAGGAAACCTTTACCAAGTGTAATGTGCAGCTCCAGGGAGAAGGGGGTTTAATCTGCAACTCCCAAAGCTTTTTCCTTCAAGGCTGCATCTTTATTCCCTCCATTACATTAGTATCTTTAATCTATTACAGCTCAGATATAAAGAATCAGATTGTGTTTGTTACCTTTAATCTCTCATTGCACTTTCATGTTGCACAGTGTTATTGTACATACCACGTTACAACAAAGCTAAGAGCAAGAAGTGTCTAACAAGTCTTCCGAAGCAGTATGCTCCAGTCTGAAAGCTACAAGACACCCAAAGGGTTTGATCCTGTCTGTGTACTGCAAACACCAGCAGGGGCTCACAGGACATGCAGTTACCTCTGCCCCTGGGCCTAATTCTAGAACTTCAAGTTGACTTGGAAAACCCAGATGTCTTCTCGTGTTTGGTTAGGGAACACACTGTGCTCTTTATCACCCACACAGCTGTATTTCCTCCTCACACCCGTGTAAAGTGCTCCCTGAAACCCCCCCCCAGAACCACACAGCAGCCCTGAGCCATGGACTTCCATGAGCCTCTAGCAACTTTCTCAGAAGCTGCTTCTGGTAACCCATGGGGGTATAACACAGACTGGTTTGCACAGACTAACAAACTGGTTTGGGTTGGAAGGGACCATAAAGCTCATCCAGTTCCAACCCCCTTCCATGGGCAGGGACACTTTCCACTAGACCAGGTTGCTCAGAACCACATCCAGCCTGACCATGAATGTCTCCAGGGATGGGGCATCCCCCACCCTGTGCCAGGGCTTTACCACCCTCATTGTAAAGTTTCTTCCTCACACCCAGCCTGAATCTCCCTCTTTAGTTTAAAGCCATCACCCCTTGTCCTCAAGTCACACCCGCACAAGCCCATCCTCACCACCACCACCTGATCCTCCAGGATCCATCTCTACATCTCAGCACTCACAAGAAACTATTTTCCTGCAATTATTCTCCTGCAGAAGCTAAATCTATCTACTATGATGATGTTGTTTGTAATATCCAAAGTATCAACTATATGGTGTTGCTATTGCTGCTGAAAATTATTTCCTGCCATTAATGGGAACTATATGACAATGTTATTGCCATTAATAATTCTTTGCTGTCACTGAAGCTCCTTGGTGATGCAGAGAGTGAATGCACAGGTCCCAGAGATATGTTCTGGTTTGTAACATTTCTTTTATGTGAGAAAACTCGATTATTACATGCTTGGGAGGAGGTCTCCAGAAGCATCTGCCAAGTTCCCTCATTATCTTCCATCCTTAACAAAACCTTATTTTTCAAGATGCCTACAAACATTCAACAGCACAGTACTGGTATTATTAATCCTAACAGATAATAGCATCACCTCATTCCCTGTACCAGTTCTCCCCGTGTACTTCCATTGCAAGGTTTCTGAGGACAGAGCCACCTTGGTGTTGTACAATTCCCAGCACAACCCTGGCCATCACTCAGGACCTTGGCTGCTCACGATCCCAATGCAATCGCTGCATCCTCTGGGTGGGCTGCAGAGCACACACTGCCTAAGCGTGCCAAGCAGATTGGGATTTTCCCACCTCCTGCACATAACGGAGGAATTAATCCCTCAGTTTGGATCACCTCCCTGGCTAGGTGAGTGCCATAAAGTGCTCCAACATAACCCAAGCAGCTTGATCTGCCTGCAGACACAGGCACAAAGAGGGAATCCTAGAGCTGGAAGTGCTTGAACACACTATAAACTTTTACCACCCACCTCACCACCCTGTCATCATCCAGCCCCACCACCAGATCCCACCAGCACTGGCCCAGTCTTTCCAGCAAGCAGGAAAGACAGTGCCCTAAAATCTCAGCCGCAGATAAAGAGGTTTCAGTCTGAATCCTCCCTGCCAGCTGCAATCTCAGCTTACTGTGGGGTGATGCTTTCTGGAAGCACTTGTTTCCTTGTCCCAGGCCCTTCAGTAGTGTCTTCAGAGCACTTGACTCAATGTCAGCCTCACTGCTGCACACTGAACAATGGGTAGAGGCTGTTTAGAAAAGTATTTCTTTGTGTGTGGCAATGAGAAGCTCAATAATTATAACCAATGGGTTCTCTTTTAAAGCGTGTTCTTCTCTTTACCCCATTGATATGGTAAAATTTGGAGATGCAGCATCTCATTTTGGTGTTTCAGACCCTCCAAGTACTGGGCAATGCTAAATACTGCAGAAACACATCACCTGCACTTCCTCTTCACTAGCCAAATAGTTCCAGCTCTCAAATCCCACAGCTTCACTGGTGCCCATCATCCAGGTTTCTACACTAGAGCTGCTGTGATTTCCATCAGCTGAGGAGCTGCCCTCCTGTTTCTTTTACTGGTAATTATAATTCATCAGCTTTCTATAGTGCTCATTACTGTGGTATTTGAGTGCCTATTTTTACAGGCTTGAATAGCTTGCTGTATACCATCTCATCTCACTGCAGACAGACAAGCAACCTCTCAGGCTCCCTCTGGAAATGAGCTCTCCACATGCTGCCCCCTCCCTCTTCCTCCCTCTCATCACAGCATCCACAAAATATAGTATTTTAAAACAGTATTAAAGCATACAGCACAAATAATGAAGAATAACGAACTTGGTTTTGATCCTGATCCTTTTTTGCTACAGAAGTGGGAGAAAATGGTGTGCCAGCCAGTACACCCACCACCCCCCACCCCATGACCTTCCAGCAGTATCACCACTCCCAAAGAATCACAGCCTGGTTTCCAATGAAAGAGACCTTAAAGCTCATCCAGTTCCAACCCCTGCCACAGGCAGGGACACCTTCCACCAGACCAGGTTGCTCCAAGCCCCTGTGTCCAACCTGGCCTTGAGCACTGCCAGGGATGGGGCAGCCACAGCTTCTCTGGGCACCCTGTGCCAGCGCCTCAGCACCCTCACAGGGAAGAACTTGTGCCTAAGAGCTCAGCTCAGTCTCCCCTCTGGCAGGTTAAAGCCATTCCCCTTGTCCAAAGCCCCTCTCCTACAAGAAAAGGTTTCTTGTAGCCCCACAAGGTGCTGGAAGCTGCTCTAAAGTATCCTCAGAGCATTCTCTTCTTCTGCTCTCTCAGCCTCTTTTCATGCATCCTCCAGGAGATTTTAAGGAATTCAACACCCTCCTGGTGTTCTGGAGATCTGAGACCCCAGTCACTAACCTTCATCACTGTTGTCATCCACAAGGATAATCTCCTTCAGGAGGTGAGCTGGCGTGTGATTAACAGCACTGTGCACTGATCGCAGGATAACAGAGAGCGCTTCGTTCACGAAGATGAAGATGATGGAGATCTGGGGCAGGTCCTTGCCATATTTCAGCTCTTTGCACCTGTAGTACAAAAGGCAGAGAGAGAGATGGGGTTAGCAGAGCACACAGAGCAGCACATATTTAATACCCAGTGTATAACGATGGTGACACCTCACAGCTCTGCACAGCCACAGTGTTAGAGCTGCCTGTGCCTAGCTGCAGTTGCCTAGGACACAACGGCACCATCAGAAAGCATCCTACAGGCTCAGAGTACCAAGGGCATGGTGCAAATCCAGAGTTCACTTAGCTAAGGTTGTGTTCACACATCTGTGTGGTTTGTTTGTGGGGATGTAACAAAAAGCTGCCTCCAGAGGAGAGAAAATGGCTTTACCATTTCAAGTGAAACTCCACATTCCCATTCTGTTTTAAGATTGACAGGAGCTCAGAAACGAGTCTGGTGCTTAAACAGCACTTGTGAATTTTCTTCCCATTCACTTTGGAATGAAAGAAATATGAAATGGCCCTTGGTTAAACAGCCTTAATAAATGTTTTAACTCTCTTTGCAGCTACTTCTGAATACATTCCTGCCTCTGAAGTACCCCAGCAGAGCTTTGCCTTGGACTGGTGTCTTTGTACTTCACAGCCAGGATAGGTTAAAACCAAAAACTTGTCATCAAAAACTTGTTTCAGGAGGAGTTGCTTAACTTGAGCTGGGTTTGTGGCTGTGTATCTGCTTAGACACATCAGAGTAGGATAAAAGCAGAGAGAGCTCCCAGGCCACCTACCAGCCAGCTCCATCCCTGGCAACCAACAGGTTCGTGTTACATCAATACACCAAACCTCGAGGCCACAGACACCATAGAGCAAAACCAGTGAAGCTCTAAGTGGAAGAGCTCCTCCAAGTCACTCACAGCTCTCCAAGGAGCACACATCACTCCCAATGAGATACAGATGTTGGTTTAATGCCGCCTTTATGCTAACCAGAAAGCTGACTTTAATGAAGTACCTGCAGGAAGCAAACACAGTATCTTTAACTACTTCCAATAATTTGATCAAACTCTCCAGCTTTCCCTACAATAAATCCATGACAGGGAAGATGAAAACACAGCTCCTGCTCCCTCCCTGCACTCATGACAGACAAGACATGCAACATTAGCAGTGTCTGCAGAATTACAATGAGCGTTTACCAAGTAAATCCTGCCCAGCTAAGAAAGACCAAGCACAGGAATGACACTGCAGTGTGGCCTCAAGCTCATTGACTCCCCAACACTGACTGTGTTTAATTGTACTGGGTGTTTCTTAGGCAACAGCAGGCATTCAGCAGCCTCCAAAATAAGGCTTGGGAGACAAAGATGTTCACTAAAACACAGCTCTTTTTGAATCTCCTTCAGTTAAAGGATAAAAACGGTGTGCTTCTTGATTTAACTATTGCCTACCCTACAGCAAGCCAAGGTCTCCATGAAAGCGAACACTACAACGGCTGAAAAGAATCTTCCAAAGGGAAAAATCTCTCTTTAAAATGAATGAAGCACCGTGATAGGGTAAAGTGACAAATGACTCTGAAATCCAGCCACCAAAGTCAAACTAAACTGACTCAGAGATTAAAAACCCGCTTTTGATATCTGTGGATACCTGTTAAGCTGCAGAGAAGGTGGTCAGAGGAGCAGGAGCATTTCCTTTTAATCACTGCACACCTCGGGGCAGCCTTCCCCTGAGGCACGCTTTGGGGGATAAAGAGCTCAGCTGGTGATCAAAGAAGTCTGGAGGAAAATCCAAACCAAGCCCTTTGAGGTTCATCTCCTGCTCATTCTCATTCACTCTGCACCCCTCTTATCACCCTTCTCCTTCCTGGGATTGCAGAGGACAGGGGAACAAAGACACAGGGAGATGAGATAAGTCGCGAAGGAGCGAGCATGTCAAACACCCACATTGTTCATATGCACAAAGGCAATTCTCCAAAGGCAGGAGCGGGGAGGCAAAGGCTTTGCATACACACCGTGTGTGTGCTCTCCAGTGGCTTTGGCTGCAACCACAGACGGGAAGGCAGCAATTTAAAGCCAAGTGGATACCAAGTTTGTCAGTGTTCCACACACACTCCCTTCAGGTGCTGGCACAGGGAGCGGATGGGTTGAGCGATGCTCTGTGCCCACAGCCACGTGTCATCAGACTTCACTCCTCTGGGCGCAGCTCTTCATTACTGACAAGCTGACTTGTCAACAGACACTCATGCAGGAGAACACCCGGTGCTTCTGGGCTCTCCTGGGGCCAGGGAGGAGAGCAAGGGGCAAAAATGCCTGAGCTCAGAACTTAATTAGAAGGGCCAATGGGAACTGGTTAGAAACAACAGGAATAATGAGCACAGGAGATGGGAAATCACAGGGGTTTGGTGGTTTGGTATCCTTTCTTCTAAGCATTTTAAATAAAAGAGGGACTGAGCTGGCTCTGTGGTTCAGCCTTATCGCTCAGAGCATTTACAGGCAGAGGCACAGAGGTTTAACTGGTTTACTCCTAGAAACATTTGAAACAGCAGTTGAGGGAGGATTTGCTGTCTCACAGCCCATCAGCAGCCAAGCTGCCAGGTGCCCACGGCTGCAGCTCACAGACCTCCAGCCTGCATCCCCACCCCACCATATCCCAAAGCACAAAACCTTTCCAGCCCTAAGGGGCTCTGTTTTCTGTATGAAGTGGGAAGGCACTGCAGGCCCTGCTGCCTTCAGTGCTTCAAACACAGCCCAGAGGAACAGCACTGAAAAGCCAGCACCAACCAGAGCAGGAGCAGTGACAAGGGAGCATCAAACCACACTTGAGACATCCTCCCCTCTGCACAGAGGTATCACCCTCAGGTAAGAAAGCATCCCGCTGCCTGCCAGACCTGCAAAATTCAGATCCAAGGCAAAAATGCTTCTAACTCCAGGATTCCAGTCTCACCAGTTACCAAAAGGACACATTCAGGGCTGGGATTTGACTGCAGCAGAGCTGTGGTCCTCAGCTCACACCGTGGGCTGATCTCTTTGGGGATCAGCAATTAATGAGATAAATGTGATCTTCTAGAAGGTTCTCAGGGGAGCTGGAGGCTTGGCAACACATGGGAGGCAAGAAGCTCTAGGAACATATATGTTGTGTTGAGATCTCTGCAAAGCTTTTCTAGAACCTGAACAAACATCAAAGCAAAACCATTTCTAACATAGGCTGGAAAAACTCTGCAGCAGCTCCTAATGTCTTCTAGGAAGAAAACCTCAGGTTTCATCTCCAGTGCTCAGCTCACGCTGTACCTGGTCTGCCCACAAGCAAGTCTCAGTCCAGTAAGTGGATTTTCAAGGGAACAGGCCATATATTTCAAAAACATTTAAATGTAAATGAAATACAATGGAGAGACCAGGACAATACATTCCTGTTGGTGTCAGTGATGAGATACCCTCAGGGCTCATCACCAGCACCTCACCTTAAATTTAAATTCACCCACTTTCAGGTTTCCATCATTACCAAAAGGTTATCTCAGATACTTTTTCCTCCCCATGTACCAGGTGCTCATCTCTACATACACCCAAGGCAGAACTCCACAACAGAGGTCATTTCAGAGATGGGCAATTCCTCATTGGAGAAGATGCAGGATTTATATCAAATTTATATCAAGATGCAGGATTTATATCAAATATTGTGAATCAATAGCAAAAAGAAACAATTCTGTCATTTAGATCAATGGGATATCAGAGGCATTTTATGTCCCATTAAATCAGGCTTGACTGTGTCCTGTTAAATCATGCTCACAATACTTTCAGTTTTGAGAGGCTGGGGAAACACTCCTAATGTTTGGTGCTGAGTTTAATTTAAGGATCTGCTGAGCTCTCATTGAGAAGTGATGCTTGTCCTTAAGCAGAGGGAAAAGGGGCTTTGTTCCATCCCTGGTCTGAAGCTCAGACATGTCTTTTGTCATTTCAGAAACAGACTGATGGACCAACCACAGACACCAGACCCAGCAGAAACCTCTGCCCAGCACATCCATGGACAAAACTCCACTGTCCTCCCACAAGGGCACCAGGGAGGCAGAGGGTTGCAGGGGCCATGGCACCATTGGACTGCGGACACTGTCACCTTCTTCATGTCCGAGATACGACAAAGATCAAGATGAAGCCCAAATCTGCCATCAGAATGTTCAAGGAAACACATGAAATAAAACATATTTATGGAGGACGTTTTTTACTGTGAATTCTGTGCTGTTACTGCTTTATGTGAGAAGCCATTCGGGAACAAATGAAGGATGAGAAGGGGAGATGGGTGAAGGTGAATTATAGCTGAGTTTATGCTGAACAGCTTGGCACATATCAGGCTGGATTAATCAAGCCAGCCAATTTCAAAACACACACAAAAATCACATTTTGCTCCTATATACATTTGTCTGCTGCAGGACTCTGCCTTTGAATTCCCTGATCATTTGTTTTATGCTCACCACAGAGCTGTAAATCTACCCTTTGGTGCAGCAAGTGAGATTAGGGTGTTTATTGGCTGTCTCAGTAACAGGAAAGGGATATCCTATCATTTACTGCTTCATGATCCCACAGCAGAAAAATAACCTGGAATCACAGGAGCACAGAGAGGCCACAAAATGGCAAGTAACATTTAAAAACCACTTCTTCCTGCTCAGTGATTTAACATGATCCACTCTATTAATATATCTCAACTGTCTTCTGGGGCACAAAGGTGCTTCCATCAACCACCTTGAATCACACAGTCCAGTGTCAGGCAGCTGAGAGCCAAACTCCGATGGTTCCTACACCGTCACTATCCCAGTACAAGCCATTTGTCAGCGCTGATTAGTGCCACTTAGGAACAAACTGGAACATGAACTGTTCTGGGACAGAACAGGCACTCACTTGTCTGGTCATTCAGCTTCAGATCAAACCATGCTTGCCCAGAGCTGACAGTGGACTTTGATGCTGATGGTGTGCCTTGATAGCCTGTGCATGGTGCATCTTTTCCTACGGGCAATGGGTGCTGCCAGGTAGCACCTTTCACATAGGAAGAATTTAATGAAAGAGACAATAACATATTATTTCAAAGCCCATAACCATGAACAACAGGACCATTATCTCATACTCTGCTAAAAATGAGCAGCAGCATTCAGACACCAGTCCAGTGAAGAGCTGGGAAGACAGACACAGCATCTCTGATTAGTGCTCCACAAAGCCCAGGAGAATATTGCCACCTCCTTACATTCAATAACCAAGGAGAGACAGCAAAGATTCCTATATACTGTGCACAGCAGTGCGGTGTAGGCTTTAAGTTTCCCACTTTCACCAGTGCAGGAATGGTCACTACTTGACAGTTGAAGAGGTCACGAGGAATAAGACACACAACTGCCCAAAAGTACTGGCAGACCAGGAACAGTAAAACCTCAGCATGACTTGGAGTGAGATTTTCTCACTATCTCCCTGCTGATGTTCTGCCCTTCTTGGGCTCCCCATTGCTTTGTGTCCTTCATCAAGCATCAAGCTGCTAAGATTCCCCACCCCTCTAACCCAATACACAAAGGACACTGTACACAGAGTCCATGTCATAAGCAGAAGGGCCAAGCTCTAACCTGCCTTGGATGGTTGTCAAGCACGAAAATACACCCAGGAGAAAAGGTTAACAAAATAACAGGAGCCTGTTTTTTGTAGCCATTGGAGCAACTTCACTGGTCTGACTAATGCCTGACACAGGTAAGGATTGGGCAGCATCACATGAGGTGATTTTTGGAAGCACACAGCACTGTGTTATGCTCCGAAGCTAGGGAACACAGCGATAGCCCTGTGTGGGTACTGGACCCACTGCTTCTGCTGCCACACAGAGGGTCTCAGGAGCAGAAGCCCTCTATGCTAGCTCTGACAGGTGCTCGGGCTGATTGATGACCAGTGTACCTACTTAATAGCTCCATCATCATTAGCTCTGATGCCATGCCATTACTCATCTTCAAAGAGATGCCCTTCAGGGCTGTTCAAGATGCAATCCTCCCGCAGTGCATGAAGGTGACATCCCTTCCATATGTCCTTTTGAAATGCCAACAACAGGAACTGCCATGGAGAAGGCTGAACACCCACAGAATGACCAGATCTTTAAGGCCTTATATTGCTCCCACATCCTGTGAAGCTACCCCCATAGCTACTGATGGGGGTCCTACTGGAACCTCTCCTTTTGTGATCAGCCATAATAAACAGCCATGAAACAGGGCATGAAAATCTGTGCCAGTTGTGCAGTGGCACAAAATGGACAGGGGAAGCCCCATCTTACATGCCTGTGGAAAACAACACCATAGAGAAAGAATTTGGTAGTCCTGAGTATGAAGACCCCACTTCTTCATAAAAGAAGATGCTGATGATGGGGTTTAAAATATTTCTTCTTCTGATAGTGGCTTTTAAGATATTTCCTCCACACATTAGAGTGGGTATATTCCCCCAGGCCCCTATTTCTTATTCTTAATTCTAACACTCAGCAGTCCCCCCACATCTGGCTCCTGACATATCATTATTAATCATTTCTTTGCTGGCCATCACACAAATCCAGCTAACATGCTTATCAGGAGCTTATCCCTTCCTGACATTTCATTCTTGTATGAGGCTGGAGGGTTTGAATATTTAAATAGGCAAATATTCTTTTGATTAGTAGAATAAATGATTCTTGTTACTTACTGTCCTTAAAAACACTGTTAGCGTCATGAAAGTGCTCAGCTATGTTAGCACAGCTCTTACAGGATTTTGTAGATTTTCCTATAAAACATGGTTCAGGAGCAGAGAGATTCAACTTAATAAGCTCATACATTTTAAATGCCTTTCCTACAGTGATATATGGAACTGCAGAATCAAAGCTAGGGGTGCACAATAGACAACTCGGTTAGAATTCTGCACATTACATGGAATTCTCCCCAAAGTTACTATGTTATAGATAACTGTTTTACCAAGCTCTGACAAAAGGCAGGGTGGAGAAAGCATTCTTCCCTGTGAGGGTGCTGAGGCGCTGGCACAGGGTGCCCAGAGAAGCTGTGGCTGCCCCATCCCTGTCAGTGCTCAAGGCCAGGTTGGACACAGGGGCTTGGAGCAAGCTGCTCCAGTGGAAGGGGTCCCTGTAGCAGGGGGTAGGAAGGGGATAAGCTTTAAGGTCCCTTCCAATACAAACCAGTCTGGGATTCTACGGTTGTACAAAACATTATCTTGCAACTAAAGGGATTATCAATACATATCTTAGTGCCTAGGAAGCTCTGACCCTTCCATTCCAAAACCTGCTCTTTCAGAGCATTCTCCAAACACGATGCACCAACCATTTTACCCCATTACAGAGACAGAGCTTCAGGACTCTTTTGGTGGAGCAGGGTCGCAAGAGCAGGTTAACACAGCATACGGTTTATAACCCCACAGCCATCACCAGGTATGTGCTTCCCAGGATAGAGCAAGTAATGACATCCACTGTATCTGCTTCTTGCCTAGAGCCCCTCCAGCTCTGCCTCCTCTTCAGCAGTCACACAATGACAAACACACCATGACAAGCTTGGGCTAGACAGAGACAGTGCCTTTGCCCTGCATGACCACATAGCAAGGAGGTGAACACACCTCCCTCAGGGGCACATCTGGGCACCATGGACATCCACAGCAGAGCTGGAGACTCAGTTTGTCAAGAGTCTTCAGGAAAAGGAGGCTGCATTGATGCTAAGGCATCAATGATTTAAGCATCACATGCTGTTGTTCAAACTTAACATTATCATTGCTCCAAATGAAGGAATACGGGAATTAAGTGCTCAACCTGAAGATGACAGGAGGTCAGCAGGGCTCAAGAACAAACCCCCAGGTCCTGCTGCAGTGGCTCTGCCACTCTGTTGGTCTTTCTGTCATACAGGCAAATCACATCAGACAGGGAGAAGATACAGAAACATTCTTTTTCACCTGTTTGTTTTAAAACAGCCCCTTTCAAATAGACCTGAATGCTGAATAACATCAAAATAAGGCACAGACAGAATAAGCTTTGGAAATGGTTGTCTGTAGTACTTCACAGAGCCAGACATCATCACATTAAAGGAAGAAGTACCCTGACCTCCTCCTGCTGTCGCTATCAGGCAGAGAAACACTGATTCTGCCCCAAAGGGGCAACCAAATCCTCAACAATTACAAGTGTGGAAGTGCTGGGAGATCACAGGATGAAAGGCAGTAACATAAAACTGTAAATTAACAAGGTATGTTTTGACACCCTCTATTAGAGGTGTCTCCTGCTCATGTCCCCCATCATGTAGACACAACTCTGGATGTGGTTCATTAAGAGACATCTAGTCTAAGGCAGAAGTCAAAACTCTCTTCAAGGTCAATGAAGAGACACTGACACTGCCAAAAGACAACTTATTCCACCACTCTGTCTGAAGCATAAAGTGCTTGCTCTCTGGTATAACAGACTGATGCAGCTCTGCTTTGGGAAGGTGGGAATGCCTTTCTTCAGGCAGACTGAGACTGAACATTCAGGCAGGTGCATCCAGTGAAGTGAGACCATAACATCCCTTCAGAGCCTCCCAGCCAGTGACTTTCAGGTGGCAATCACACCAGCAAACTCTACCAGTGAGTTCACAGCTCTTCTCAGGTAGGCTGGTATAAAGCTGCCACTGCTGCAAGCCTTACCTGCCAAATTTAAAGTGAAATCCTTGGTACATAACCTTACCATAGGAGTGTCTTAACTGGAATAGATCTCATGGGAACTCAGGATTTTGACATCCCCAGTACATACTTAGTGCAATGAATAAGAAAAGTGGCCAGCACTTGTGCTACCTTGAACTCAGGGTGGAACAATGCCATTGCTGAAACAGCTAGTATAAAAATGATGAACTTAAAGGCACAATGGATTTTTAGAGATAGCTCTCCCTGCCTGTAGTAACAGCCCCACTCTGCTGACGGGTTTATGAACTGGGAAGATGAAGAGGTTTATAAACCCCTTCTGTTATGTACAAAAATCACTGTGTAAGTTTACTTAACCTCTGTCAGAATTAGATCAGCCCCAGCAGATGGGTGTCACCCAACCCCGACTGGCAAATCCCTGCAGAGAGCAAGTCACACAAGGAGCTGTGCAAGCCCAGAGCTGGCACCACCACAGCCCAGCCACGCCGCACAGGCTGCTCACCAAGGCTATGATAACACACAAGCCACTGGTATGAGACATCTACTGCTTCATCTGAGGGGGGGGGGAAACCAGGTCACAGGCAATACTGAATAGTCAAAAAACAGAAGATGTGGCTGATACTGATTTGCATTTCTACTTACATTCCAATTTCAGGTACTAGGTAACTGAATACAATTAACCAGGATGACTGACAGGATAAGGAGTAACGGCTTCAAGCTGCCAGAGGGGAGACTGAGATGAGCTCTTAGGCACAAGCTCTTCCCTGTGAGGGTGCTGAGGCACTGGCACAGGGTGCCCAGAGAAGCTGTGGCTGCCCCATCCCTGGCAGTGCTCAAGGCCAGGTTGGACACAGGGGCTTGGAGCAGCTGCTCCAGTGGAAGGTGTCTCTTGACCCCAGAGAGGAGAGACATATACAGCAACTCCAGGGTGGACAGACACACTGCCATGTGAGATGTACTTTTAAGCAGCACTAGCCACAGAATCACAGACTGATTGTGCTGGAAAGGACCTGAATGCTCGTCCAGTTCCAACCCCCTTCCACTAGACCAGCTTGCTCCAAGCCCCATACAACCTGGCCATGATACACTTGACATGAGTACACACAAGACACAAAGAGCAGACTTGTATGGAAACTCATACAGTGACACACGGTCTATTCCTTCCCAATACAAACCTGTCATTCATCTGCACACACCAGAGGTTTGGGTGTACACCTGAACACCACAGTGTGAAAACTCAGGGGTCTTCTGCCCTCTCCTCCTCACCTTATGAATCACACCTGAATTCTGCTCACTTCCCACAAGACCCAACACAAAGCCTAACGCAAAACCTTCTCCCATTGCACAGCCGAACTTAACACATTAATACACATCCAAGATTTGGCTTTTCTTTCCTGCCTGCAGCCAGCAGCTATTCACAGATCCCCTCCTGGCCCAGCACACGCTCTGCTTTGCCACAGAAAACCAATATGTACTTTGTTTGATGCAGCTGAAAGCCTGGGAGATAAATTCTTATGTATCAATGGTGCACTGATTGGATTGAATGATTTACTGGTGATTGGGCTGCAAAGCACCATGGCTGAAATACAATGTGTTATAAATCCTGTTGCAATCTTCTGCTGTCTGAACACACACATAGCCTGTGTGAACACACAGGCAGGCTCAAGCTTGCTCAAGTTCCCTTTATCCCATCATACACATGGCTTCTCAGCTATTGCTTATGCATCTCCACTGCTTTTTGTCTTCCCATCTCAGGAGGGAAGGCAAAACCTGCATATCCTGAACCAGTGACAAGCGCAAGCTGAAGCTACTGATATCAAACAAGCTTCATTCATGTCCTTCTTGCAAAGAGAAAGCTTCACCAGGAAATGAATTGATCTTCATTTGGCTTTTGTAAAGATTATGATCAAGCTTAAAAGAAAGCAAGTGCTCAGACTGCTATTCATATTGCCACTTCCTAATCATACTCCATTCATTAATGCTTATTTTAGTTTGTATTTTGTTGATTCAGTTGCACATGCCTTCTTGCAAAAGGACTATCAATATTAAATCAATTGTGTCTACCCTATGAAGCACAGAGAAAACCAAACCCTTTTCTATTATCCACGCAGCTTAAATGACCTAATGGTGCCTGGTACAGTTCAGCATTTACAGATCCAGAATACAAGAGTCTCATAAACTATTTCTAATCATTAAAGCTCTAAAACTCCCCACATTTCCTGAGGATTTCAAAGCACCTACCTTATTTCCAGTAACTATTTCTCAGAAATGTTATGATTTATATTTTAGAATTAGGGCATCAAAAAAACCCACTATAATTTAAATATAAAGGGATATACAAGCATGTCTAAATGCACATTATTTATTCAGCAACTTCTAACAAGAAATTAACTCCATAGTTGTAAAAAGAGAACATGCAGAACACAATTAGTTTTTGAGAGAGGCTCTTGTAATAAAGTTATTAGGTTCAGACACATCTAAGGGACATAAAAGCCAGAGCAATTACGAGTGTCACATCCACTTACCCATCTCTCCCCATGCACACAAGCTATTTCACACATAGGAAGAAAGAGACTGAGATCTCCTCGGTCTGGGATTTATTGAACAGCCACAATCTGGGGATGGCAGAGAGGAGAAGAGGAGAAAAAATCCGTAATGGACTCGGAAACTATTTCAAAGGATTCATCAGTTGTGGTTGACTGTCCTTTGAAAGAAGCCATCATCTGCAGGACGCGCTCATCCCCAGCAGGCCCGCATCCTCCTGCCCTTCCCAGCACGTGTTCAGACCCGAAGGCAACACACCCAACTGCCTTGGATGCTGGAAAACTAAATACATGACTTCAGACCCAATGCTGGTGAGACATCAGTATTAGACTCACACCTCTGCCTGGTCTGTCTGTGAACACACGACCTATTTAAAAGCTCCCGTGGCAACAGAGCAGCTCTCTGCAATACGTGCTAGTAGATGCATAGCACAAACACATAAGCTTTGACTTCTTTAGAAGCAAGCTTCCAAAGAAGTGTATCCAAAACTTAATTTAGTTCATTTATTTTCACAAGTACAGTTTAGTCAGAAGTATTTATGATAATGCAGGTATTTTTCAGCACCAGAGTTCAGAGGAGCACAAAAGCAAGTTGTTAAATTATACTAATCCTACCCTCTGCCAAAGCATGCATTTAACACTTATCTTTATGGTAGTAAATGTTTTAAAGCACATTTCATAGATAAAAGTCTTCCCTGAAGCATCATATTCTGAACTTGTGAGAACAAGGGGTAATTTTCTAGCTAGGAAGGGAAATTTGACAATCATGACAAAAATTAGGTACCATGTATATAAACCCATGGCCGCAGCATTTCAAGATGACACTGTGCAGCATAATGATAGCAAAAGAATCTCCTAACAGCTACTAAACAAACCCTAGAGTTACTTTCCCAAAAGCATTTCCTCACCAACCGAGTTTAAAGAGGATATTGAGACTTCTGAGCACCAAAGGCTTTTGACACAAACCCAGCACTGAGCAGGCAGACAAAGTGTACTTCAACCACCTCTACTTCAAATGGAAATAAAACAAAAAGCAAGCTCTCCTGTGTCCCCATCTAACTCCAGATTAGAAACAAAAAATAAACCCCTAAACCTTCCAGTAGAAACTGCACACTTTCAGTTTTGGGGTGATTTGTCATAGCACACAGTAGAGCCAACCCTGATTGCACAGGCACCTCAGTGCTCCGAGCCACAGAGCTGGCTCCTGCCTGAGAGGTCACTGTAGCAGGTACAGATAATAAGAAGGCAATAGCAAACACAGCTGGAAAAGTGTATATGAAAAGACTTTATTAGCCTAGTTTTCAAGAAGAAGAATTACTGGGAGTACAATAACCATCTTAGAATCAGGAAGGGACCTTGAAGCTCATCCAGTTCCAACTTTCTGCCATGGGCAGGGACCCCTTCCACTAGAGCAGGTTGCTCCAAGCCCCTGTGTCCAACCTGGCCTTGAGCACTGCCAGGGATGGGGCAGCCACAGCTTCTCTGGGCACCCTGGGCCAGCACCTCAGCACCCTCACAGGGAAGAATTACTGGTAGGCACAGAGGAATAAAGATCAAACCCAGTACTTACTCACTAGCACACTGGTTTGTATTGCTACTAGAAAAGCAATGCAGCAATAAAGCAGCATTTTCCTCTCGTGCAAAAAGTTGCAGTACAATCACTGGAGAAAGAAAAACCAAGTTATTTCAGATCTAAAGCTGGGTTTGCAACTATCTTCCTACACCCACGATCTTCAGAGCAGAGTGGGTACAGATGAGCACAGCCTCAAGCATTCCTTTGGGGAGCACCAGAACCATGATCAGCCTTGTAGATGTTGGGCAGATGGGGCAGGATGGCATGAACAGAGAAAAAGCACCCAGCAAGCTGTCCTGAATTGCAAAACTGATCTTGTGTTGGTGAGCCTTGTCCAAGGCATGTTTCCTTTATGCTAGAGCTTTGACACTGATACTCACTGCCTGATTTCTTTACCTGCTCTTCCAGAAATATATCAGGTGGCAACTTTCAAAGTATTGGAAAATATTGCTTCTCTTTTTCATGGCTGAAGCCATAAAATCCAAGGGCAAGGCCAGGTTGGACAGAGCCTTGGGCAACATGGTCTAGTGTGAGGTTAGGAACTAGATGATCTTAAGGTCCTTTCCAACCCAACCCAGCCTGTGATTCTACAACAAAGCTCCACCCAGGACACTGCTCTAAGGCCACGTGGGGTCCAGCCAGTACACACAAACCCTTTACCAGGGGCAAGCAGTAAAAACACAGAAGCAGATCCCAGTACACACCAGCATGGTTGGTCCATGCTTTGCCCAACCCATGTGCAGAACTCACCAGCCTCCTGGATGGGAAACCCTCAAAACATCTGAGCTGTGGAACCTGCTTATCACTTAAACTATTCTTCCTCTTTAATATCTTGAGCCTTTTCCTGCATGAGAACAGTTGTTGAGATTCCAGCAGCAGGAATATGTCATCTTTACCCAATGATTCAATAGCCCTAACAATTGCGGGTATTATTTTTTCTTAAATCTGCTCCTTAATCCCATAATGCCATAAAATACCATTGAACCAGAGCTTAGCAGGATTCCAGAGGAACAGACTTTTAAAGAGATAATGAGAACTCCACGTTTATATTAGATAGGATTGAAAAGAGAGAACAGAGAAGTCAGAACATACCAGATGGCAGATTATTTCATAGCTTTCCTTAATATGATTTCTTCAACCTGAAGCATCTGGTTCCACTATCAGAGATTATTAGATATTGGATAAGTTGGACCTGCAGACTGATCTAACAGCAATTTTGATTTTCCCTCTAACCATAGGAGAGCTTCCCATTAAATCACACATCACAGAATGAAACAGAAGTGCATAAAATCTAGTATCAAAGAAGGGAATATTAGCAGCCCCTAGGATCCCATGTAAACATGCTTCACTTTCTATAAGGAAAACAACATGTCTTAAACCCCCCAATCCTTCATAAGGAAGCAGGAAATGCTGTGAATTGATCAGTGAAACTCATCCTTCACAGTTTTTGCAGGAAATAGAAGAAAACTCTCTTCAGCTTAACTTTGGAGATGTGTGTACAAGTCCTGCAGTCTGCAGGCAGCACCTTGGGCACTTCCAATCTAGAAGCAGAAACCGTTTCCCAAAACACACAGGAATCTCAGGTCAAAAAACCTCATTAAGCATGACAGAAATGTGTTGCCTACCTCATTATGCCACTGTTTCACAGCAAGACTTGAAATAAGGTCCTCTGCACCAAAGTACTACTCCTGCCTTATGTTAGCCAAAGGAGTAGCTTTCTTGGTCACCCAAATGTAATACTGTTACCTGATTCACTCTAAAAGCACATAGTGATGCACACCCAACACAACCTTCCCTATTCCACAGAAGGCCAGGATCAGAAACTTCTACATTGATAAGTGCAAGATTAAGGTCTTAGAGATGCAGCTCTCAGGAATCAGAGCTACGCACACAATTTCATGTATCCATACCATCAGCAGCACATTTGGGGAACAGTTCAGTTTGAAGGCCAGTACCACTCAAGTGGTAAAGAGCAAAGCAGACTTTATCTTCCAGCCTAAGTGTGCAGCCTCAGCTTTTAAGAAAAGAAAATGTCTCAAATAAACTGCATTTTATAATCAGAACAAAGGTGATCATACACACTACTAAAAAGAGTCACAGAATCTCAGCCCGGTTTGGGTTGGAAGGGACCTTAAAGCTCACCCAGGTCCAATCCCCTGCCACAGGCAGGGACACCTTCCACTGGAGCAGCTGCTCCAATCCCTGTCCAACCTGTCAAAAGAATCACTACAATACCCCAAATCCACACAAGCAAGATACTCTGTCCCCTAGCCCTAGCAAAGACCTTACCTTCTCCTAAGCACCATCTCTATACTGAATGCCTCTTCACCCATTTTCTCCAGGGAGGATAACTCCTTTCTGCTGCCTCTGGGTATGCACTCAAAAGGCCATCAGCTGGGACTAATGATGCATCCTTATTGCCAACACCTGCCTGCAAACAGCAATGAGCAGGGACACCTGCACCTCTGAACCCTTGGTGATGCTAACCACAAGTCACAGGAGTCTAAATACAAAAGATTACAAACATGCCAAATTTCCCTTCAACTCTCCTTAATCCCCTTCACCTTGGCCACAAAGGAGACTGCTCTGGAGAAGAAAAGGCTCAGGAGACACCTTATAACAGTCTTCCAATACCTAAAGGGGCTTACAAGGAATCTGAAGAGGGGCTTTTTACAAAGGCATGTCATGACAAAACAAGGGGGAACAGCTGCACAGCCTTTGGTTGAATCAGACAGGCTGCCTACTACATTTGAAAGTAATAGCTGCTTTGTAATACTTATCAGCTGGAGGGTTTTCAACAGTTTTTCTCCACTAATGCTGCAACTTTGAAACCATTTAGGCTAATTTCCTTTGACTTGAATCTATTTTAATGGCAGACCAGGATACTTCACTTAAATGGTTTTTTATTAAACCCTTCAAAAATCAGCCATAGGATGACATGCACAAAATAGCGAACGGATCTTCAAGTCACAAGTAGGAGAAGCTGAAACTTTTCTAATCCTGCAGCAAACTCAAGCTATTTCATAACCACACCAAGTGCTCTCTTACAATACCATGACAATTGATCCCTAGGAAAAAAGCAATAACTGAAATACGGCTCCTGAAGTTCTTACATAGATATAAAGCATTAAGTTATGCAGCTGCAGTCAGTACCCACGAATTCCCTCCACATTATCAGCCCAGCTCCAAAATGATTTGTTTTTAATCAATTGCTGTGTCTGCTCTGGCCTCTCCACCACCCTCCCATGCAATGACAGATGGTGGCACTGAGCGAGAACACAAGGCAAGCCTCAAAATGTCAGAATTAATCCTTTTCTTCCCCCCCCCAAGATTGGAAAAAAACATTAGTTTTCAAATTAATTCTCACAAAGCAATGCTGCCTCTGCTCCAAGTCAGAGCTCTGGATAAGAAATGAAAATAAGAAGCTCAGGCTCAGGTAACAGCCAGAGAAAGTCTCACTTCAAGGATTTGTCATTGTAGTGGGATTTGCATATCCTAACACCAGAGGTGCAATTTGTACCTGCGATTCATTCTGTCCACACAAACCATACCAGCAAAATTGGAGGCCAGGGCTATATTCCTTAGAAAACTCATCCAAATATTCCTGTTGTCAGTGGCTGACAGGCTTGGAAACTCCGAGTGGCTGCTTGAAATTCATGCAGCATGCAGAGGAGTGAAGGAACAAAAGCTCCCCGTGCTCTCACATCCGTAACAATGTGCCACTGCATTGAAGATGTGGAGCTGCATCCCCTGGCTGCATGAGTTGCAATGATTTGCGGAAGCCAAGCAATGGCTTTGTCACTGCCCCAATGACAGAGGCATTGGACACGTAATATCTCTTAGAATCTAAATCTCTCTCAGCTCATTTCTTTATCAGGGATTTCACTCCAGACAAATTGACACCTTCCTATTCTGAGGAACACTCTGCCAGCCATATCTAAAATTAACTTTCATAAAGATAAACTTACAGCATGTCTATCTCACACTTAACAAAATGATCTGGCATTTCATTTGAAGTCTGTTCTTCCACGTTGCTTAGCATCACCATCACCGTCATCTTTAAAGGTCATTCTGGAACAATAGTAGAGGAAGCCACCTGAGCTATGAGAGTCCCTTCAAAGGCATCTGCGCAAATCTCCAACAGGAGATACAAAACTAGCATCCCAGGAGGAGCACAAGGGCTGATGGAGAGCCCTGGAGGTCTTGCAGGGTCATGGAGGAGCTAACAAGAGGGGAGGGAGTCTTTGCACACATTTATAGGGCAACAAACACCAAAGCTCAACAGCTCAGTGAACAGCCCTTTGCTGACAAAAGCAGACGTGAGTTTCTGATCACATTAATGCCACCCAAAATAATGTATTGCTTTAGGGAAATAGAGAAAAACGTGTGGGAAGAACTTCACTTTCTTTCCCCTGATAAATTATCTTTATGAACCAGCCTACGTAAAAAATGGAGAA